>NC_133327.1:572058735-572431235 GCF_042186555.1 Aquarana catesbeiana
CCAAGTTTAAAAGGGGTTGTAAAGGTAAAAATTTTTTCACCTTAATGCATTATATGCATTAAGGTGAAAAAACTTTTGACAATACCGCCGCCCCCAGCCCCCCCGTTTTACTTACCTGACGCCTCGAATCTCCGCTGCTCGTTCTCGTCATCTCTATTGCAGCTCAGCCTGGTCGCTGATTGGCTGCAATGGATGGATTGAAAGCAGCGCAGCCATTGGCTCGCGCTGCTGTCAATCACATCCGATGACGCGGCACGCCGAGGGGCGGGGCCGAGTGATACAGCGAGCGGCTATAGCCGCCGGCTGTATCACGGGAGCGCGCCCGCAACAACTAACCACCATGCGAGGGAGCTCGCATTAAAAGGTGGTTATTTCTTGCGGGGAGGAGCTGAAACATCCGCCGAGGGACCCCAGAAGAGCAGGTTCGGGGCCACTCTGTGCAGAACGAGCTGCACAGTGAAGGTAAGTATGACATGTTAGTTATTTAAAAAAAAAAAAAAAAAAAAATTACCTTTACAACCCCTTTAATTTAAGGTGGTTCTAAAGACAGAAGGGTTGTTTTAATGCAGAACCTGCATTAAGGTGAAAAACCTTCCACTAGTTTTTCCCCATACCCCACTATATACTTACCTGAGTCTTGTACAGTGGTGGCTGGTGCTCAAAAATTTTGGAGGGCGCAAATGAACTGAAAAATGCTGAAGTAAAATCAATTGCAGCCACTGTGCCCAGCAAATGCAGCTTCGGTGCCCATAATATGCAGTTGCTATGCCCAGCAAATGCAGCCAACTGTGCCCCTTCCCACCCGCTCACCGTCTGCCCAGCACTTACCCCATCGTGGTGGTGGGTCATGTGGTGAGCTGTGGGACTGGTAACGCAGCGATGGCTCCTGTGTCCTCCGTGCACATCTTCTTCCTGTTCTGCTAGGCGGCCAATGGGATCGCCTCTGCCTTCAGCCAATCAGGTGACTGATATTACATCTGCGCCTCCCGATTGGCTGAGAGGCGGTTCTGTGTTAGCAAAGCAAATGAATATATGCTTTGCTAAAACACCTGGGTGGACTGCGAGCACAGTGAATTGCGCTCGCAGTTCACCTTTTTTGAAAAATTACTTTAAATATAGTGCCTGGGGGGGTCCCCTTAGTCTACCTGTAAGTGGTGCCTCTGTTCCGTGTATACTGTAGAACCTGCTGCAGCAAAACTGGTAATTATAAAAAAAAAAAAAAAAAAAAAAAAAAAAAAAAGTTAAGATAAAGCCTGGCCCCTCTTTTGCTGACTTTGGATAGAAGTAACAGTTGCGAAAAAACTGGTCTTTGGGTGTTGGTGGTGCCTTCACAGCATAACCCTATAGAGGTACGCTTAATGATAGAAAGAATTGGCCTTGCTGTAAAAAAAAAAAAAAAAAAAAATTGAAATGATATGCTCCTGTCAAACAGGTGTGGAAAAATTGGTCCTTGAGTGTTAATTGTGCCCATAAAACCCATACCAAAAAAACTACTTCAAGATAAATCAAAACCCATAAAGCTAGGCAGCCTAGACAGTCTTACAGAGATTACAGATCCCAAAACCACTAAAGTGGTTGTAAATAGGGATGGGCCGAACACCCCCCCCCCCCCGGTTCTGTTCGCAACAGGCAAGAAGTTCTAGTGAGTAAATAGTATTTAAATGTGCTTAGTGTTCTAAATGTGAAAAAAATTAACTAGTACAGAAGCAGCCAGCACTACAAGTGACAACTTGTGCAAAAGAAATATAGATATAAACAGTGCAGCGCTAAACATGAATATAAGATGGAAGATATAAGTGGTAATAATGAATAGTGACTCATTATGTGAAAAAAACAAATAAGAGAACTCATAAATAATTCATATATGAAAACAATGAATCCATAAGTTCGTGATCCAAAAAAAGTGTAGGCCCCCCCCCCCCCTCCCAAATCTATACCAGACCCTTATCCGACCATGCAGCCTGGCAGGTCAGGAAAAGAGGGCGGGGACATCAGAAGGGGGCAGCCCCGCCCTTGCCTATATAAAAGCTGTCAAAGCAAAGAGAGCGTATACAGTGGGTAGCCTCCAATGGAGGTGGAGCGTTCTCCATTTTTCCTAGTCTGTCGGGCGGCGTGATTGACGGTGGATTTACATCGCAGGACACTTTTTCCTCTTTTCTTAAAGGATTTGTCAAAAACTGTCTCTTGTAGTTTTTACTTTTTTGGTGAATGGGTAGGGGCACGATGTACCCGATACCCATTCACATGGGGGAGGGGCAAGATCTGGGGGCCCCCCCCCCCTTGTTAAAGGGGTCTTCCAGATTCCGATAAGCCCCCAACATACACAGCCTAGGGTTGTCAGGAAGAGGCCCTTATCCCCCATCAACATGGGGGCAAGGTGCTTTGGGGGGCACCCCAAAGCACCCTCCCCATGTTGAGGACAAGCGGCCTGGTATGGTTCAGGAGGGGGGGGGGGGGGCGCTTGCTAGTCCCCCCCCCCCTCTTTCCTGGAGGGTCTAGTATGGATTTTGGGGGGACCCATGCCATTTTCTTTTTTACACACATTTTGGCATGGAGTTCCCCTTAAAATCTATACCAGACCCAAAAGGGCCTGGTATGGATTTTTTTTTTTTTTTTTTGGGGGGGGGCACATGCCATTTTTATACTCTGCACTGTATTCTTTACACTACACCGTGTTATATATTCTACACTGACTGACTGCACACTACACAAACTACCCTGCCTAATCTCCATTCATATACACGGCCTCTGTGTAAGCAGCCTTATATAGTGTGGGGCCTGAGCCATGATTGGCCGAAGCATACAGAGCAGGTGCATGCTTTGGCCAATCAACAGCCATCAATGCACTGCAATCTCGTAGTGCATTATGGGGCACTTGCCGATGGGTGAACTTCCCATGTGCGCCCCATTAGTTAGTTTGTTCAAGGCACGATGTTGAAGAGGTACGCATACACATGTTTATTGAAAGAATAGAAGTGTATCGTCACACGGAGTGGCACCATGGATACACGAAAAATAGCACTGTGCCGCGTCCTAACAAATTCGTATGCAAAAACCAAAAAGAAGGGGGGGGACTTTTGGACTTTATAGGCACAACTTCAAAACAACTAATTATATAAAATCTAATTTTATTAATTTAGAAAAATACGTAGCAGAAAAAAGAAACAATATTAAAAACACAACATATGTATATATTCAGACAATTGCTATACAACACCATCTAGAGTATATCATTATTCGGACAACTGGGTGGTCACTCCAAATGTAGGTCAGTCCGAAGAGGTGGTTAGATAGCAAATCCGTAATCAGCTCATGTCATGATTGTTCGATGCTCGACATGTTTCGCGTGTAGGCCACGCTTCTTCAAGAGCGATGACAATGTATGTTGTAGCTATCAGAGTACATAACATTACAATTTCATGATTAGTATATACATCTATATAAAGAAAACAGGCGTCTATAGTGACGCCACATATACTGTACAAAAAAAGAGAATGTGTACTGGTTCAGAAAGGGCAGCAGTGGGCGTCAAGACCCAAGCGGTGCTGAAAGGCTGCTATGGGGGTGTGCACAACATAATTTTGGATGATACTTAAAAAATAATACGGTAAAAAAAGTTTGTAGACTAAATGAAATTGAAGAAACCTCAACGTGTGGAAAAAAAAAAAAAAAAAGGGAGAAAAAAGAAAAAATAGGCAAGGGACAAAAAGGAGAAAGTAGGGAAAAGAGAAAGGAAACGTGAGGAACAAAAAGGGGGACAACCCAAAGAAAAAGAAAAAGAAAAAGAAAAAAAAAAAAAGGGGGGGGGGAGAGGGGGAGAAAGAGGAGGAAAGAAAAAAAAGGGAGGGAAGGAAAGGAAGGGGGAGGAAAGGGGGGGGGAAGACCAGAAAAGAAGAAAGAGAAAAAGGGCAGAAACAAACAAACACAGTGTAGAATGAGGAATACTCACATTTGGAACGAATGTAAAGTCATAAAAAGGGGTAATAGTCCACATGTAAGGAGGAACCAGATGACTGGCAGATATGATGAATATGCACGTCAGGGTAGAGGTGTTATTGGTACTAGCTATTTTTATATACACATGTTTTGCATACCTTTACACAAGGGGGATTGTTTACTAAAGGCAAATCCACTGTGCACTTGGAAGTGCAGTCACTGTAGTGCTAAATTGAGGGGAAGCTCTGCTGATTTCTATCATCCAAACACATGTCCTCCGCAGATCTACAGCGACTGCATATTCAAGTGCACTTCTAGTGCACAGTGGATTTGCCTTTAGTAAATAAACACGTGTGTGTGTGTGTGTGTGTGTGTGTGTGTGTGTGTGTGTGTGTGTGTGTGTGTGTGTGTGTGTGTGTGTGTGTGTGTGTGTGTACACACACCACTTCACCAGTAAAAGCTATGGTCCAGTCAATGCATGTAGAGGGCACAGCCTAGCTGCCACATAGCTCAGTTGCTCATTGTGATGTTGCAGACATCCCAACCTGCAGAAACTCATTTCAGGGAGGTGGCGCTTCACGCCCGCAAACCCCCCCCACGGCAAAATATTAAAAATCACTTTTTCAATATTTGTTCTCAGTGCTTCTGGGGAAGGGGGTGGGTGGTATGTGGACGGTGTTAGGTTGTTTTTTTTTTGTTTTTTGTTTTTTTTAAATAATGGATTTTCTTTTACAATTTAATTTGATTTGTTTTTAAATTTTTTTTCCCCACAATGCTTTTTGTGGGGAGGGAGTTGGGGCAGTGGACAGTGTTGGTAGGGCAGGGGAGAGTGGTGTCAGTAGTTTTTTTAATTTTATTTTTTTACACTTTTAATTTTTTTAAAAATATTTTTTGGGGGGCTTTGGTGAGATGTCAGGGGTCTAAGACAAAGGGACTGAGGACACATTCCCCAGTCCCTTTCTCAGCGCTAAAGATGAATGAACAGGAGAGGCTCCTGTCCATTCATAAACCGAGCAGAGCAAACACACTTTGCTCTGCTTATTTATCACAGGACACGGGAGCGATCTTGCTCACTGTGTCCATCAACTAGTTCCCCCCCACAGCCGGCAGGAGAGGAGGGGAGCCGGCTGCGGGGGACAAGGGGGGGCGGAGAAGGACATGGAGGGGGCCGGAGGAGAAGGGGGTCGGAGAAGGACATGGAGGGGGGCGGAGAAGAACGGGCCCAGAGAAGGACATGGAGGGGGCCGAGGGGAGGAGAAGGACATGGAGGGGGCCGGGGGGAGGAGCACACAGAGCAGCTGGGGATGATCGGTGCAGCTGGAGGGACAGCTGTGATCACCGATCTCCCTGTATAGCTTTTTAGCAGTCAGCCTCGGGAGGGAGAGAAGGAGAAGCAGCTGTCAGCTAAAAATCTATACAAAAGGAGATCGGTGATCACAGCTGATCCCCGCCGCACCGATCATTCCCAGGAGATTGGGAGGTGCTTGCGGGTGTGCAGGAGCAGCCGCAAAATTGCGGGAGTCTCCCGCACCTTCTGGGAGATTGAGATGTCTGATGTTGCTGTAGTGCAGGCTCTCTCAACCTTTTCAGCATAGAGAAACCCTTGAAGTAACTTTCTGGTCTCATGGAACCCCTGCTAAAAAATACTATTTCTACAACTCTTCATACATTAGTGCAGTGTTTCTCAACCTTTTTCCAGTCGGGGTGCCATTGAAAAGTAATTTTCAGTCTTGAGGCACCCCTGTCCAAGGCTTGGTTCACGTTACTGTGTCGTGGAACATGCGCAAAATCGTGCTCGTGCCTGACACAGACAAATGCTCTGCTCTTTTGGGGTGCCATTAATTCTTAACAGTACCCCACACATTTTTCATTTTTTTTTTTTAAGGGTCGGGGACTTCTTTCCCTGCATTTCTGCGGGTAGGGAAGCCCATTGAAATGAATGGGCTGCCCAACACGCAGCATGCATCCACACAAATGTGAACCAAGGGCTTGTTCACATGTCAGGTTGGGCGGGGCGATAAAACTACATAGTTGAGCTGTTTATACCACCCCCCTCCCCAACTGCTCCCCCTTTAGCTGCAGAGGCAGCAGCTGGGGGTGTACACATGCTGTGGCTGCAGCTGGAGGTATACCCATGGTTAATGGGGTTGCACTGCAACCAACCCGCAACTGTGTGCCTTGGATGCACTGGATTGTGGATGCTGCATTTACAGGCTTAAAACAAGTGGCGAGGAGGCAACATATGGTCTCTTTACCACCTGCCAAATGCCTCTCAAAAGCGATCTGAGCATGGATTGCTTTTCAGAGGAGCAGCAATCCTTGCTGCCATCACAAACAAGCCCAAAAAAAAAATAAATAAATAAAAAAAAAAAAAAAAAAAAAAAAAAAAAACACCACACACACACACACACACACACACACACACACACACACACACAAGCAGTTCTGACAGTACAGGAATAGGGAGAGGGGGGGGGGGGGGGGGGGGGGGGGTCAGGATTAAAAGTAAAACACACACACACACGTATAAAGCCCTTTTAAAAGGTCTAGTATAATACTATTCCTTCATACAGCCGGGTACTGCACTGTGGTTGGGGGCGGGGGAGCACAGCACACTCCCCTTCCCTTTACTTTTACAGTGCCAATGTACAGTTCAGCAGGGGGATCGGGCTCATCTGACAGCCCTTCTCTCCCCTGATCCTGCGGCATACCTGAGGACCTCTGGCGGCACCCTGGTTGAGAAAAGCTGCATTAGTGTGATGATCAGTGGGAAGAATGACCCTCTTACAGACAGTGGCGGGACAAGGCGTTTCAGTGCCCAGGGCGAGGATGCCAAAATGCGCTCCCCCCACCCTGCGCAGATCAGGCGGCAGAGCTAGTAGAAGCATTTGCAGCACACAAAAACATATGTGATGGTTGTGGAGTGCACCAGTATTACTATTTACATTTGTGATCATTGTGATGACCAAAGTACACGATGACGGCTTGGTTCGCAGCCAATAATGAGTAACTTGGCTGACCAGGAGCGATTTCTGACGTTTGTAAATGGTGCTCTAGAACTAGCTGAAGCTGATCTTGGTCCTGCTTGAAAACCTCCTTCAATCTGCATCGTTGATCATTGAATTCTGACAGTGGAGGAGTCCTGCTGTCAGAGTACAATAGCACAGAGGTGGGATTCCTCCATCTACCTTGTTTGAGTGAATGCAGGGATCTGTTCAGCCTGCTGGAAAAAAAAAAATTATAGCGTGTGTAACACCCTCTACCAGTAGGTAGGTGCTAGTAAGGTATTTTTACTAGGTTATTCCAGCACAAGTAAATTTAGTCAGGCTTATGCTGCATGCTAGGCCTGTCTGTTTTGATCTGGGGGTCTGGGAGTGGTCAGTGTAGCTGTGGGCGTTACCACCTGTGCTCCAACTCTGAGGCGCCTCCCCCTGTTTTCTAGAGAGAAGGTTCTGGAAAGGGGGCTGGGCCTGGAACTGGAGTGGCAGGCAGCTTATGTGTGAGCCCTGACCAATCCCCATTCGGTATTGGCAGGGGGCAGGCCTCATATATATGCTGAGGTGATTCTCCACAGGGGAGAGAAGTCAGCTGGGTGAAGTAAGGAATGGCATGTCAGTCAGTTGCAGGAGGCCATCCCCATCTGGGGGGGGTTCGCCGATCGCAGGAGAGGCCCGGGGAGAGCTGTGGGGGAACATTGCCTCGAGCACGGTCACTGGCAATGTCTCTGCCACCACACGGTCGGATGGCAGGGAACTCCTGGAGCAGAAGGGCAGGTGAAACTGGCGGTACGCATGGTTCAGTCAAAGTACTTCCTCAAGGACTCAGGGCTGTTGGAAGGTCGGAGTGTTACCACAGTGGGGCTGGAAGTGCCAAGGAGTCTGTGAGGGAACTCTGCTAGTACACGTTCACTAGTGGAGTCTTCATCAATACACACGGTGGATGATGGGGAGTCCTGAAGCAGAAAAGAGACTGGGGATCTGTGTCAAGTCGATGTGGCCTGCGGGCTCATGATTTGCAAGTTGGGCTGGCTGGGAACAGTAGTCCATTTCCCTTAGAAGATATGCTTTTAACCCACTAGGCCTCCGGGGAGAGGTTCTGAGGGCCTCAGGCCTAGTGGCAGCGAACAACCAGAACCACAGTAGGGAGGCTTATTCAGAGTGGGCCCCTACTATTCAATAGAAGAGGATGTGTCCTATTTCAAGTAGTAACTTCAAGTTATGTGCAGGAGGGGAAGAGATCTAAGAACATTGCCTTTACACAGTCATTAGTGATGTCTCTGCCACCATGCGGTCGGATGGTAGGGAACTCTTAGATGGAATAGTCTGCGGAGGTTGAGCCGCAGGAGGAGCAACAGTCTGCATGGAGATGCAGGTGGATATTCATTTCAAATGAACTATGCACATTCTAGCTTCTGGCTCTAACTTTAGCAAAGTGAATTAAATCTTTAAATATGATGGCAAAGACTGATACTATGGGCATCCCATATTCCTATCTAAGTTGTACCCCCCAATAAAACAACAAAAACAAAGCTCGCAAAAGTTTGTTCATTGTCTCTGGAAAGGATATATGAAGTCTGGCAGTGGGGTGATTTGGTGGATTGTTTGTTACTAGCTGCAACGCCATGGCTACACGTGTACTAGGGTTGCACTGATACCAGGATCAGTGCTGGTACTAAGCATTTGCACAAGTACTTGTACTCATGTAAATGCTCTGATACCTAAAACCAATATTTTACAGTAAAATTTGAGCTCATACAAAATGAATGGGCTCAAATTGCACTGTAAAGAATTGCATGCAATTTGAACAGGAATACAGTGCAATACCTGTCAGAATCACATGCAGTTTCCCACGCCAATCCTGTATGAACCCAGCTTTGTTCTAGTGACTTCACTCCTGTGTAAACCCAGGCTGGTGCTGGAAACCGCATGTGCTTTGGACAGGAATCACACCGCATTCCTGTTCAAATCACATGAGATACTTTGCAGTGTGATATAAGCCCAAACCTCACCACAAAGGTTTCAGTAACTGGTATCAGCGAGTACTTGAGCACAAGTATCGATACTCGTAATTGCCAAACAGGTATTGGTGCAACCCTAGTGTGTACCCAGCATAGGCAAAATGTGTCAGGGTGTTAAAGATATAACGGAAAATTGTATACTCACCTTTCCGTAATTTTCCTTTCCTGTCGTATCTTCATGGCAGCACACTTTGGGTTGTGACTCCGCCCCTCACAACCTGATAGGACCACATAGCTATAAGTTGTAAAGATGGCCCCCACCCCAGTATTCTCCGTATATATATCACCTTAGACGGGTGAGAGATTGTATGCTGCCATGAAGATACGACAGGAAAGGAAAATTACGGAAAGGCGAGTATACAATTTTCCGTTTTCCTGTCTCATCATGGCAGCATACACTTTGGGGAGTAACTCGCAAAGACTGGGAGGGAATTCAAACTAAGTTTATTAACAAAAAATAGAAGAATTGGCCTGGATAACAGATCTTCCGAAATCCACTGTGGATAAGCAGGCGGAATCCACCTTGTAATGGGACATAAAGGTGTTCCTGGAAGACCAGGTAGCCGCTCTGCAAATTGTCTCCGCCGAGACCCTACAATATGCCGCCCAGGAGGTTGCCACTGCCCTGGTGGAGTGTGCCCTTAAGCCCTCAGGTACTTGATGACTACTCAGTAAATAGGCCTTTTTGATGGCCTTCACCAGCCATGACGCAATAGTGCGTGAGAATGCCGCTTGACCTCTCCTGAATCCATGCGGAATGATTAGGAGACTCCATTTTCCTGATGGATCTGGTAGCTGAGAGATACTCCAGGACATTACCCTTGACGTCCAGTGGGTGAGGATCGCCCTGTTCCGTGGTGAGTGCCGGAAGGTTAATCTCTTGGTTGAAGTGAAAGGATGAGGATACCTTGGGTATGAACCGATCTGAAGGTTTTAAGACTAATCTGTCTGGCAATACCACCAGATATGGATCACTGACCATTAAGGCTTGCATCTCCGACACCCGCTTAGCCAATGTTATGGCTATCAGGAATGAGAGTTTTAGCGTCAGATCCCATAAGGATATGTTCTCATTCGGAAAGAAGGGTTCCTTAGATCGAGCTTCCAGTACAACTGAGAGGTCCCAGACTGGGAAGGAAGGTTTCCTAGGCGGTCTCAGCTTTAGATAGGCCCGTTGGAACTGAACCACAAGGGGATCTTGTGCCCATCTGACTCCTGTCAAGGCGGACAGGGCCGAGACTTGGACCTTTAGGGTACTTGATCAAAGACCCTTCTCTAGGCCTAGTTGAAGGAACTCCAGGACCTGTGACACCGATGGTGAGGATGAGTCCCAACCTTGCTATTGAGCGAAGGCGGTAAACTTCTCCCAGACTCGCCTGTAAGTAATATTCGTGGTAGGCCTCCTGGCCTGGAGTAGGGTATCCACTACTCTCTGGGAGCATCCTTGCTCTAGGTACCTAGCCCTTTCAGGTCTCCAGGCCATCAAATGTAGCTTCTCTGGGTTCGGGTGAAGAAGATGACCCTGGGAGAGTAGGTCTGGCGACAACAGAAGGGGCAGGGGATCTGCCGTATTCAGCTGCATCAGAGTGGTAAACCATGGCCTCCTCGGCCAGAAGGGAATTACTGCCACCACCAGTGCCGATGACTCCTTGAGTCTCAGGAGAAACCTCGTTATGAGTGGAGTTGGAGGGAAGATGTATCCTAGATGGAAATTCCAGGGGTGCAGGAGACAATCCGTCCCCTCTGCCGAAGGGAATGGTATTCTTGATAGAAATCTCCGACATTTCGCATTCTCTGGGGTTGCCGCCAGGTCTATCTCTGGAGGACCCCAGGTCCGGGATATGAGGGCGTAGGCCTGTGGGTTCAGAGACCACTCGTGGTTGGAGGTGAAATTCCTGCTCATCGAGTCGGCCAACACATTCTGGACTCCCGGAACATAGACTGCCCTTAAGCTTAACAGGTTCAGTTGTCCCCACTCTAGAACAGGACGGACCTCCTGCATCATGGACCTGCTTCTGATGCCCCCCTGCCTGTTGATATAGGCAACCGCAACCTTGTTGTCCATTCTTAGAAGAACATGTTTCCCTCTCAAAAGCGAGCCGAAGGACAGGAGTGCTGCTCTCATTTTTAACACATTTGACACTGCGTCCTGTGCCCTGAATGGCCAGCGGCCTTGGGCCGCAAAGTGCTGATGGTGGGCTCCCCACCCCTGCAGACTGGCATCTGAGGTCACCGTCTCCTGGTAAGGGGTGATTATGTGCTTGCACCTTCCCAGGTTGCGAGGCCGTGTCCACCACAGCAATGATTGCTTCACCTCTTGAGGGATGTGAATTGACTAAGACATCGAAACACCGTTCCACTGGCGCAGGAAGGAAATCTGGAAAGGCCTCGAGTTCCATTGCGCCCACTGAACCATCGGAATGGTGGATGCCAAGGAGCCCAGCATACTGAGGCATGTTCTGGCTGGTAGTCTCTTGGCCGAGATGGCCTTCTTCGCTTTCTGAATCAGGGGAGGAATCTTCTCCTCTGGAAGTTCCACCGTGTTCTCTCTCGTGTCCAGCTCGGCCCCTAGAAAGACCATCCTCTGAGTGGGGTGGATACTGCTTTTCTTCCAGTTTATCAGCCACCCTAGAGACTGTAAAGTGGAGACCAGGATTTCCCGATGCTGGATGAGACTCGTTGTTTGAGAGAAGCAGGATGTCATCCAGGTAATGGTGGACTCTCAATCCCCTCTCTCTCAAGTGGGCTATCACGGGCAATAGGACCTTCGTGAATGTCCTGGGTGCGGTGGAGATCCCGAACGGAAGACTTCGAAATTGGAAGTTCCAGCTGTTTATCGTGAAGCGGAGGAATCTCTGGAACTCTGAGTGGATCGGGATATGCAAGTATGCGTCTTGCAGATCGATCGAGAGCATCCAGTCTCCCCGATTTATCGCTTGAAGGATCGATTGGAGGCTTTCCATCCTGAATGTTTCTACCCGGATTGAGTTTCTTTAGGTCCAGGACAGGACGAAAGTCCCCTGACTTTTTTCATACTAGAAAGAGTGGGGAATAGAAACCCTGACCTCTTTGGGATGGTGCGACCTCCACTATTGTCTGTTTCCTTAACAGATCCTGGATGTACTGGACCAAGGACAGCCTTTTCTCCCTGGAAGGAGGAAGCTTGGTTGCGCAGAAGTGACCCTTTGGGGGGCGGTTCTTGAACGACCACCTGTGTCCGACCCGGATAGTGGATACTGTCCATGGGTCTTTTATCAATTCTGCCCAAACCAACCCGAATCTGGTGAGCCTGGCACCCACTACTGCTGGTTGGGCGGACGTACCTTCAAAAAGGTTTCTGTTCATTGGAAGCAGGAGTTTTGGTTTTCTGGAATTTGAGGAAGGACATCTGAGGGTTCTTCCAAGTTCTCCTGTACTCCTTCCCAGGCCTATAGGACTTTGCATCCCTGTATCTCTCCGGGAGATTGCGCTTGAATGGAGGCGCTCTGTTGTTTTGGTCTTCTGTCTGAGGGGATAAGACCAGACTTCCTACCTGTCACTTTGGATATTGCTGTATCCAGCTTTGCACCAAAGAGGTTAACTCCATCATATGGAATCCTGCACCAGTTGGACTTTGAGGCCGGGTCGGCCGACCAGGGCTTAAGCCATAACGCCCTCCTGGCCATTACCGTTGCTAGCATAGACCTTGAAGCGGACCTAATGGTGTCCACAGAGGCTTCCGCCACAAAGTCTCCTGCGAGACTGAGTTCCTGTAGGGCTTTAACGATCTGGTCCTGATCTGCGCCTTCAGCAACGAGCTTCGCGGTGTTCAACAACCAACCGGAAATAGCTTTCCCCACTGCGGCCAGTGCCACTGCTGGTCTGCAGGCGCCTCCTGCAAAAACGTAAGCCCTCTTAAGGTCCGTATCCACCTTCCTGTCCAGGACATCCCTGAACGTCACTGCGTCTTCAATGGGAAGCATCACATGCCTGGCTAGGCGCATCAAAGAGGCGTCCACCACTGGAGCTACCCTGGGCTCTTTTAGAGGATATAGCTTAGTAAGTCTGTTAGAAAGACTAACTTTCTTCTCTGGATTCTGCCATTCTTCCTTAATAAGCTCATCCAGTTCCTCTATAAATGGAAAGGCTTCAGGTACCTTCTTGAGATTTGGGAAATACTTCCTTTGTTTCTGCTGTACCTCCTCAGGTTCCTCCCAGTTAATCGCTTCCTTGACCAATTTTGCAAAGGGCCCTATGAGCAAGAAATCAAAGCCTGCTGCCGCCTCCAGTTCTTCCTCGTCTGACGGGAATTCTTGTTCCCTAGATGTACTGGGATGGGATGGTGAGGCGCTCAGGGCTGTAGCCTCCACATCTGGAGTTGAGATATGCGTAGCAGGGACCCCGGTAGGTTCCACAGTGACTAGCTCTTTCTCCCTGGTGGCTTCATCCATACACCTGCAGCAGGCCAGCCTGTCTGGTAGAGCTGTGGCCCCGCATACCCAGCAAGCATTCATCGCCGGACGGGGAGGATGTGCAGGAGACTGACGTCTACGAGCAGGGGATCTTCTGTAATGGGAATGTCTATGCCTGGAGTAGGAACGGTTCCTCCTACGGCTTCCCCTGTGGGCTGAGCGACTTCTGCCGCGTGAGCGGCTTCGCCTATGGCTGGAGCGGCTTCTCCTGCGTGAGGCCTCTCTTCGCCTTGACTTAGACGATCTTGATGACCTGGTAGGGCTGACCAATTAGGCCGCATTAGTACGATCCTGCTCTCTTTTTCAATCTTCACTACTTACCATGAACATCCCCCCCCCTTACCTATTGGGCTGATGGTGATCTGCTGGGGCAGCGGTCTCCATAGAAAGGATAACTGTGATACCCTGGAGGGATACAGGCAGGTATAAACATGCAAGCAAACAAACAGAGGAACCAGGGGGAGAGAGAAACACTTACCCCAAGGAGGTGAGGTGAGGCAGAGTTGACAGCAGCGTCAGATATGCTCAGGAAAACCGGAGGCATCAGAGAATGACATTTCTGAGCTTTTTAAATGAACCGCCATGGCCGCCGGGGTCACGAACCGCCCGCACATGCGCAGTAGCGCCGAGCCACGCTCGGCGCCATCTTGGAACCTGGCAAACGTGCCAGGGCGCCCTAAAAACGCTTACTGCGCATGCGCGGAAGTGCTGAGACACCCGAGCACACAGGGGAGAGACAGAGGAGAACCACAATGCCCAGCAAGCTGCACCAAAAATGGAAAAGACAGATGGAGACCGCTGCGCACAACTAAGCCTATTTAAGGCTTATACTGGAGCCGCACATACCCCTGAGACCACCAGAGTGGGGTTCCTTCCATCTAGCGGCTGTACAGGCAAGGACTTCCACCCAGGAGAGCCTAGAACCTGGCTGGGGCGAGTTCGGTAAGGGGGTGCTTCTGACATCTTCAGTCCTTCTCAGGTGAGGAAAAATAAGAGAATACTGGGGCGGGGGCCATCTTTACAACTTATAGCTATGTGGTCCTATCAGGTTGTGAGGGGCGGAGTAACAACCCAAAGTGTATGCTGCCATAATGCGACAGGAAATAGGTGTTCTAAAGATGACAGGGAAAACATTTGTCAATGTTAGTTGTATGCATAAGAACACTATGCTGTAGGCGAGCATACACGATACACAATCTCCTTTTAGATTTGCCAAAACTTTGTAATATATGGACAAACCTAAACAATTAATTTAAGTAGTATTCAATCAGGCAGGCCTTTGTACTACATAGTTGGTGGTAGATCCAAAAGCTATTGAACATTCAATTGTAGTGTATGGTAAGCTGGAGGCTGCCCATAGATGGATCTATTTTTTTTGTTTTGTTTTGTTTTTTTCAGTCCATGTCCGATCAAACAAAACTGAGCAGACCCCCCCCCCCCCCCCATCAACACAACTAAGGTGGATGAGGGAATCCATTCCGCTGAGACATCTATGTCAGCGCTGCAGATAGAAAGAAACATTTCTGCTGGTTTGAGAGAAGTTGATCATTAAAAATGGACTTCACCTTTAGCAAGAACGTATCTGGTCCTTGCTGGACCAGTTGAATTTCCATCTATGAACATTTTTATAGCTCCTGCGTAAAATCCTTGTTGTTTTATTATGCCTGGGGAGCTCACCAATTCTCCATGTATGAGTTCTTTAGGGCCCATTCACATGCAGTGCAGACATGCGTGTCCTGTGCAGGGCTCTCTATCAGTACAGGGATGTACGGGCACCGTGTGCATCCCTCTGCCAGCGTCTCATTCACTTCGATTGGAACCTGCACCTACATGTTATATTAGAATACAGTGGCTGTGTCCAGGCAGCCTCATGTCCCAGTAGAAATGAATAGGGCACTTGGCATGGGGATGTGCACAACACCTATGTACCCCTTGCTGGTAAAAGACAGCCCTGCATGGGAGACACATGTTTGCACCTCTTGTGAATGGGCCCTTACTAAAAATAGAATGTGACAGAACAGTTGCCTCCACAGCAATTAACAGCGATATCAAACCTAACAGTGTGTTTACCTGTCAACTGAGAGAGAGGAGAGAACAGCACTCAGTTTGGCAGTGCGGCAGAGAGTTCGAAGGGAAGGGTACAGGAGGAATAGGTTCCGACATCGTCCTAAGGATGGGCTCAGACGTGTGTGCAACTTCACGTGCCCGCACCCACTAGAAGCTGACACTCTGCAGCGCTAATCACAGGCAGTGAGAATCACAGGCAGTGAGACATTTCCCGATCCGCAGCTGCGCAGATCGGGAAATGTTTCACTACCTTCGATTAGCGCTGCGGAGTGTCAGCTTCCTGGCGGGCACGTGGAGTTGCGCACACATCTGAGCCCATCCTTAGTCCTGAGCAGGCAGAGATAAAATACAGGACACTTGGAGGAGGGGGGGGGGGGGGGGGGCGAAGGTGGTGATGTCCTACGGAGCAGGAGTGATAGAGACTGGAGAGGGAGAAGAAAAGCTGTCAAGGAGAGGAGCAGAAAAAAAGGTCAATCAAGAAAGCATTGACAACCGATGCCTTCCCAACCTGATGTGCTCGTCTCCTCCACTCTCCTGTCACTCAGAGAAGAGTACAGTGTACTGTGCAGGCAGGAGGCGGGTGTAGTGCTACAATGTAGCCTACATGCAGGGACAGCCAATCTCTGCCTGTGTTACATTCGGCAACATATTCTGTGCTAGGCAGGATTGTACCCATCAAACTGCGCCCTCTTCATATTGTAAATCATTCCGCCATGGGCAGCTGTCCCTCCTGCCCACCCCTAGTACCAGCCCTGCTTACAGATAGCTAAAAAGATCAATGGTGTCAGTTGGAACTTATCTCAGAGGCTGAAATTGCTCAAGGACCCCCTAGCAACCTCTGGAGGAACCCTAGTTGAGAAACCCTGCTGTAGTGCGTCAGTTCGTCCCATTTTATTTGGTCTATAATATAGTGAGCCTGAATCACATCGGCTGATGATGCCACAACAGCATCGTTGCTGATGTTAAAAAGACTGATGGACAAAAAAAAGAAGTGTTTCACAGCCACCATCCAGGATTTAAGTCTGCATTGGAATTTTCTTACTGGGAAAGCAGTAAACATAATCAGAGGAATTTACACAAAACATTTCATGGAGCTGTGGGTGTTTGATGTGTATGAGGGATTAGACAGAACTTAGTTTATGTTAACCACTTCAATACAGGGCACTCTCTCCTCCCCCCCCCCCCCCCCCTTCCTGTCCAAGCCAATTTTCAGTGCTGTCGCTTTTTAAATGACACGGTCATACTACACTGTACCCAAACAAAATTTTTTATCATTTTGTTCCCACAAATAGAGTTTTATTATGCTGGTATTTGATCACCTCCTGGGATTTTTATTTTCTGCTAAACAAAAAAAAAACAAAACAAACAAACCACCACACATTTCTTTGTTTCTGTTACAAAACTTTGTATACAAGTAAGTTTTCTCCTTCACTTAGTGCCGGTTCACACTAGACGCGGTACGACTTGCAGGTCGCCTCACCGAGGCGACCTGCACACGACTGCCGGGGCGACTTGCAAGACGACTTCTGTATAGAAGTCTATGCAAGTCGCCCCCAAAGTAGTACAGGAACCTTTCTTCTAAGTCGGAGCGACTTGCGTCGCTCCGATTAGAACGGTTCCATTGTACAGAACGGGAGGCGACTTGTCAGGCGGCTAGGTCGCCTGACAAGTCGCCCCCGTGTGAACCGAGCCTGACGGGCACCGATGAGGTAGTGTGAAAATGCTGCGCTAAAGAAGTGAACAATAAGCTGTTGACACACAAACCAAGTCTAATCAGAAATTATGAAAAAAAAAAGTGTAGCGCTGAATAGTGGCTGAGTGAATAAAAATATATACACTCAGAACACCTATATCACGGAAGTGGAATAAATGAACAGAGAAAACTGTGAGCAAACAAATGCATATAAAGTATAGCATCAAAATGAACTCTAAAAATGCTGTGAAATAATAGCAATGCACACAGGAATAAAAAGACCAAATGTCCACATATAAAGGGCAGCACAGTGGTGTAGTGGTTAGTACATTCACCTAGCAGCAATAGGGTCGCTGGTTCAAATCCTGATCACGACACCATCTGCCTGGAGTTTGCATGTTCTCCCTGTGCCTGCGTGGGTTTCCTCCGGGTACTCCGGTTTCCTCCCACACTCCAAAGACATGCTGGTAGGTTAATTAGATCCTGTCGAAAAATTGGCCAAATATGTGTATGTTGTAAGCGTGTCAGGACCCCATGGGGCAAAAGGACCGTGCTATACTGCAGATGGACACCGGCAGCAAAAAAAAAAAAAAAAAAAAAAAAAAAAAAAAAAAAAAAAAAAAAAAAAAAGCGCCCTGAGGCGATTCAGTTCGCACAGGTAGCGCTATATAAGTCACTCATTCAAAGTGTCCAATATTGGGAAAACTTTCTCTTCTATCTTCACCAAAGTAGAAAGTGCGCCAAAACAGACATTGATAAAAGAATGGGTACTCTTGCCGGATCGGGTAGGCGCACATACCGTACGGCAGTGCATCTATAAGGCTTTTAGGGTACTGGGTCCCTAGTGGTGTGATAATGCCAGACCGGATGGTATCCTACGGGCCACAGACTCCAATCCAATCGAGGTTGGGCAATGGCTCTAAAAGGAAGGTTCCAGAGTGGTCGGCAACCAAACTAATTCAAGAATGGTGGTGGTCCAAAGGTGGTCATCGTGCTCAAACATGAAAAAGGGAACTCCACATGGCGTAGATCAACCAAAATAGGTTTATTGGAGGTAAAATACCTAATAGTATAAAAGTGATCACAAAAGCATAAAAATACGTAATGTGGGAAGCAGGAAGTGCTGGCCCGACACGTTTCAACTGACTAGTCTTCACCACCACCATTCTTGAATTAGTTTGGTTGCCGACCACTCTGGAACCTTCATTTAAAACTATTGCCCAACCTCGTTTGGATTGGAGTCTGTGGCCCGTAGGATACAATCCAGTCTGGCATCATCACACCACTAGGGACCCAGTACCCTAAAAGCCTTATAGACTCACTGCCATAAGGTATGTGCATCCACCCGATCCGGTAAGAGTACCCATTCTTTTATCAGAATGTCTGTTTTGGCGCACTTTCTACTTTGGTGAAGATAGAAGAGAAAGTTTTCCCAATATTGGACACTTTATATGTGGACATTTGGTCTTTTTATTCCTGTGTGCATTGCTATTATTTCACAGCATTTTTAGAGTTCATTTTGATGCTATACTTTATATGCATTTATTTGCTCACAGTTTTCTCTGTTCATTTATTCCACTTCCGTGATATAGGTGTTCTGAGTGTATATATTTTTATTCACTCAGTCACTATTCAGCGCTACACTTATTTTTTATAATAACCGATGAGGTAGTACCGACGGGCACCGATGGGGGTAGTACTGATGGGCACCAATAGGGTAGTACTGACGGGCACAGATGAGGTGGCACTGATGGGTACCAATTTGCAGCACTGATGGGCATCACTGATTGGCAGGCGTTAGTGATGAGCACTGATTGGCATCTCTGGTGGTCCTGGGGGAATCCCTGGTGGTCCTCCTCGGGGGGGGGGATGCATCAGAGGAGCAGCCAATCGGCTCTCTTCTACTCACGTCAGACACGAGTGAGGAAAAGCCGATGCATGGCTTTTCCTGTTTACATTGTGATCAGCTGTGATTGGACACAGCTGATCACGTGGTAAAGAGTCTCTGTCAGACTCTTTACCTAGATCAGAGTTGCGGTGTGTCAGACTGACACGCCACACAACTGATCACCGCACTGCTCGTTATCCTGATCACGTCATATGACGTCCGATCAGGATAACTAAACCAATTTGCTATATGGCAGGCGGCAAGTAGTTGAATTAAAGCAGAAGTAAACCCATAGATTTAAAGTTTCAAAAAACAGTAACATTTCCAGCACATGCCAGCAATGTAACTGTCACATTGGTTGTGCTCTCAACCAAACTGTCAAACCATCCAATAGCTGGAGCACATGTGCAGCATCATGGCAGTTGAAGATTAAACAGGGGCCAAGATGGCAGCTTCCTTGGCTGAAAACTATAGGAGGGTTTACTTCCACTTTAAGTGAATTGTTATTTAGCACAGTTGCTGTACTTGCTGGATATATTAGTAACTCATTGAATACTTTCATGTGCTGTCTGTTTTTCTTTTCCTAGGTCAACCTCTTGTTGACTACGTAAATGCATAGAAGCGGCAAAAAAACAAAACAAAAAAAACAACACGATTTTGTTTTTCCTTTTTTCCACAATGCTTTTTTTTTTGGGGGGGGGGGGGGCGCGCGAGAGGGTTGGGGCTTCAGTAGTTTACAATTTTATTTTTTTTTTTACAATTTAATTTAAGATTTATTGCATTTTTTTTTTTTCTTAGCCCTGTTGGTGGGCTCTAAACAGACCCGACATCTCCCCTTTGAGACAGAGAAAAGGGACTGAGGACAGCGATTCCCCAGTCCCTTTCTCAGCAGCCTCAGCATTGAAGATGAATGGACAGGACACAGAGGCTCCTGTCCATTCATAAACTGAAACAGCGTTAACACCGTTTACTCTGATCAGTTATCATTGATAGCTTACTGTGTCCAATTCAAAAAAGGAAGGGTCTCAATTCTCCGGTGCCAATATGAGTGCCATCATAACATGTGAACAAATATATACATTCATGTATATTTCTTCTTATAATAATATAAATCCCATGCTTAAAGTGGTTGTATAGGTTCGTTTTTTTTTTTTTTATATAACAAAACATGTTATACTTGCCTCCACTGTGCAGTTCGCTTTGCACAGAGTGGCACCGATCCTGCTGTTCTGGGGTCCCACGGTGGCTGTCTCGGCTCCTCCCCGCTAAAGCTAATCCCCTCTGGGAAGCTCCTGTGTCATATACTTGGCGTCCATAGATGCCAAGTGTATGACTCGGTCCCGCCCCCCTGGCGGCCACGTCATTGGATGTGATTGACAGCTGCGCGAGCCAATGGCTGCGCTGCTATCTATCCATTCAACGGCCAGACTCAGTGGAGAAGACGCTGGGGGGGGGGGACGTGCACAGTAGGTGAACGGGCTCAGGTAAGTAAAACAGGGGGGCTGGGGGCCCATGACAGCGAGGTGTTTTTTCACCTTAATGCATAGGATGCATTAAGGTGAAAAAACACGAACCTCCCTTTAAGTGCAATTAAATAGTTAATGAATAATGTCAGAAAAAAAAAATTTACCCTGTAGTCTTCACAAACCTCAAAAAGCTGTGCTTTGTATCAATTCACCTCAATGCTCCCACAAAAGAAATGCGCTCACCTCAGAGTGTGACCTCACACTTCAGTTTGGTCAAATAAAGCTTTTTAGTCACCCTGGACTAACAGATCATGCTTTCCTCCATTATGACTCGATATATGAGAGAGAGCGTCAAATAGTGCTTATATTGTTTTAACCATTAAAAAAAAAAAAAAAAAAAAAAAAAAGTACTAGTTACTTACCGGTAACTGTCTTTCTAGGAAATCTTCCAGGACGGCACACCTGAGAGATGAGAGGCTCCTCCCGACAGGAAACACAATCAATCAACAGCTGTTTTAAGTCCACACCCTTCCCCTTGATCCTCAGTTTGTAGAGAAGTAACTTCTGAACCTGTTTCACAAGGGAAATCATTCCTCATAGGTACTCACCTTCTAGTGTTCTAAAATTTTCCCTCCTCCAACGGGTGGGAAGTAGGCCTGCCGTCCTGGAAGATTTCCTAGAAAGACAGTTACCGGTAAGTAACTAGTACTTTTCTCAAGTCATCTTCCAGGACGGCACACCTGAGAGGATAATCAAGTAGCTCAGGCCTACCTTTAGGGTGGGACCACTGCAAGACCCTCTTGGCGAACCTCGGTTCTGCAGTGAGCTTTACCTTCACTCCATATGCTTGATGAAGGTATCTTAGCTGGATCATGCGGCTGATCTGCCGGTCTACTCCACCGGTGTCCCTGCCTTCTCTGCTTCGGATGTAGGATCTAGGTGGAGTGGGCTCTTAAAGATGGAATCAGAAAACATGTTAAACTTGTAGGTTATCAATGTTGCCTGTCACACATCTAACAACAATGGCCTATTCTGCCTATAGGTGCTGCTTAGAACCACTAAAAAGATTAATCGGAGAGCTGTGTTGTAAGACAAGGACACTACATTGATCAATAAGGGAGCCTGTTGTCACGGAACGTCCCACACTCCGCTTGAGTGCTTCCGTCATATACCGCTTCCTAAGTTCTGGAACACGAGTCCAATGGATCTGGCTATAGGAACCCCAAGAACCAGACAACACCAGTCTTGGAGTACATCAGAACTACCTTTATTTTGAGATCTCACAGACCTTTATACAGCAGGGATGACTCAAAGCTAACCTAATTAACATGACCTAATTTACTACAAAATGTACCCAGACCAGATGACAGTGTTGTGGGCACCGAGCTTCACACATTAATACAATTAACAATACAAACAACAATCTCCCCCCTCCTCAGCCTAGACCATTCGTCTATTAGCCAGGGCTGGTGGCTAATGTGATCAGCTCTCTCAATTAACATAAACACATGTTGATAACACCAGCATCTCCTCACAGGATGTGTCCCAGCAGAATGAATCAGTCTTATCAGCAGGGGGCTGCTGGAGGAATCCCCCCCTCCCTCTTCAGGGACACAAATCTACAGTAAGGAGTCCCCATACAATATATACATGACTGAGTCCGATTAATACAGTTCAGACTGGATTTCTCATTCACCTCAAATGCTAGGGCCCATAATCGGTGGGCAACAGGCTTGCACACAGTCCTCTCCAACAGCCTCTGCTCCGGCCAGGTCCGTGACATTTCTCCCCTTTCGGCAGGAGACTAACACAGGAGGAGACCCCAGACGGGTTGACTCCGAAGTTAGTCCATAGTTCCAGTCCTCTACTGCCTGTACCCACACAGTACCCCAAACAAATCATCCCAAACAGTGTATTACTCACCCAGCCAACCTCTGCCTCTCTCAGAGAACATATCCGCCGCTGGGGAGAGGCCCGGACTGGCCCTTCTCCCTGGAATCCTTTCTGCCGCTGGAGAGAAGACAGGGGGACTGGGCTCACTCCATCCTGCTGTTGGGGATCAGGGCCGACTGCCCAGCATCCCTGGGGTATACAGGTGGGGACTGAAGCCCCATCAACCGACACCAGATCAAGCTGCAGTTGTGAGGTGATGACTGCATTCTCTCCTTGGATCCTGACTGCCACCTCCTCACCTTGGGCCTCCACAATTGCTGCAGGTGTGGGGCAGAGGTCTTGGACCCTCTGTCCGGTTGCCAGCACTTCTGCTGGGGGTTTGCCAGGTGGGTCCTCCTCTACAGAAACGTCTATTAAATCCCCAGTCTCTGGAATTGGTAAAAGTGTGGGACAGAGGTCTTGGACCCTCTGTTCAGTTACCAGATCTTCAGCTGGAGAAGTTTGTTTTAACTCCATAGATGCTGCTGGCAGAAAATCACATGTCCCTGTCAGTGTTGTGGGAGAAAGGCTGACTACCTCTTCTCTCAGGAAGGCTGAAGCCACTGTTGGTGCTTGGGTGACACCTGTCTTAACACAACCCTGTCCAGGGAAATAAAACTGCCAAAAGGGGGGCCCCTGACAGACAACCTTTTTTGTTCATTTTTATCTTTACGTCAGCAAAGACTGAAGGGAAACCTACTTAAGGGAAATAGATTAACAAAAACTTAACCCCTGGGTTTAAGGCATGCCCAATCTATAGTTTTACTTATGCCTGAGAGCCTACTCAGGAGATTACCATCCGTAGCAGGAGGAGAACACTCATACTGCTACATCTAGTTTTGCTAGAAGGGCAAAATGAAGGCCATGCACCGAGCTGTAACCTATTTGGTCGGGTATACATCTTTATACTTCATCTTCAGGCCATAAAACTCCTCTGAACCGAACTTCCCAAGTTCTTATTACAGGGCGACTCATTATCGCCTTCCTCCAGTGACCCATAACTCTACCGGGCTTCAACCCTAGGAAATGGCTCTGGCATCCCTGAAAGTAAGGGGTCGAGGCTTTCTGACATGTGACATTTGCAGCCAGAATTCCTGGCCCTTCCACGGAAGAGAAGGCTGAAATACAAAAGGTGATACATGTATTATTAATATCACAAATAAAAAGAAAAAAATCATAGATTGTGGACATAGCACAATAGATTTAAACAGAAAGGACACAAACAGACAAAAATGTTGTGTATCTGAGTGTGACTAGCTAAACCAACATATCAAACATGGGAAGAGACCCAAATCTGAACCTCACAGTCTGGTTTTCTGATGTGCGGCCAATATGTAAACATTAAGACACAAACACGCCTTAAATGCTGCGCATTTCTGAAGTGCAGCTAGCTAGGTCATAACTGGTAAATACAAAAAGGACGGGAACCCCCTTTTACAATGGTGTTTTACTGATGTACAGCAAAACAAGGCCTTAAAGAGAAGGCAGAAAGACCCAAACTTCTATGTTGCGTATTTATGACGAACCACCAAGTACAGTTATAAGACAATCCTTTCTGTTATGCAGTTCTGTAGTGCCGTTACATAGAACCAACACAGAAAGAACACAAGCAACCTACAGCATTGGGTTTTTCTGAAGTGCCATGCACCAACAAGCTTCAATGTTGAGTATTTCTGCTGTGCAGCAACATAAAAACAAAGAAACAACAGACAGGCTTTACAGCTGCGATCTTTCTGGTCTACTGCAAAATAAGGCAATAACTCCACAATGAGTATCCCTGCTGCGTAGCAAAACCTCAACAGGAGGGACAGATAAGCTTAGGGTTCCCACACCCATGTGACCCAACCTGCCACTTGGGACTGCAAGACGCCTGAGAAGTCATATACTATGGCTTCCAAAGGGTACCATTCGTGACTGTGCGACTCCAGGTCGCAGCGTCTCCAGCAGTCCCTGCTTACGGAACCACAGACCTCAAGATTACACAGGTCGCAGGAAAAGCAGTTTTCAGGTTGAACAAGGGGTCCCCATGCTGTGGCTCCCTGGAGGAGTGCAGCCAACAACCCCCTACTGTGTATACCTAAGAAACAGCAAGGAAGATCAATGAGAAACACCACTTACTGCTGTGCCTGATATACAGACGATAAGGCAATAAATATAGGACATACAGGACACAAACAATGTTCAATCTTTGTGTATGTCTGATGTGTAGCATATATCAATACTGAGCAGAGATGCCATCACGCTCAATGTGTCTCCCTGCTGAGCAGCAAAAACAAAATCAGAAAAAGACAAACAACCTTCACTGTTGTGTCCTTTCTGATATGCAGCCAATAAGGCAGTAAATGTAAGACATAAAGGACAGACAACCTTCAATCTTGTATGTGTCTGATGTGCAACAACAATTTTGAATAGAGATAGCACATCCATATTCAAGTGATTTGGCATGCGACTCAACATGTCAAATCGCATGCCTAAAATCGGCAGCCATTGCCGTTAATAGCACTGTCTGAATCAGTACGGGCCACTTTGTGGTGCTGCACTGATTACCAATGGCAGTATGTGTACTACCCCAGGCACAGGTTCAATTTTGTATTTTCCAACAAAATCAGGACCATCCATCTTCACTGCTGCCTTTCTGATAAGCAACCAATAAGGCAGTAATACAGGACCCACAGACAGACCTCAGTCGTGTATATCTCTGATGTGCAACAATCTAACAATTCTGAATAGAGATAGCACATCCATCTTCAAGCGATTTGGCATGCGACTCAACATGTCAAATCGCATGCCTAAAATCAGCAGCCATTGCCGTTAATAGCACTGTCTGAATCAGCACGACGCCACTTTGTGGTGCTGTACCGATTACCAAAGGCAGTATATGTACTACCCCTGGCCCAGGTTCAATTTGTACTTCTGTTATGGAGCCCGACAAATCAGGACCATCAATCTTTCCTGCTGCCTTTCTGATAAGCAACCAATAAGGCAGTAATACAGGACACAAAACCCCCACAGACAGACCTCAATCTTGTGTAGGTCTGATGTGCAGCAATATAACACTTATGAGCAGAGATGTCTTTACCAGACTCAATGATGTGCGTTTCTGCTGTGTGGCACAAAACCAGAAAGTACAGACCACCTTCCCTGTTGTATTTTTCTGATCTGTAGCCAAACAAAGCAGTACCTTTAGGACATAAAGGACACCCAACAAGCTTCAGTGCAGTGCATTTCTGATGTACAGCAATATACCCCTTATGAGCAGAGATGTCACAAATCTCAATGTGTATTTCTGCTGTGCCACCAAACACCCCAGCAAGGACAAACCTTCACTACTGAGGTCTACTGGTGACCAGCCAAGGAGTCATGGTGTATCCCTTTATGAAATAACCAAAACAGGGGCAATTTTTTTCATAGGCCTAGCCTGGGCTGTAGATACTAATCATTCACTACCAGTGAAGGAACCAATCCTAAAATGGTTGGACACCTTACTATAGTAGCTGTTGTCCTACCTTACCTCCGTAGATTGAGCAAACGCTAGCCAGCTCATACACGGGTGGGGCTGATTAGTAACTAAAGTCTCAATGAGCCCAGCCCTAGAGACCAATTTAAGACCCCTAGAAAGGGTGGTTACCAATTTAGCCTGGAGGTAAATAGCCACCTGCAGGCCTTAAACAAGCAATCATATAGCCATCTAGCTCTTGCATATGTTTGCACAGAAAATCCTTATTCAAAAGGATATAGGAAAACGATTTATGGTAAATCGCTTTTAGATCTGTCACTGAGTGGACTGTAGCCCAAACCAACAAAAAGGTTTTTCTTACCCCCTGCATTAAAATATAACCACAATGTAAGAGTGGAGTGGGAGGTTGGAGCTTATGAAAAGTTACCCATAGCAAGCAACCCCCAAAAGGAGGATCTGTCACAAGGGAACCCCTACTGTGCCACACAGAAGCTTGGTCCCTGCCACATTGTTGAAGGTTAGGTCAGCTTTTAAGCATCTTGGAGCAACTTCAGATTCCTAGCAGCTGGGCTAATAGGGCCAGATAGCCTAGTGCACCTGCTGTGCAAGGGAGCTTACTCCTGAATCCTTCAACCATTGCACCATTAATAATTTGTTCAGTGGTATACCTGGCCAGTAAGGAACTCTTTGTTCTACCAGGTCACCCCCTTTGCTATGTACCACAACCGGGTACGTAGGGAGAGGCTGGCAACCTACTATTGTGATAACCACAGTGTCTCTGCTATAAGAGGGAGCTGTGGCTGGTGGTTTTTAGCAGTAGCTTCTGGGCTGTTTTGTTATGCAGACCCCAGGCCCTGCACTGCACTGCACCACTCACTAAATATAGGTGGAAGGGGAAAAAAAATGCCTTACCTACCTCTTTCCCATCTGAGGTGGTTTAGGCACATTCGCTCCTCTGCACCACTTGTCCACCATACAGCATCATTGATGTAAGAGGGAGCTGTGGCTGGTGTTCTTAGCAAAAGCTTCTGGGCTATTTGAATCCAGACCCCAGGGGAGATGATCTCAAATGCCCAGAAACCATCTGGCTGGGATTGGGGATTTTTGACTCACCGTTGTCGTCTTCCCCCTTTTGCCACAGCCACTGGGCTTGCTTTTCCATCCTTATGGTCCACACGCAAGGAGGATAGCCGCCAAAGTGCCCCCCCCCCTCCAACTGCTGTCCCTTTAGGGAGCTGCAAGGTTAGGCTGTGTCCTGCACTGTACCAGTCAGTATATACACATGGGGGGGGGGGGTTGCCATACCTTCCTCATTCCCATCTGAGGTGGTTTAGGCAGACAATTACCATAGTGAATTGGTGCCTCCTCGAAAGGAGGATGTGTGCGCCTGCTCCTGCTGACTCTCAGCCTTCCCTTCTGGGTAAGAACGCGGGTCGTTCAGGCGGTGCCCTCCCCAGCAGCCCACGCAAGCTACCAGGGGCCCAGAAGTCAGGGGATACGATCCCCCTGGAAAGAACTGACGGCCAGCACCCCCCGTCTGAACGGACGCCCGGACAGGTAAGAGGGGAGACAGGATAAGGGCCCCTGAAGTTCTGGGTACACCACTGTACCCAGGGGCCTTCAGCTATCAGGGGGGCTTTCCCAGTTCTTACTGCCCCCCCTGAAGAAAGGATAGGGGAACCCCCCGGGAAGGATAAATATATCCTGCCAGACCCAGAGGCTTCCCAGGCATTTGGTCCGGCTCCCAGGGGGAGACCACCAGCCCCAGGCTTCGGTCACTTGGAAAAAAAACAAACAGTTTCGCTGTGTAGGGAGAAACACAATCAAAAACTGAGGATCAAGGGGAAGGATGTGGACTTAAAACAGCTGTTGATTGATTGCGTTTCCTGTCGGGAGGAGCCTCTCATCTCTCAGGTGTGCCGTCCTGGAAGATGACTTGAGAAAACACACATCTAAATAAATAAAACCATTTATCATGACTGTAGGATAACAGATGTAATTAACATGCCCTTCTGCCACCACTAAAAACCCTTACCCCAATAATTCAGACCACACCGGTATTGGAGTATAAAAGGCCGTAGCAGCCTATTTTATTTAAACAAATATACCTTAGAATATCAACACTATGGATATAAAACATATCCAACATAAAACAGCAAAACAACAACATCTGTTAAACAACCTGTCTAATTTCTCAAGCGTTGGTCTGAGCAATATCTTCATAATCATCAGTGTCCAATAACAAAAACTTACCCTGCGGTCCCATCAAATTTGTCACATAGGCCTCAAGCCGACAAGCTGGCTCAGAGACTACCAATGACCGCAGAGCCCCATTATCACTTCCCGGTTAACCTCCATTAACCGGGAACCACCATCATGAGCCATATCAACGCTGGCTCCCAAAAAAACTCTTACTTTTTGCCATCTTTTTTCTCTTGCCCAGACCAACGCCCGCCACAGCACACGAGAATAAAACCTTATTCTTGTGTGCCCCTCCACACCCGAAGTGCTCGCTGTATGCCATCTTGTAAACCTAAGGCCCACAAGTCTATACCCACTTCGTTCAAGTGAACCCCATCAGACCTTAAATACCTCCAGGTTTCAAACTCAAGTTCAAGGTGTCTCACCGTTAAACCACCACTATTAATCACAAACTTGCTCACTTCTCTGTTTATTTTTCTCCGTGCCCTGTTCACACCTTCTACCGACCTAGCCATCCTCCATGATGTCTGCGCCACCATGTCGGACCAGACAATCACCATCTTAGGAAAAGCTTCCTTCAACTGCCAAACGTCCTACTTTATGTCCCGTTTAATGTCTACCATGGCCCTAATGCACAAGTCATTGCCGCCTAAATGAATAACTAATACGTCCGGCGGCCTATCCCGTTGTGCATACCGATGAACCTCAGCAACCAACCTTCCCCACAACATGCCGGGTAACCCCAACCACTTGATACATGCCTCCCGTTTGCTGAAACCCAATTGCCTACCCTCAAAAACGTGCATCACCTCTCCGTGCCCCCCAGGACACGTAAGAATGGCCCATGATCCAGACCATCCTCAGCAACGAATCTGAAACAGAAGAAAAGAAAAACAACCGAACAATAAAAAACTCCTATATTCCACCTTCTTTACCACATCCCCATAACAGTGATCCCATAACAGAGATCCCATAACAGAGATCCCATAACAGAGATCCCAAAACAGAGATCCCAAAACAGAGATCCCAAAACAGAGATCCCAAAACAGAGATCCCAAAACAGAGATCCCAAAACAGAGATCCCAAAACAGAGATCCCAAAACAGAGATCCCAAAACAGAGATCCCAAAACAGAGATCCCAAAACAGAGATCCCAAAACAGAGATCCCAAAACAGAGATCCCAAAACAGAGATCCCAAAACAGAGATCCCAAAACAGAGATCCCAAAACAGAGATCCCAAAACAGAGATCCCAAAACAGAGATCCCAAAACAGAGATCCCAAAACAGAGATCCCAAAACAGAGATCCCAAAACAGAGATCCCAAAACAGAGATCCCAAAACAGAGATCCCAAAACAGAGATACCATAACAGAGATACCATAACAGAGATACCATAACAGAGATACCATAACAGAGATACCATAACAGAGATACCATAACAGAGATACCATAACAGAGATACCATAACAGTGATCCCATAACAGAGATCCCATAACGGTGCCTGCATACCGTTTCTGACTGCTTCCGTAGCTGCTCCTATCCTAAACGAATAGGACGAGAAATCATTCTCATCCAGGCCCAAACCCCGTATGCATTTTGTAAAGACTGCCGCAAATTGAAATCTAGATAAAAATTCACCACTTAAATGTACCAAAAAAGGGGGCCCGGTCGTTCTGAACGAACTTTTAAAAAAAAAATTCCCGAACTGCTTCTACCGGGCATAATTGTGATCCCTTCACTGGGTAAACTTGCACCAGTCTTTAGAGTACGCTGCCCATGTAGACCCACTCACCGACTTCCTTATCCATCCCGCGATGAGGCCAATGCTATCCCCCACAGCCCTTCGGGACAAGGTACTCCTTGCTGCTCCGCCTCCGGCGCCAACTCCCGAAACCTGTCCCACTGAAAGTGATACAACGCATCAGCTATCACATTTTCCACCCCTGGTAAGTGTACCGCATGAATGAAAACATTCAACTGCAGACAGCGCAATACTAAGTGTTGCAATAACCTGATCACTGGCGTGGATGATGCCGTAATCCCGTTGATAACTTGCACCACCCCCAAATTGTCCCCATGGAAACGCACCTTCAGATCCCTGAATGATGTTCCTCACAGCTCCACTGCCAGCACTACCGGAAACAACTCCAGCAGCACCAGATTCTTCGTGAATCCTGCCTCCACCCATGCTTGGGGCCATGGTCCTGCACTCCATTGTCCCTGAAAAAATGCCCCAAAACCTGTGGAACCTGCGGCATCCGTGAATAGTTCCAGGTCAAAGTTGCTGACTGGACCAGACATCCACAGTGCCCTACCGTTAAAAGCTTCCAAAAACATATACCACACTCTCAAATCTGCCCTGTGCGTTTCTCTTAATCGCACGAAATGTCACGGTGATTCTATTCCACTCGTGCTAGACGCAAGCCTGCGACTAAACACCCTCCCCATCGGTAATATGCGGCGTGCAAAATTCAGCTTGCCCAATACTGACTGTAGTGTCCTTAACTGCACTTTCTTTAAACCCAAAAGCCCTGCAATTTCTCTCTTCAGATCTTCCCGCTTATCGTCCGGCAGCCTGCATTCCATTGCGTCCGAATCTATGACAATGCCCAAAAAACTGGATGACCGTTCACGGTCCCTCCGTCTTATCAGCAGCCAATGGAATGCCAAATCTATCTGCGATGTGCTCCAGCGTGGCTAACAGCACCACACAAATCCTGGAGGCCGCCGGACCTATACAAAGAAAAATCGTCTGGGTGTTGAATAACAGAATTCACCCCCGACACATCCCGCACAACCCATTCCACGAAGGAGCTAAAGTGTTCAAATATTGCGCACGATATTGAGCAGCCCATGGGTAAGCAATTGTCCACGTAGAATTCATTGTTCCAATGACAACCTAGTAGCCTAAAACTATCCTGGTGCACCGGCAGTATTCTGAAAGCAGATTCCACATCCGCTTTCGCCATCAGGGCCCCCTAACCGTAACGACGGACCCATCCCACTGCCGCGTCGAATGAAGTATAGGTCACGGAGCACGCCCCCTGATCTATAGCATCGTTCACTGACCCCCCTTTTGGGAAAGATAGGTGATGAATTAGCCTAAATTTACCTGGTTCCTTTTTTTTTTTTTTTTGGTACCACCCCCAGCGGCGAGACCACCAGATCGTCAAACGGCGCCGCTGGAAATGGGCCACTCATCCGCCCCAATGCAACTTCCTTCCTTAGCTTCTCCAAAACACATCCGGATGTTGCATTGCTGACCGCAAATTGCGTGGAACCGGTGGAATTACCGTCAACTCACATGGGATCTTAAAGCCAACCGAAAAAACCTACCTCCAACAATTGAGCTGCTGCCCTGTCCGGATACCTACCTAGAAACGGTCGCATCCTTTCCACCTTCACTGGGGTCCTCCCTTTTGTTTGCAGTCTCTCCTGTACGTGCTTTTCCCTGCTTGGAACCTCTGGACCCGGGGTGAGATCCCCCCGCCCTGAACACTCGTGTTTATCCTTACATGCGACTCCAACCTGCATGTCCCGGTGTTGTATTGCCAACAAACCCCTTTTCTATTTCCGACCGAATGTCCCTGGGACGAAGGTCCACCGCCCCCCCCCCCTGAAAAAACTGGTTGGGGGCCCACACCGTCGTCATCAATTTCATCCAGAGGCTGATGTCCTTGTGATCCCAACGCAGAGCCGGCTTGACCACCCTCCGTTGTCGGAATTGTTCGTCATACCTCAACCATGCTGTTCCCCCATAAACTCTGTACGCCTCACCAAATAGCATCTTGATAACAAAACAGTGCCGAACAATGCTCGGGTTGTTTTTCCCCTATCACACTTGCCATAATCGCAAAGGCTTGCAACCAGTTAGCAAACGTTCTAGGGATCAAACGATATCTCCTCTTCTCCTCATCCTCCTTCTTAGAGCCATGCGGCTTAACTCTATCAAGATTAAATTTTTCCAATGGTGGCAGTGAAAAAATTTCCCCATACTCACCTTTTCACAGTTTTTCACGCACTACTTGTTTTAAGTGCGACCCTAACGGTCCCTCATAGCAAACATAGACCTCGCCTTTCGCCGCGTCAGCCAACCTTGTTATGTCCTGCCTGCCAGCTGCCTCCGCTGATTTTTCCGTCCCTTCCGCGGCCCCACTCCCTGTCACCGCTGGGCTGGGCAATGCGACTGCGGCCTGCACCACCGGCCCTCCACTTTTTTCTGCTCCACCTGCAACCCCCGGCGGAACCCATGCCGCCGCCGGGCCAGTGCGACCCTTTTTTGCCGCTTCAAAACGCTGTAAGAGCTCTTTTATGCCTGCCAAGAAAACCCCCTAAGCCAGAGGCCCCCCGTTTGTGTCATTCACTCTGCCAGCTTCACTCACACCTGCAACCCCCAGCCCCCCACTACTCGGCAGACCTGCAACAGAAATCATGACATTAGACTCACCAGGCTGCACAGGCGTAGCCTCATCAGCCGGACTTCTGTTCTCCACCGCTGTTGTCCTCCTGGAGGGGGGGGGGGGGGCACCTCTTCCTCTGACCCGGACCGCTCATCCTCCCCAATGCACTCTCCTTCTTCCTCCTCAGCCGATGAATGCCCACCCGGCCTGGACACCAAGGTTGCCGTGGAAACCGCGGCCGTACACCCCCGCCTCCACGTATCCCATCTGCCTGTCGTTTTTTGCTGTACCTTGCCCGGACCGGTGTTGGGAACCACAGTCCTGCCGTCAGGTACTATCGCTGCTCTACCCGGCCGTCCTCTCTCGCTTCTACTGCGACCCCCTGCCGTGGAACCAGAAGGCCCAGGGATCTCTCCTCGTGCACCGCTGCGCACATCCGACTCCCTCACTCTGGGGGCGGGGCTAACGCTTCTCTCCACTCTGGCTGTGCTAGGCCGCTGCGCCGCTCCCGCTGCATCCCGCTGACCGCCATTCGGTCCACCTTCGGTTCTCCCCCGTCCCTCCCGTTCGCTTGCCACTCTCTTTGGCGGCGGGCCCGCTGAGGGACCGGAGTGAGTCCCAGGCTGCCGCTGTACAGGGGAAAAACCTCTCTGGGGGCCGCGACCGCCGAGTCCTAGTTTCGCTCGTTACCCCCCTGCTAGATGCAGGCTCTGTTCCCCTCACTGCTTCCTCTAAGGTGTCCTGGAGCCAGGCTGCCCCTCTCACCATTGCTTCTACTCTCATCTGCTCCATCAGGCGCTCCAGGTCAGCCATGCTGCTCTTCAGGGAACTTTCTTCAGGAAAACTGTTACTCCCCCCAGGGCGGGATGAACTTATAAAGACCCTCCTAGTGCCTCCCCCTCGGTTAACTAATATACACTCCCCCTCTGTGTTAACTCCACTGCTGCCACAGTCATGTACTCCCTCCACCTATGCATTACATGCTGTGTTCCGGTCCTTTCTTTTTACTTCCACTTTGTGTTGGTCTATAACATAAAATCCCAATAAAATACATTTACGTTTTTGGTTGTAACATGACAAAATGCGAACATTTTCAAGGCACCACATGTATATAATACATTTGCGTTTTATAGTTGGGCCCCCCCCCCCAAATATGAAAGCTAGAGACTCCACTGGATGATTGAAGGGAGAAGAGATGTAGTCATTCACAAATCTGGCTTTACTCTCTGCTGAGAAGAGAGGAGACCAGTAGTTACCTCTCCTTATAATCTCCTTGTTTTGCAAAGGGAGCAGGTAAAAGGGAGGGGCAGGAAATATCTCAGTTTGGTAGCATCCAATTCAGGTATGACACTATCCCAGATAATGACAAAACTGAAAAAAAAATAAAATCAAACAAAGTATAAAAGTTCACCTTTATGAAAAAATATAATAAATGCACTTTTTTTTGCTGCAAATATATGTGCATTCATATTTTTCCCAGCAGTAGCCTGGAAAGCATTGCACTCATGATCAGTAGATCATGGGTGCAATGTGGCCATCTGCAGACTTGTACTCTGGCTTTCAGCCCATACCTTTGTGCAGGTTTTCTGTTTGTAAGCCGGAGGACATGTCAATGAACTACCAGAGCTCTCATTAGCGCCCCTGCAGCCCATTAAAAAACTACAATCCTACTTTTTAAAAAGTGACAGCAGGGGTGGGGAGAAGAACCCTTCTGTCATGAGGTCAGGGGAGAGGCAGCAGCCAGTACTGGAACATGTTACGGGTTCCGAAGGTTAACTTATCCCTTTAAATGCCTGTGTCACGCCTCAAAAGAATGTCAAACAAAACTGCAAATGTTAGATTAGTGGCCAGAAGCTCATAAATTCCTACTACACAATAAACTGCAGTAGCAGGTGCAGAAAACAGGTGAACTTACTGTTATTTAACAGATATGGTATTCATGTGTGAAACTATTTTAGGGCAAATTAGTTTAGGCTCCTATTACAGGAAGCCACTCTGATCAGCAGGGGATCTGTGTGCTGATCGGATTCGGAGTCAAACAGGAGAGATGTCACATCCATGTCTGCTCAGTTTATGCAGAGGGGACACGGGCAGACTCCGCGGAGCTTGATGGTCGGCCGGGTGTAAACAGACTCCGGAGGCAGTCCTTTTCCTTACTGGACCTGATCGAACCCGTAGATAGGTGGGTGTAAATGCCTGTGTGAAAGGGGCCTTAGAATTCAGTTATTGAGATAGATTTTACTTAAAGAGGAACTGCAGTCTGCTCACATAATTTCTAATAAAAACTATATTACTATAAAACTAAAAATATTTGACATGTACACAGCTGGAACAGTTGATAAATAGTGGCCATCGCCTGAAGATAGATCTTAATATCATTATCACCACAATGATTGTACTAAATTTCTTTTGTTTTGTAATGCTGATTTGTTTAATAAAAAAAAATCTTCTGTTTAAAAATATTTGCCATTCTGAAGCTTCCCGCCAATCACTTTGCATATTATTTTATATATACTGCAATTCTGTACTTGCCAAATAGTCTGCAGAAATTTCCCTCCACTGAGTCTGGCTGCAATCATTTTAACTGTGGGCAGCTAAAAGCTGCTGCCTGTTTACTTCCTGGATTTACAGAGGCACACACCTCCAGCTCTGCAGCTCTCATTGGCCCTTTTATGACTCACCCCCCCTCCCTTCCTAATCTAGCACCCTCTACCAATAGGTAGGTGCTAGTAAGGGTTATTTTACTAGGGTTTTTAGTACTGGCAAATTTAGGCATATGCTGCAAGCTAGGCCTGTCTGTTTTGATCTGGGGGCTGGGAGTGGTCAGCAGTGGGTGTGACCACCTGTGCTCTAGCTATTGGGTGCCTCCCCTGCTTCCAGAGAGAAGATTCTGGAAGAGGGGCTGGGCCTGGAACTGGAGTGGCAGGCAGCTCATGTGGGAGCCCTCATCAATCCCCAATTGGTATTGGCAGGGGGCGGGCCTCCTATATAAGCCAAGGTGATATGCCACTGGGGGGGGGGGGGGAAGTCGACTGAGTGAAGTGAGGAATGGAATGCTAGACAGCAGCAGGAGGACATCCCCATCGGGGGGGGTGTACCGATCGCAGGAGGAGGCCCGGGGAGAGCTGAGGGAACTTTGCCTCTACACGGTCATTGGCAATATCTTGGTCACCACACGGTCGGTGGCAGAGAACTCCTGGAGCAGAGGGGCAGGTGAAGCTTTCGGAAAGCGCATGGTCCGGTCAAGTTCCTCATCAAGGACTCAGGGTTGTGGAAGGTCGGTGAGTGTTACCACAGTGGAGGGCTGGAGGTGCCAGGAAGTCTGTGAGGGAACTCTGCTTTTACACGGTCATTAGCAGAGTCTTCATCATACACACCGTGGATGATGGAGAGTCCTGGATCAGAGAATAGACTGTAGGGATCTGTGTCAAATCTATGTGGCCTGAGGGCACAGGATTTGCAAGTTGGACTGGCTGGGAACAGTAGTCCACCATCTAAGTCATGCTTTTAAAACTACCAGGCAGCAAGCAACCAGAGCCAGTAGAGGGGCTTATTCAGAGTGGGTACCTATTACCCAATAGAAAAAGATGTGACATACTTTAATCCAGTAACTACAATTTTGCGCAGGAGGAAAACCAGTGTGGATATAAGGAACCAAGTTTGTGCAGGAGGAGTGACAGTCTGCATGGAGATGTGGAAATGCAGGAGGAGATTTACATGTTTACATTTTCAATGTTCATGCACATCTAATCTTCTGGCTCTGACATTGTGCTGTTGTGCTTAAATTACAAATATGATGGCAATGATGAATCCTATGGGCATCCCATATTCCTAATCCCTATCCAAGTTGTACCCCCCAATAAAACAACAAAAACAAAACTAGCAAAAGACTGTTCATTGTCTTTGGAAGGGATGTATGAAGTCTGGCAGTGGGGTGAATTGTTTGTTACTAGCTGCAACACCATGGCTACACTGGCAAATTCTCACGAGCGTGAGCTGTGCATGATGTCATAAGCCTAGGCTTTTTTCCAGACAAGAAACAGGAAGTTGGCTGTATAAGGTATTTACTCACAGAAAACAAAAAAGTTTTAGATCTCTTTGACACTGAGGCACTTTAGCGGTAAAAATAGCGTTGTCAAAGCGCCCTAAAACAGCGGCTCCTGAGTGCTTGCACACTGGAGCGGTGCGCTGGCAGGGCATCAGAAAAAGTCCTTCCAGCAGCTTCTTTGGAGCGGTGAACTCACCGTTCCTAAAGCGCCCCTGTCCATTGAAATCAATGGGCAGCGCCGCTGTAGTAGCGCTTTGCGGGAGGTTTTAACCCTTTTTTGGCTGCTAGTGGGGGTTAAAAGCGCCCCGCTAGAGGCCGAATAGCACCGCTAAAAATAGCTGCGTTTTACCGCCGACGCCCGGGGCGGCTCAGTGTTAAAGGGCTCTTACTATCCAAAGTTAAAACAACAAGGGCAGACGATTTAATAGATGGAAAGTTGAAAGAAAAAAAAAAAAAAAATTATTATGACTGAAGTTCCACTTTAACCACTTGCCGACCGGGCCATTGCCGAAAGACAGCAACAGCGTGGTCGGCTAGTTCTGGGTGGACGTCCATGGGACGTCATTCTAGAATGTTGCTCCTGCGCACCCAGGAAAATCCGTGACCGCCGGGTCCAGAGGACCCGGCGCATCACGGTAAATAGCCGCCGATCGTGGCCGTTTACCATGTGATCGTTCCGTCAAATGACGGAGCGATCACTTGTAAACAAACTGGCGTCACGTCATGATGCCGGTTCCTCCCTCCCTTCTTTGTACCGATCGGTACAGTGCGAGGGGGGAGAGATGGCAGCAGCGCTGTGGGCTGGATGTTTAGTGCCCACAGCACTGCTCAATGTAAATAATGGCAACACTCTGCCAATAAATTTTAACAGAAACAAATAATTTTTTAATCGAATTTTCAGTCTTTTTTGATTTATAGCGCAAAAAAATAAAAACCCAGCGGTGAATAAATACCACCAAAAGAAAGCTCTATTTGTGTGGAAAAAAAAAAAAAAAAAAAAAAAGGACAAAAATTTCATATGGGTACAGTGTTGCATGACTGAGTAATTGTCAAAGTATGAGAGCACCCAAAGCTGAAAATTGGTCTGGTTAGGAAGGGGGTTTAAGTACCCAGTTGTCAAGTGGTTAAACACAACACATAAGGTTCAATTCACACACAAAAAAAAAAAAAAAAAAAAACCTGGGGGTGCCTTCAATTTTTTAAATGGCACCCACACACACTCTGGAAACCACAGCACATTTCTCCATGCTGGGAAATGCATAACACTATGCGGTTTCTCTGCGGTTGCAATTTTTTCAAAAAGGTGACGGGACCTTTCCCCTGTGTTTCCAGCAGGTAGAGCAAGGGGTAACCGCAATAGTGTGAACCAAGTCTAAAGGAAGCGGTGATAAGATGTTGCAAATAGGGGCATCATCTCATCCCTTTAAAACCAAACACATTAATTACACAGGTTCTGTGACTGATTAAGGTGGTAATTTAAACTCACTTGGTGCCTTATCTGCATTAAGTTAGCCTCAGAATGTAATGCATACGTGTTTGGGTTTAAAGGGATGAGGTGGCAACCCTAGCTGCAAATGATGCGCTGCGCGGTTTACAACTTTATTGAAACGTCACTTCATTCACCACAATATGCTGCACTGGGAAAAAAAAAAAAAAAAAAAAGGAAAAAAGAAGAAAAAGGGTTTTCAACACACACCACAGTAGAGTAAATTGAGCTTATAGGACTCAAGGCAAATTTCCTGGTCTATGAATTGAGACTGCATTGGTCGAGGCTGCCCAGCGCAGTCCAATGCATATGGTGTGAACAAGACTGCGTTACGTTTAACACCGTTAACTGAAAATAAACAGAACACATTTGTTGTTCATTCTGAGCATGCAGGAAAGTGCAATAAGTACATGAGACTATAAAGATTAAAAGAAAACTCGTAGGTACAAGGTACAAAAGTGTAGCTTGACAGTATATATTTGCTTGTATTAACTTAACACCAGCAATTACCAGTACTATAAATACAACATATATATATATATATATATATATATATATATATATATATATATATATATATATATATGTAATAAATAAATGTTTTCTTGCAAGATTAATACTTACCCACTCAAGTATCATAAGAAGGTCTGGAAAAGTAGTAAATGTTCTCAATCCTGTTGGCAATGGAGAGATGTCCCCATACACAGGTGCTGCAGTAGTGGATGCCATTGTGTCTACTCTGCTAGTCTGTGAGTTTGAACTAAAGGAGATAAAATATGTGAAAAAGTTCCCTGTCTAATAGTGCTATTAAGCTGCAATAGGTTAGAAGCTAATTACTCAAGTCGTTCCCCACCTTGAAGGGGTGGTTTGCCAACCTCACCACTCCCTTAGCAATTCAGTGCTCTAAGTGAGTGTACTTGGATTGTAGAGCAACAATAGCCTGAAAATACAAGAATTTCAGGATCTGTATAAAATACCTGACAGGTGTTCTGCTCAGCTGTACAGAGACTGTGGCAAACTGCACCTATATAGTATATTAAATGATACCATATCACTTGTATGTTTTTTTAATAAATTGAAGAACTCAAAATGTAAAAACATTGCCATAATTTATAGTTTTAACTATAACCTACACACTATGCTTTGTCAGTTTCAAAAGCTGGGAAAGTTAAAGATGAACCAATCAGCTGATCTCTGAAAGCAGACATTCAGACTATTTGTTCCTTTTGTCTAAGCAGGATATGTAGCGCTGAAGGGAACACACACCTTCCATTTTTTTGTGAGTGGACTTTCTGGATGCACAAGGACCAGTGGTGGAACAATATCAACTAGAGCCTAGAGGGAAGATGGGAAACCCAGCACCCCACGCTCCATGACCTGCTCCCCCCCCCCCCCCTCCTGGTAGGATGGAGGCCAATAGTGGCGAGGACCAAAATTTTTGTTCTATGCAAAAAAATAGCGGCAACCAAAGTGTAACTGAAAGGAAAAAAATGTCCCTGAGTTAGTGGTATCCCTGAAATAAAATAAAGTCTCCGTGTCAGTGGTGTCTCCAGAAGGAAAAAATGTCCTTGAGTCGGTGGTGTCACTGGAAGGAAAATGTCCCTGCGTTGGTGGTGTCACTGAAAGAAAAACAATCCCTACATCAGTGGCATCACTGAAAGAAACACCATTGCAAAGCCCATCCCCCATCCCCAGTACAGAACTCTTCACTCAACCCTGACCCTCCCACTCATCACCACAAAGCTCACCTCTCCTTTAGTACAGAGCATCCCCTCTTCCCCCCAGTACACAGGGCTCCCCCCTCCTCCCACTCCCCCAAGACACAGGGCTCCCCCTCCTCCTTCTTCCCCAGTACACAGGGCTCCCCCTCCTCCCTGTACACATAGCTCCCCCCTCCTCCCTCTCCCCAAATACACAGAGCTTCCCCCTCCTCCTTCTCCCAAGACACAGGGCTCCCCATCCTCCCTCTTCCCCAGTACATAGGGCTCCCCCATCCTCCCTCTTCCCCAGTACATAGGGCTCCCCCATCCTCCCTCTTCCCCAGTACACAGAGGCCCCCCCCCTATCTTTTACCCCAGTACACAGAGCTCTCCTCTCCTCCCTCTCCCCTCAGTACACAGATCCCCTCTTCTTGTCAGAGAAATGGCCGTAGGAGAACTGGCAATTTTGCCATAGCTCCCAACTGTCCCTGATTTCGAAGGGACCTTCCCTGATTTGGAGCAATGTCCCTCTGTCCCTCAATCCTCCTCATTTGTCCCTCATTTTGGTCTGATCTATAAAGATGTATATAAAATGCACTTTTTATCTATCAAAAAGTGTTTCCCAGCACTAAACCTTTCACCTGATTTCTAAATTGCTGCATTTGTAAATTCCAAAAGCCAATATAAAAGTATAGTAGTGATAAAATAAAGCACTTGTGGGTTTAACCAATCTTGTTTTTTTTGTACAATTCTTCTATAAGGGGGTGTGGCCAGGGGTGTGTCCTATGTCTGCATACTTTTGCTGATAAGTGTCCCCCATTCCCATCTCAAAAAGTTGGGAGGTATGACATTGCCAGTACTGGTAATGGCCGCATATGCAACGGCGCTAATTGCCAGATGTGTGTGCGCAATAGGCACACAACGTGACAGATGTGGCCACTTACTGGCCTATAAAAGACTGCTGCTGAGCCTATCACATTGCTGGATTGTCATCAGCCTTCCTGTGTACCGGAGCCCCTGTGCATATTCTATTGGATTTCCGGTTGTGACCCCGCTTGCTCCTGACCTGTCTGATATGCTCCTCTGGTTTTAACCCCCTGGCTTGCTTTACTGACTTCGCCACTGTCTCCAGTGTTTGATCCCGGCCTGTATCGTGGACTTTGCTACCATTACCTATCCCTGGCTTGCCTTCCTGTATTTGACCTTGGCTAAATCCTGTTTCTGCTACCCACTTCTTCCTCCTGACGGATCCACTGTGTTTGGCCAATGGCCTGGCTTTCACTACTGTCTTTTGCACGCACCGTTGCCAAGTGCTACTGAGCTTACCTAAGAGACTTTGGCCCAGCAGTGTATCCTACCTCATCCGATATACTTCAGGTGACCCCCGGCTCTGCTCTCCTGTATCGATCTGTCAACCTGTGCTTCTTTGGGCACAATACCTTCTGTACCATCTTCAGGGGTGTATTGCACTTAGCCACAAGGGGAGCCCTCTCGGCACTTTAGCCTCCAACCAGGTACGTGACACTCCTTCTAGTACAGAGCTCCCACCTGATCTGTCTCTCCCCATGTACACAGATCCCCCTCCTCCCTTACTCTCCTCCCTCTCCCCCCCCAGTACACAGAGCACTCCCTCCTCCCCCTTCCCCTAGCACATGTAGCAAGGTCTCCGGTCTCCTTCAGCCTAAAGAGGACCTCCAGGGCCAGAGATAGCTGACATCCTTCTGTACATGGTGGGTTGTGAGGCATAGTGGGTGCAAGATGGATAAAGTTATTGGGCACCAGACACTTCTTGAATGCAAAAGAGATGTTTATTTCTCTTACAAACTTTTATGGGGAAAAGAGGGTTATGGCCAGGACACCCTTGAGTAGTTGCTCTGGGAACTGTGGCGCCTGCCCTCTTCTTGCTGCGGCGAGCCAAAACGGTAATGGAGTCCATTTTGGAGTCTGTATTAACCCTCACAGCGCTGGCGGGAAGTGTCAAAAGACCAGGCTGATCCTTCTCCTGAGCAATGAGACTTATTGGTTCTTCCCCACATTGATAGTATACGCGACAACACAGTCTATAAGCAGGGTAAAGGTTACTTGCCACCTTCCCACGGAGCCAGACGGAGTCCTGATGGAGCCGAAGCCGGTTGCTATGGGCGACTGCTGCAAGGACAATGCCTTAGCCCCACGTTGGTCGCCAAATGTAGCAAGGTCTTCGGCCTCCTTCAGTCTAATGAGAACCTCCAGGGCCAGAGATAGCTGACATCCTTCTGTACATGGTGGGTTGTGAAGCATAGTGGGTGCAAGATGGATAAAGTTATTGGGCGCCAGACACTTCTTGAATGCAAAAGAGATGTTCTCTTACAAACTTTTATGGGGGAAAGAGGGTTAGGGCCAGAACACCCTTGAGTAGTTGCAAGTTCAATTAGCAGACTCCGAGACTTCAATAGGACGACAGCCGTACAGGGAAAGGCCTCCAGCAAGAAGCCACATCTCCATGTGCAGGAATGCTGTCTCCTATGGTAACAGTCTTTAACAGTTCCAAACACAAAGCGTAATAGTCCTTTCACCTTCACTACAACTTCTCCTTGTAGTTCTCCAGTACACTGTGCTCCCGGTCTCTCACTAGACCCACTGATTCACTGTCACTGAATCCCTTGAGCTCCTCTAATCTTCACGGTGGTATCTTCCTCAAGCATCACCCCTGGTTCTCTGCTGGGTCCCTAGCTTGGCACTCCCGATACTCCTCAAGCTTCACCCCATTGGCCCACTTGGTCCCTGGCTTGACACGCAAGGCTGCTCTGCAAGCGTCACCTCCGCTGGCTGGGTCCCTGACTTGATCACCGCCTGAAGTTTCCCGATTCCCCACCATGCCCATTCGGTGAGAATATAGCTCCGGTACTTGCTTCAGTTACTCACTGTGGTCCCTGGTAATAAGGTGGTTGGTTCCTTAGTGGCGACAGCTTCCCCTCTACCTCTGACCACTTACAGGTTATCCGGCCGGCAGAACCATCACTTCTGGTTGAACTGCAAGCTGCAATCCCAACCCTGTGCTGCCTTCTTGCTTCTGGATAGGCCATCAGACAGCTTAGCAGCCAGATGTCCCCCGGGATGGGCCCAATCTCTGGCCTAGCAGCCCAGGGCACACAACACAGGTCCATCCAGACAGCCGTCCAGGTGGCACAAAACATAAATCAGCTGACTCCACCCGAATATATAGGCTCTCCCAGCAGGCCAAGGGATCCAAGAAAACCCTTGCCCACTGGCTGAGATACCCCATAACCTGACCTTGGGTTGCCCTTCTCATATCGAATACCACCAAGTATCCAGCCACCTAGTGGTAGAAGAGAAAAGTCAATGGATCTCTAACAATAAACCAGGATAACTACTCCTGGCAAGTAAATTTGAGAGGAGCATTCCTGCCTAAACTCCAGGGTGCTACATCCTCCCCCTGCCCAAAAAACGATGTATCGGAGTTTGCAGAAAAAAATAATAATTTGAGCTCCCAAGCCTGAGAGCGAATGTCCTGGCAAAAACTGGGATGGTCGGGGAAACGGGGAAAGAACAACAGGTAACAGGGTATATGGCGTACCACATGAAATAAACATGATATTAGACACATGAGATAGTAGATCACATATGACAAGGAGATATCAAAAATAGTTATGTACAATTTTAAAAGTAAGCAAGGTCAATGGTATTGTTTCCTAACTATCTATCTAATATATACAGTAATAACAAGATGTAGAAAGGGTTAGTGTTGTTGTCCGGTTAGATCCCTGTCTCTCCTTAGCCAAGGAAGATGCGCTGACTCAAACACCTGAAAGAGAGTAAACAGCAATGCAAATGCATCCTATCCTATTGTAACATGCAATATATATACACACGTGATTGAATGGTTTTCAATTGGGACATACTAAAACATTTAATGTGAAAATGGCTTAATGTAGCTTAAAGTGTAAAAAAGTGCCTAAACCTCAATCAATTGCCCTGAAACTTAGCACAGGCTAAGTTTTTACCTTTCCAAACCTACCCTATAAGTTTTATGCATTTTGGTGTTCCACATGGCAAACTAGGGACATTAGGCTTGTTTTTTGGGGACCTTAATGTGGCTTAACATACAAAAAAGACCTTAAATGTTAACCAATTTCCCCCAAACTTTACACAATAGAAGACTATATCCAAGCCAACATTTTCTGAAAATTTCAGCTCATTTGGTTAATCACACCAAAAGTTATTTGTTAAGCTATATTTTACAATGCTAAAACATTTCATGTGAAAATGGCTTAATGTAGCTAAACATGTAATAAAGTGCCTAAACCTCAATCAATTGCCCTGAAACTTTGCACAGCAAGTTTTTACCTTTCCAAACCTACCCTATAAGTTTTATGCATTTCGGTGTTCCACAAGGCATACTAGGGACATTTAGCTTATTTTTTGGGGAGCTTAATGTGGCTTAATGTACAAAAAAGACCTTACATGTTAACCAATTCCCCCCAGACTTTACACAATAGACTCTATCCATGCCAACATATTCTGAAAATGTAAGCTCATTTGGTAAATCACACCAAAAGTTATTCACATTAAGCTATATTTTACAATGCTAAAACATTTCATGTGAACAGCTTAATGTAAAAAGAGCTTAACATGCCTTAACCTCAATCAATTGTCTTAAAACTTTGCACAGCCTAAGTTCTCAACTTTCCAAACCTATCCAAGAAGTTTCATGCATTTCAGTGTTCCACAAAGCAAACTAGGGACATTAAAGGGGTTGTAAAGGTAATTTTTTTATTGTTTAAAAATAACAAACATGTTATACTTACCTTCACTGTGCAGCTCGTTCTGCACAGAGTGGCCACGAACCTGCTCTTCTGGGGTCCCTCGGCGGCTATTTCAGCTCCTCCCCGCAAGAACTATCCACCTTAATGCGAGCTCCCTCGCATGGTGGTTAGTTCTTGCGGGCGCGCTCCCGTGATACAGCCGGCGGCTATAGCCGCTCACTGTATCACTCGGCCCCGCCCCCCGGCGCGCCGCGTCATCGGATGTGATTGACAGCAGCGCGAGCCAATGGCTGCGCTGCTTTCAATCCATCCACTGCAGCCAATCAGCGACCAGGCTGAGCTGCAATAGAGATGACGGGAACGAGCAGCGGAGATTCGAGGTGTCAGGTAAGTAAAACGGGGGGGGCTGGGGGCGGCGGTACTGTCAAAAGTTTTTTCACCTTAATGCATATAATGCATTAAGGTGAAAAAATTTTTACCTTTACAACCCCTTTAAGCTTAGATGTTAACCAATTTTCTCCAAACTTCACACAAAAGACTCTATCTGTGCCATCATTTGATAAATTACCCCGAAAGTTATTCACATTTAACCATTTTTTTACAATCCTTAACCAGTTGCAGACTGAACAGGTCAACAGTTCGGTGTTCCACAAGGCAAACCTAGGGACAATAAGCTTGTTTTTTGGGGAGCTTAATGTGGCTTAACATACAAAACAGACCTTAAAGGTTAACCAATTTCCCCCAAACTTCGCACAATAGAAGACTCTATCCATGCCAACATATTCTGAAAATTTCAGCTCATTTCGTTCATCACACCAAAAGTTATTCACGTTAAGCTATATTTTACAATGCTAAAACATTTAATGTGAACAGCTTAATGTTAAAAGAGCTTAACATACCATTATTATTATTATTATAATACAGGATTTATATAGCGCCAACAATTTACGCAGTGCTTTACAATATAAAAAGGAGACAATACAGTTATAATACAATAAAATACAAGAGGATTAGGAGGGCCCTGCTCAGAAGAGTTTACAATCTAATAGGGTGGGGCAGGTGGTACAAAAGGTTGTAACTGTGGGAAATGAGCTGATGGAAGTGGTAGAAGATTAATTGGAGACTTGATAGGCTTTCCTGAAGAGATGAGTATTTTTAGGGATCGCCTGAAGGTAGCAAGAGTAGGGGATAGCCGGACCTGTGGAGGTAGCTAGTTCCAGAGGATGGGAGAGGCTCTGGAGAAATCCTGGAGACGAGCATGGGAGGAGGAGACGAGAGAGCTTGAGAGTAGGAGGTCTTGAGAAGAGTTGAGAGGATGGTTTGGGTGATATTTGGAGACAAGATTGGTGATGTAGCTCGGGGCAGAGTTGTGAATGGCTTTGTATGTCGTGGTTAGTATTTTGAATTTAATTCGCTAGGTGATTGAGAGCCAGTGTAGGGAGTGGAGGAGAGGGTTTACAGACACTGAGCAGTTGGTAAGGTGGATAAGTCTGGCAGCAGCATTTATGATAGCCTGAAGGGGGATAGCCTATGGAGAGGCAGGCCAACGAGAAGGGAGTTGCCATAGTCAAGGCGAGAGATAACAAGGGAGTGAATGAGGAGCTTGGTGGTTTCATTTGTTAAAAAGGGGCTAATTTTAGAGATGTTATGGAGGTGAATTCTACAAACTTTTGACAATAATTAGACTTGAGGCTGAAATGACAAGTCAAAGTCTAGGATTACACCTAGTACCCTGGCGTGAGGGGAGGGACTGATAGTTGCATTGTTGATTTTGATGGAAAAGTCATGGAAGGGGGCACGGGTGGGAGGGAATATTAATAGCTCAGTTTTAGAGAGATTTAGTTTAAGGAAGTGGTGCGACATCCATGCTGATATGTCAGTTAGTAAGTTAGTAATGCGAGAGAAGACTGAAGGAGTGAGGTGAGGAGTAGACAGATAGATTTGGGTGTCATCGGCGTATAAATGTTGGAATTGGAAGCCTTGGACAGTTATCAAGTGACCAAGGGAGGAGGTGTAGATAGAGAAGAGAAGGGGTCCAAGAACAGAGTCTTGGGAGACCCCCACAGAAAGGGGCAATGGAGAGGAGGAGATAGAGTTGTAGGTGACGCTGAAGGAGCGCTGTGATAGATAGGCAGAGAACCAGGATCGAGCAGAATCTCGGAGGCCAAGGGAATGTAGTTTATTGAGAAGGAGCGGGTGGTCAACAGTATCAAAGGCCGCAGAGAAGTAAGTAGTAGAAGTATGGAGTACTGGCTGTTATGTTTAGCAGTTAGTAAATTGTTAGTGAGTTTTAGTAAGGCAGTTTCCGTGGAGTGCTGCGAGTGAAAGCCAGACAGTAAGGGGTCAAGAAGGTTATTTTCATTGAGGTAGGAGGTAAGACGGTTGTAGACTAAGCGTTCTAGAAGTTTAGAGGTGAATGGGAGCAATGAGATGGGTCTTAAGTTGTTTAGGTTGGTGGGGTCCAGTGAGGGCTTTTATAAGTATGGGAGTGATCTGTGCATGTTTTAGAGGGGAGGGGAAGGTGCCACCAGAGAGGGAGAGATTGAAGATGTGAGTGAGGGAGCATAGGATAGAAGAAGAGGGTGACCATAGTAGTTGTGAGGGAACAGGATCCAAGGGACAATTGGTTAGGTGGGTATCTGAGAAAAGTTTTGTAACCTCTTTAGTAGTAGCCTATTCAAAAGAGGAGAGTGTTGAATGTGCTGTTAGGCAAGGTATGTTGGGTGAGGAAGATGTACGCAAGGCATAATGTGCCTTAACCTCAACCAATTGTCTGGAAACTTTGCGCAGCCTAAGATCTCAACTTCCCAAACCTATCCAAGAAGTTTCATGCGATTCAGCGTTCCACAAGGCAAACTAGGGACATTAAGCTTGTTTTTTGGGGAGCTTAATGTGGCTTAACGTACAAAAAAGAGCTGAAATGTTGACCAATTTCACCCAAACTTCGCACAATAGAAAACTCTGTCTATATCAACATATTCTGAAAATTTCACACCAAAAGTTTTTCACATTAAGCTATATTTTACAATCCCAAAACATGTGGCTTAGTGTAAAAGGAGCCTAATTTACCATAATGTGCCTAAACTTTATTAAATTGACTTGAAACTTTGTACAACTTATGTTTTCCACTTCCCAACCTATCCTAGAAGAGTCATGGATTTTGGTCTCCCACAAAGAAAATTAGGGTGTTAAGCTTGTTTTTTGGGGAGCTTAATGGGGCTTAACTTACAATAAAGTGCCTAAACCTTAATCAATTGCCTTGAAACTTTGCACAACCCAAGCTTTCAGCTTCCCCAAACCTATCCTAGATGTTTCATGGATTTTTATTGTGACTTTAAGCTTGTGTAGCCGCTACCACATTTTGTGTAGTGGCTGTAGTGTGGGACAGCCAATGGTGGAATATTATGCATGTGTGTGTGTGGCTCACCAGCCAATCACTAGGGGTTTCTTGGCCAATGGTGCATGCTGGGAAAGTGCATATATACATGTGCTCAGTCTTTGTATAGCCTATATTCAGGCTTGTCCTGGAAATGGGAATGCTCAAGTGTGGGAAAGGTTTGACTAGGCCTCAAGCCTAGAAGAGGCCTCACATGCTCATTGGAGAACCAGAGATGCCGGATGGCTACTGGAGGTACCTGTTACTGGAAAGGACCTAAGGAGCATGTCTGGTGTCACTCCTACTGAAGATCTTATGTCTATCCCTATTCAGTTGTTGCTCTAATACCCAGTGCCAGCCTGTGCTCCTACTGATTCTGCACTGTGGAATACTGAAAGGGACTGTTGAGTCTGAAGTTCTGTTCTAATCTAATTTTGCCATGGATGTTCTCAGCCATGTTCTCAGCCATATACCTTCTCTGTCAGTTATTGAGTTCCCCAGTAAAGCATTGAAAAATGTACTTTAAATGACTGGCGCCAAACTTTTCTTTGATCGCACAGCCCTTCACTGGCCTAGGATCTGCCCAAGATCAAAATGTCAGCCTTCCCTGCCTTTGGATGTCCATGCTATGTCTCTGAGGGTCAGGGGGGTGCTGTAATTGTTTTTTTTGGGGAGAGTTTAATGTTGCTTATTGTACAAAAGTGAACTTGGATGTTATCCAATTTCCCCAAAATTCACACAATAGAAGACTGTATCTATGTCAGCATATTCTAAAAATCTCAGGTTGTTTGGTAAAACAGACCAAAGGTTATTTACTTTTAACAATTTTATTATATTTCTGAAACATTTAATTGGAATAGCTTAAAGAGGGGATTTCAAATCCCTGGACCGGTAAAGCAGCGACCTGATGTGTCACAGCGGGTGATCACGGGACTCGAAATAAGCAGGACCGGGGGGGTGGGGAGGGGGTCCAATTATCGTTAAGAATCGAAATCGCAATCTTTTTCTCTTCCCGATCTTCAAAAAAGCATATCACGATTCTTTCTAACAAGTGCAGAGAGTTCTCACAGCTGGAAAAAAAGTGAGGGAAGTTTAACCATTTAAAGACCAAACCTTTTCTGATATTTTGTTGCTTACAAGTAAAAATCATTATTTTCTGCTAGAAAATTACTTGGAACACCCAAACATGATATATATTTTTTTTTTTTAGCACAGACCCTAGAGAATAAAGGGTGGTTGTTACAATATTTTATGTCACAGCATATCTGCGCTGCGGTTTTTCAAACACAATTTTTTTGGAAAATATACACTTTAATGTATTAAAAAAACTAACAGTAAAGTTGGCCCAATTTTTTATTTTGTATAGTGTGAAAGAAGATGTTACACCGCGAGAATCTTGATCTTTATTTTAAGCAAAAAAATCGTGATTCTCATTTTAGCCAGAATCGTGCAACTCTAGCCTAAATCTCAATCAATTGCCTTGTAACTTTGCACAGAACTTTGCACAAGTTCTTTTGTGTACATTAAACCACATTAAACTCCCAATAAATTAAAGGGGTTGTAAACCCTCAATGTTTTTCACCTTAATGCATTCTATGCATTAAGATGAAAAACCTCCTGTGATGCAGCAGCCCCCCAGATCCCCCCTTTTCCTTACCTGAACCCGGTCTTTCCAGTGACGGGGACAAACACACCAGTGCCAGCCCCTGTCTCGGGTCCTGTTCGAATAGGTTTATAGCAGCGCAGCCATTGACTCCTCCTGCTGTCAGTCAAATCCAATGATTTTTTTTTTTTTCCTTGAAAGCCCATGGCATGTAAAACACACTCAAAAACTTCACCCGGTGCAAAAAAATGTGCACACACATAAAGAGTGAAACACAAAAAAGTGCAACGGGTACACAAGCACTCTAAAATCAGAGGACCTTGCCCTGAATCCCCCTGGGCGTTAGGCTCCTGACAGGGACAAGGGTACTTACACTTGGTCCATCTGGCTGAAACCAGACAGACCCCTTTCTCTGGAGGCACTGCAGAAACAAACCCTCCCAATGAAATGGTGGGGCTCCCCCAAAGGGAGAACCCATGAGAGAGGGCGAACCAAGCAAAAAGGCCATGTCCACCCCCTCCCAAGACTTTCAGGGCAGGCCTAAGGACCTGCAACCCTACCAGTCACACAGTGCAACAAATTGTGTACAACAAAATAATACAAAAAGTGACACACAAAGGAATAAATTAAATAGAGTGGGAGAAGATGGAAGTGAAGAAGAGAGTGAAAAGTGGCCATTGTGCAATACAATGGCCAGGCCCTGGGCCAAGTCCTGCTGTCTGTGTCAATGGACGCAGCAGCAGGACACGGGAGAGCGCCTGCGCAATTTCCCTCGAGGGAGAGCGGCTCTCCAACGGGTCACTCGAGAAGAGGAGGAGCCAGGAGCGCCACTGAGGGACCCCAGAAGAGGAGGATCGGGGCCAATCTGTGCAAAACCAACTGAACAGAGGAGGTATGACATGTTTGTTTTTAAAAAAAAAAATAAATAAATGAACCTTTACATATCCTTTAAGCTAAATGTCACTCATTTGCCTTGTGGGAAACCAAAGTCCATAAACTTTTCAGGATAGGGTTGGGAAGATAAAAACTTTGGTTGTGCAAAGTTTCAAGGCTATTGATTAACCACTTCAGCCCCGGAAGGATTTGCCCCCTTAATGACCAGGCCATTTTTTGCGATACGGCACTGCATAGTTTTAACTGACAATTGCGCGGTTGTGTGATGTTGTACTCAAACAAAATTGACGTTCTTTTTTTCCCCACAAATAGATCTTTTTTTTATTTGGTGGTATTTGCTCATCGCTGCAGTTTTTCTTTTTTGCGATATAAACAAAAATAGAGCGACAATTTTGAAAAAAAACAATATTTCTCCAAGCGTCTTCCAGGACAGCCCATGAGACCTTGGGCTCCTCCTACCAGGACAGGAAACACGTTACCCCCACCAGATAAAAGGACGGTCCTCCAGGCCCATGTCAATTATTTGTGTTTCCTCCGGACGGGGGGTAACATGTTCCTGGAACCTGGTCCCTAGGTCTCATGAGCAGGGGCTCGGTAGGGCTATTTGGGGCATGCCACTAACCTCTCCTCTGCCAGAAGCAGCACTCCGCTGGAGAGGTTGGCTGTGCTGCGGTCTCCTGTGTCTCAGTGCCGGTTCCAGTCTCCTTAAACGGCACGAACAGGAGACACTGGCCGCTGGTGTCTTCTGGTAAAAGCAGCCAGGCTGTGGAAAGCCAGAAAGGGGCAAGATGGATCAATCTGCAGGTCCTACACAGGCAGTCGATGCGCCCAACAGCAGCACCTCACAGGTAAGCCTGAAGTGTTATGTCACTCTCTTGCTTTCCCTGTGAGTGTTCCCTCCCCCTCCCCTCTCTGTAGTTGTGGGTTATGGGGACACATTTCCTCCCTCCTGCACATGGTGGTTCGGAGTGGCGGGGTGGCTGTGAGTCTCATTATGGGTCACTTATCTTTTTGTCTTACAGATCAAGACCCAGGACAAGACTCAAGCACAGCCACCTAAAAAGAAATGTGCGGTGTGCGCAAACAAATTGAGCTCCTCATGGAGCAAAGCTGTTTGTCGCAGCTGTATAGATGGCCTTGTAAAGGATGACTCGGTTGCCTCTTGTCAGAAAATGCTAACCTCTGTTAGGGACGAGCTTGCGTCCACCTTTAGTTCCTTTAGAACACTTATTGACAAGCTCCAGACCCCAGCAGAGGGTCCATCCACACAGAGAACTTCACTCTCTGCCTGCTGCGGAGTGCTGACTGAAGACTCTGAGACTGAGGTCAGATCTGCCCATTCTTCTCCAGAAGAATCAGGGTCAGATATAGAGCCCAGGGATAGAGAATCCACTCGAGGCTCAAGATTTAAGTTATCTGTAGAGGATGTGGATGACTTGTTAATACTATAATTAGTACTATATTAGTACTATAATACTATACTACCCTTGAACTGAAAGATGAGGAGGTTCAGTTATCCAAACATGATCTTATGTATAAAGGATTGCATAAGAAAAAAACCTAGAGTTTTTCCAGTCCATAGTTCATTGGTTGATACTATTAAACTGGAATGGGATAACCCGGAGAGAAAATCATTCTTCTCTAGTAACCTAAAAAGAATGTTTCCTTTTGATGAGGACACTGCGCAGCCGTGGAATAAGAAACCGAAGCTGGACGCACCTCTTTCAAAGGTTTAAAAAAACTCGGACCTAGCGTTCGATGATATGGGCTCGCTTAAGGATACGATGGACAAGAGAGGGGATATCCTTCTCCACAGAGCCTGGGACTCAGCAGTTGGGAACCTGAAACCAGCTCTGGCCTCCACTTGTGTGGCCAGAAATCTGGAGGTTTGGTTGACTCAGATTCAGTCACATCTGTCAGCGGGTACCTCAAGAGAGCAGATGTTGAAGTCTTTTCCTCTCCTCTTTCAGGCAGTAGGTTTTTTGGCGGATTCTTCCGCAGAGTCAGTAAGAATGTCGGCCAGGACTTCGGCTTTAGTGAACTCGGCCAGGAGAAGCCTCCGGCTTAAAACTTGGTCAGGGGACCCAGCCTCCAAATTACACCTTTGTGGTCTTCCCTTAACAGGCGATCATTTATTTGGCCCAGGACTGCAGGAGGCACTGGAACGCACGGCTGATAGGAAAAAGGCATTTCCAGAGAAAAAGAAAATCCCGACAGCCAGAAAAAATTTTCGTGGCCAAGGCAGGCAACAGAGTCCTAGAGAAAAGGACAGCAGGCCAAAAAAACACTGGACTGGGAACAAAGGCAGAGGCAAAGGGGGAGTGCTGTTTAACCCTCTTCAACAGCCCGCCAAGCCACAGTGACTTGTGTTCCCCAGTGGGAGGGGCAGTCAGTGTGCTGCCCTTAGGCTGGTCCCTGGAGGGCATCCTGCCTCGTCGGTGATGTGCCTCCTCCTCCTCTCTCCTATCAGGCACCCACGTTGAGTCAGTGACCTCATCATCCCCTCCCTCCTCATCACTGGAGCAAACCTGGCAGTATGCTGCAGCAGGGGGAACATGACTGCCAGATTGCTGTCCTTCTTGGGCACTCCCTCTGTCCGTGCTCACGTTACTGCCTTCATCTAGCTCAGTATCATCATCAGAGCCTTCTAAACGCTGGACATCCTCCTGGAGCATGTACCCAACACTGTGGTCAAACAGTTCGAGGAACTCCTCGGGAGTACATGGTGGGTCTAGGGAAGGAGTCACTGATGCCATTGAGCCGAGGGAAGAGGCCATGTTGGCAGCTGCTTTGCCAGACAAAGTACCCTGAGCATAAGTGAGAGAGGATGAGGAGGATGATGACAGCTTGGTCATCCACTCGACCAAGTCTTCCGCATGTTGCGGCTCAACACGGCCAACTGACGAAAAAAAGGCCAAGCGTGTCCCACGGCCACATGCTGATGAGGATGCACCGTGTCCACAACCAGCACTGTTGCCTCTAGACACAGAGCCTGCTTGCCCTCCTTTTATTGGCTTGTGACTGCCTGCCTCTCCTTGTTGGCCTTCCAGACATACTAATGGCCTGCAGTGAGATGTAGCTGCACTAAGCTGAGATATATAATATATATATATATATATATATATATATATATATATATATATATATACTGATACTGCAGCTAGCAAAATCAACTCCCTGCCTGTAGTATTATTAGTATATATATATATATATATATATATATATAAACACCTGGGATACATATATATACACAATACACTGTAAGTGCAGCATAGGTGTGCGCAGCCTATTGCATTAGGGTGTGCACCCCAAAGCTCAAACACACATGTGCGTGCATGTATGTATGTGTATATGTATATGCATATTACACACACATACACGCACTCTTATGGCAGAGCCGATACAATGAAAGAGAGGTATGGTAGCACTTTATTAATGGCAGAACTGGTCAGAGGGAGATATTTTCCATCTCCCCGCCGACACACAGAGTGATAATGCTAATGCACTTGGGGTGATTAGGGTGTGCCCAGGTACACCTGGCACACCCCCTGCGCACGCCTATGAAATGCAGCTAACTGACTGACTGTCCTGCCTAATCTATCTAACTTAAATCAAATGACACTGTCTCTGTCTCTCAACGCCGGAACACACTACACAGGGCCGACGTGCAGGCAGCCTTATATAGTGTGGGGCGTGTACTAAACCCCCTGAGCCATAATTGGCCAAAGTCACCCTGGCTTTGGCCAATTACAGCTCTCTGTACAGACGGCGCTGTGATTGGCCAAGCATGCGGGTCATAGTGCATGCTTGGCCAATCATCAGCCAGCAATGTACTGCAATGCCGCAGTGAATTATGGGCCGTGACGCGCCACTCAAATTTGGCGCGAACGGCCCATATCGTTCGCAATTCGGCGAACGATCGAACAGACGATGTTCGAGACGAACATGGGTTCAACTCGAACACGAAGCTCATCCCTACTCTTTTACATTAAATGTTTTAGCATTGTAAAATATAGCTTAACGTGAATAACTTTTGATGTGACCTAACATTTAAGGTCTTTTTTGTACGTTAAGCCACATTAAGTTCCCAAAAAACAAGCTTAATGTTCCTAATTTGCCTTGTGGAACACCGAAATGCATAAAACTTATAGGGTAGGTTTGGAAAGGTAAAAACTTAGGCTGTGCAAAGTTTCAGGCAATTGATTGAGATTTAGGCACTTTATTACACGTTAAGCTACATTAAGCCATTTTCACATTCAATGTTTTAGTATGTCCCCTCCTGGTGTGCCAGATTCTGTGATTTAGCCTGTTGCATAGTGCGTGGTGGAGACAGATCTAACCTGCACTCTCCATAGACTTTGTCCAGAGACAATCTCTGTGCACTCTGAAGTATATTTCCTCTGTTCAGCAATGTCAGGCTCGGGGACACATTCAAATACTCCCTCTTCATCTAGGGGCACTTGTAGGTGGGGTGCAGCGTCGTGCGGTAGAATAACACACTCAGTCCCAGTGCAATGAAAGTACTGAAAGAATGCAGAGATGGTTCTACGATTCAACCGGTGGGAAGGCAGCTCAACCGGGAACACTTACAGTTCCAACAGTGTATAGAGAGCAGAATGCAGCCAAACCTTCAGCGTTTGAAGAGAGGAGAATAATGCGGCCTTAAATAGGCTCTTCCTGGCCTAAAATGGCTGCCAGAGTCGCCTGGGGTGGCAGCATCCAATTGGATGCTTCCCCAGTGACCCAGAAAACAATAGAGGAACTGTGTTCCTCTTGACTTCCTCTCCAACTGCAGTGCCCCTGCAGAAGAGTGCCACCTGCAGTGGAGAAAGTAGAATACCCCTGCCAACACACTTTTTCATCAACCATGTCCCTCAAGAACTACTCTGAATGGGAGGCATCTGAGAAATCCCACTCCTCAATCTCTTGGAGCCATTGTGAGCACTCACAATGGCTCCAAGCTTTGATAAGTGCAGAGAGAATTTGATACTTCCCAAGATGTGGCCTAGGTGCTCAGACCCCTTCATGGTGCATAGAGCTAAGCACCCACTGTGCTCCAGCCTAAAATTCATATAAGTCAGATAATCTCTGTGCAGTCAGTCAGAAAGTCCAGAAGGTTCAGCTCTCCCAGCTTCAGACAGATTCAGTCCGATATCCAAAAAAGCGATGATGTGCCATCTTGCCCTCCCTGCTTAAACTGTGCTGTCTTCCCTGGCAGACTATGCTCACGTGACCAGAGGCTTGTAGCTCCACCCTTCTTCTCCACCATTTCCCAGATGCTGGACCTCCTGTTAGCTATGTTAACTCTCTGATTGGCAGTCACAAATGCACACATGTTGGCAATCATCTTCCCCTGCAAAAACAACAGTCTCTCCACATGAAAATGAAAAAATATGCACACTGTAGCAACTTTTCCCTGTACTCTCAACTGGACAGTCCGTAAAGCATAAACAAAATATACATTCTTCTGTTGGTTGTTAAGGGCAACAACAGCATGAACTAGGCAAGGAAGTCCTGCATGAGCATCCACATGTAGCAATGACCTTCCGAAGGGGGGGCTGGAAATATACTGGGTCCCCCTTGACTGTTCAGAGGCTGCCCACCCTGTGTCCAGTCCCAGTAGCACTCTGACAAATTCAGGTTTATGTCTAGAGGTCTCCCAAATATGTACTGTATGTTCTTCCCAGCCTTACCTTCTGGGTCAGCCTTCCAGGGTTTGGCTAGGCTTAGATAACTATTCACAACCCAGTAGTTAAGTCTCCCACTTTTTTTGCGGGAACATTCTTTGAGTAGCAGGAGCAATCAACCACCAGGTTTAGGGAAAGATCTGAGCAGACCTGAAAAATGAGTTTCAGCTCAACTGACTACAGCAGAAATATATAATACATTTAGCCAGTTCATGGTAGGGGCACTACACTGACCACTGAACAAACCACTCCAACACTGATTGCAACTAAATCCACTCATTACTCCTTACTCCTAAAAAACAGGAAGCAAGAGAAACTCTCCCTACTTCCTGTCCAATGTCCAAGATAACAGAAAATAAGGGGAAATATCACAAACTTAGACACAGCAATGGAAATAAACTAATTCTATCATACATACCTCATAACTGTCAGGGTTGAATCAAAGAATCCATTACCTCTGCTATATGGGATAGGTGTGGGGTGATTGCATGGTGCAGGGCAGCTATAACAATATCCGACTGCCATTAGTATTTGCTAGCCACCAACTACTCAGCCTCTGTGTATAAATCACTTACCTGTAAAGGTCCTTAGAACTAAATGCATAATTGTAGTTATAATGTTGTGCCTGTAGCAAAGATTCTGGTGGACACTGGTCACCATTCCTAACAGCTTTTTACCATATGGTACCCCCTACCCTCCTCTTTTCATCCTCCCTAGCCAATTCTCACATTGGCAGTATCTGAGATGGCTATCAGACATGCGCCAGCAGCCAGGTCACTTTCTGTTATGGCAGCTGAAATGCACTGTGGCCAACCTAGCAGGAAGTTGGAATGCTGGACACCCCCAAACTGAAGGGGAGAGCCCACATGGGCAAAGAAAAGGGGAGGCAGGGAAATTGTGGGGCAGACTGGTGCCCTGAATGGCAAAATAGAAGCATAAGAAATGGGCAGTGGGTGTACTGGTGCCCCAAAGGGCAGACATTTTATTCATACCACAGGGTGCACTGGCATAATGTTCCTTAATAGAACTCCAATTTAGGACATTTACAGTAGGACCCAAGGTTGAATATTTTACCACAGGAGAGGCTACCCATGTTCACACATCAAAGTGGCTGGTAAGGGGTGAGTATTTCTCACACACTGACTGTGAGTGCTTGAGAACAAGAAAGGAAATAAGCTGTTGTTGGGTTGAAACATCTTAACAATATATTTGTCTATGATGGAGATTTACTCTCTCATGCTATCCAGGTGACAGGTGCCAGAAAGAACAGGAAGTAGGGATGGGCGAACGGTTCGACCGGAGCATAAGTTCGGGCCGAACTTTCGTTGTTTGGTCGTTCGGCGAACAGCCCGAACAAACAGGTCATTCGACCGTTTGTTTGCCCCCCGTGAACCAACCACAATGCATTGCGGCTCTGAACAGTGCATTGCAAGCCCTAATTGGCTAAAGCAGTGAAAGCTTCAGCCAATCAGGGCACAGAGCACTGTCAGAGTCATGATTGGACACTGTCATTATGACTTTATCCAATCATGGCTCATTCCTGGCCCACAGTGGTAGCCATTTTCAGTGTGATTTCGGCGTGGAGAGAGATAGAACAGGGCTTTGCTCAGTACTATTAGTTAGTGTGCTATACTGTGCTATTTTGCTTCAATTGTCAGTGTAGAATATTAGTTTAGTGTCAGTCTAGGGATAGTGTGAGTGTAGTAAGGAGAACCATCATTCAGCTTTGCATAGTGTGCAGCTAGAGTAGGGACAGCTCAGATAGTTTCACTGTAGTGTAGTGAGGCCGTGTCATTCATACATACATTAGTGTAGAGTAGGGACAGCTCATATAGTTTCAGTGTAGTGTAGTGAGACCGTGTCATTAATCTTGACATTAGTGTATAGCTAGAGTAGGGACAGTTCAGATAGCGTCGGTGTAGTGACGGTTGAACACCGTCTATTTGATTACATTACTGCCAGTTTAACTTTAACGCCATATAGTTTTGCGCGCGTTACTGCCAGTTTAAAACTACATAGTTTTGTGTGCGTTCCTGCCAGTTTAACACCATATAATTCTGTGTGCATTACTGACAGTTTAATGTCATTTACTTCTGTGTGTGTTACTGCCAGTTGAACGCCATATAGTTTTGTGTGCGTTACTGCCAGTTTAATGCCATTTACTTCTGTGTGTTACTGCCAGTTGAACGCCATATAGTTTTGTGTGCATTACTGCCAGTTTAATGCCATATAGTTTTGTGCGTTACTGCCAGTTTAACACCATTTACTTCTGTGTGCGTTACTGACTGTTTAACGCCATATAGTTTTGCGTGCGTTACTGCTAGTTTAACGCCATATAGTTCTGTGTGCGTTACTGCCAGTTTAATGCCATGTAGTACTGTGTGCGTTACTGCCAGTTTAACGACATATAGGGGGTTATTTATTAAAGGCAAGTCCACTTTGCACTACAAGTGCAAAATGCACTTGAAATTGCACTGAAAGTGCACTTGGAAGTGCAGTCACTGTAGATCCGAGGGGGACATGCAAGGAAAATAAAAAACAGCATTTTAGTTTGCACATGATTGGATAATAAAATCAGCAGAGCTTGCCCTCATTTCAGATCTACCCCTCATATTTACAGTGACTGCACTTCCAAGTGCACTTTCAGTGCAATTTCAAGTGCACTTTGCACTTGTAGTTTGCACTTGTAGTGCAAAGTGGATTTGCTTTTCGTAAACAACCCCCCTAGTTTTGTGTGCGTTATTGCCAGTTTAACGCTATATAGTTCTGTGGTGTCACTGTACGTTTGGCGCATTATATTACAGTATATTATAGTGTATCTGTGGAGTGTGTCTGTGTAGTGTGAGTACTCAAATTAAAGTGCACCAAACACCTCTTTACATTGATTAAAGTGCATCTACGTACAGACTTCAACTTCTTCTTTACATTTGCTTATAAGCACCGCCCCCTCCCTCCCAATAATGTCTGGGAGGACAACAAGGAGAGGCAGACGTTCCCTTGGCACTGTAATGGGCCCAGCAACACATGTGTCCACAGGCAAAGGTAGACGTGGTGGTCAGTCCTCAGGCAGGGCATCATTTGCTCTGTTTAGTGAGTTTGCCCGTGCTAAACCTTCCTCATCTTCCTCATCCTCTGTCACGCAAGCAGAGACAAGTGTGCAGTCCCCTGCAGTTGCCAGAGTGGATAAACCTGCCTCCTTGTCCACATCAATTCCTGCCATAGCCCCAACATCAGCCATTGAGGAGTCAGCTGAGTTATTTGACCACAGCGTCAACCTCTTGCTCCTTGATGATGCCCAGCCATTACTGGATTCTGAGGTTGAGGATGACAGGAACATGAGCCTAGAGAGAGGGAGGAACACTGGTAGACAAATTGGCATTCATGTGCCCCAAGCCGCAGTGTTATGCCAAGTTGTCTCCAGTGGTAATGATGAAGATGGAGGAGATGGAGATGATGATGATGATGATGAGGTCTCTGATGCGACTTGGGTGCCAGATAGAGCAGAGGAGGAAACTGAAGGTGAGGCGGCACAACCCCAAGGAGGCCAACATCAAGAAAGAGTAGAGAGAAGCCACCCTATTCCATCACATTCAAAAGGGGCACAAACCTGTTCCTCCTCCTTACCCACTTCAGTCTGTCCCTGTGATACTGAGTCATTACCTCTCAGCAGCCTCCACTGACAGGGATGATGGTATAGCATAGGGTGTCCCAGGTCCTAGCAGCACATCTGCCAGCAGCACACCAACAGCTGTAGACTGTAGCTGGCAAATTTCTCTGCTCCATCTGCTGCAGCGGAAAAAAATTACAATCCCTGACACCCACATGCCCAGCGTCTGAATGTAAATTTGTCAAAGCTGTTGGCTCTCCAACTTCTGTCTTTCAGCCTGGTGGATTCTGCCCCCTTCCGTGTGTAGCACCCTGCTCCTGTTGATCAGGTGCTTGCATGTAAATTTAGTGGGTTATCTGTTCTGTATATAGTTCAGATTCAATGATATGGCTAAATTAGCCTCTGTTCCAGCATTGGCTGTGTTGCGTGCGGTTCCACATTGTTGTTTGTAGGTGTCGTTCTCACCACAGGCCAGTGATGGAAGGGCAACAGGCTAAGGTGTATTGAGTGTCCTTCTTCCCCAGAAACAGCCCAGTGGGAGTGGTTCACCGTTGTGCATTCTGGGAAAGGATACTTAAGGAGCAGAGGCCATTTTTTCTCTCTCACCTCCTGGCCCTCCTGGCCTAAGGTATGTGACAACTCCTTTTCTGTCTCGGGGGCCCTGCTGGCCAGAGGCTACGTGACTGCAAATAGGCCCAGAATCTGTCTTGGGCCTACTGATTCAGAGGTGTTCCTGTGCTGTCTGTCCTGTGGGAAGAAGCCGAGCAATTGAGAGATCCGGGGGAGGACTTATCTTGGAGTGGACCGAGTGAAAGGCTGGTATCTCAAGTCTCAAGAGGAGCCTGGTGACTCAATTGGAGGAAGCATCCTAACCAAATCCACCTCACAGTACTGCCGGATAGCTTAAAGGATATATTGGTACTGTGTTGCTGTGTTCATTACCATTACTGAATCCTGTGGCAGAGGATCGTTCAACTAATACTAAATCCTGTGGCAGAGGATCGTCCAACAATTATTGTTTCTTTCAAGTCTGTGGCAGAGACTTTTGTCCGTGCATCATTCCGGCTGCTAGGTCAGTGAGAGAGGCCTATCCGAGTGAGCAAGATCTGTTGACTGAAGGAGTACTTGTCTACGGGATCTAAAAGTTCCTCAGTGATCTGCAAAAGGTATCTGAACTTTCCATTAAACCCTCCATCCCTCTACTGCTCAAGTTGTTTAATAAAAAGCATTGGAAAAATAAATAAATTACTTGTGCATATACAGGTGGGCGCGAGGCCCAGTATAGGCTCTAAGTTTTTAGTATGGTGAACTGTGAGTGATAGGTGATGGCAAAGACCCAAAATAATAATCAGCAGCTCCTTCGGGGGTCAGTGCTACACGTGTATTCGCACAATGTGCTGTACCACAATGGCAGGTTCCCAGTCGCTACTATTTTTCACGTAAGGCCGTTCAATCCCTCTACCATCACGTGGAAGGGAATGTTCTGGCATCGTTGGGCAAGGCAGTCAGCCATAAAATCCACCTTACTGCTGACAGTGGTCCAGCAAGCATGGGCAGGGACGATATATTTTGTTCACAGCACACTGGGTAATGCTGCTTGCAACTTGAAAGGATGCAGGACATGGCTCGGTGCTGCAGCTTCTTGTGCCCTGACGTCTCCTTACAGCTGGTGGCGATGATGCAAGATCTGTGAACTCTACCCCCTCCTCCTCTGCCACCTCCATGCCCTTCCTGTAGAATTGTCCTTTGAACATCAGGTACCCTCTAAGTGTTCAAAGGGCTATTCCCAGAGTCAGGCGAAAAGGTGCCATGCAGTGCTTTAGCTGGTGTGTTTAGGGGACAGGAACCACACCGAAGCAGAGATTCTTGCAGCTCTGCAGGGACAGGCCCAGAGGTGGTTCACACCACGCCAGCTGGAGCCAGGAATGGTGGTGTCCGATAATGGCTCAAACCTCCTGTCCGCCCTTAGACAGGGAAAGTTGACACATGTGCCATGCCTGGCACATGTTCTCAATTTGGTGGTGCAGCGTTTCCTAAGTACGTACCCAGGGTTGCAAGATGTACTAAAGCAGATAGATAAAAGGGGATATTGCGAGCCACAATGGTATATTGCCTCAAATGTGGAAATCACCTAGCTGCCCGCACAGAACACGTTTCATATGCTGTGCAATACAATGTATACAAAAGATACGCTGCGCTAAGGTGAAAATGTCAATCTGGAGATCATTATTGCATATGAGGTATACTGAAAATACCGCATAAGCGGCTTATCCAGCCACAGCAAGGCACAAAGGATATATGTATAATAAAAAAAATTTTTTTTTTAAAATGATTATAAGGTGCAATGTGTAAATAATATACTAGATGTATACCATTAGAATAAGAGTAGCGATGGTTAAACTACTAACTGTATATATATTAAATGAAAAATTATTTATATAATCTGAAATTTACCGTGTAAAAAATATATATAAATAATATCACAGTGATAAGTGCAAAAAATACAACAAAGTGCCAAGTGCCACACAATGAGTGTGAATATCAAATCCAAGATGTGATACGTGGTTATTAAAGTCCTATTTATGAAAGAAATGCACATAAAGTCCATAAAAACAGTTCATAAAAAATCCTACGTGCGTGCATTAATCTTAGTGCTTAGTGCTCAGAATTCCATGCTCAAGTGCCATCCAGTGACACCCCGGGGACAGCCGCTCATGCTCTGAGGTGAGCATAACTTTTTATGGACTTTATGTACATTTCTTTCATAAATTGGACTTTAATAACCATGTATCACATCTTGGATTTGATATTCACTTGGCACTTGGTTGTATTTTTTGCACTTATCACTGTGATATTATTTATATATATTTTTTACACTGTAAATTTCAGATTATATAAATAATTTTTCATTTATTATATATACAGTTAGTAGTTTAATCATCGCCACTCTTATTCTAATGGTATACATCTAGTATATTATTTACACATTGCACCTTATAATCACTTTAAAAATTTTTTTTTTTTTTTTTTATACATATATCCTTTGTGCCTTGCTGTGGCTAAATAAGCCGTTTATGCGGTATTTTCAGTATACCTCATATGCATTAATGATCTCCAGATTGACATGTACTAAAGCAGGCCAGAAGAGTCTGTAGCCATTTCAGGCGGTCATACACAGCCAGTGCTCGGTTGGCTGAAATTCAGCGGGAATTCCACCTCCCCATAAACCGCCTGATTTGTGACATGCCCACCAGGTGGAACTCAACTTTGGGAATGCTGCAGAGGCTATACGTCCAGCAGAGGGCCATCAATGAGTACCTGTGCCAGTACGGCCAATGGCTGATCATTAAGGATGCATGCACTGTATTGTCACCATTTGAGGAGGCCACAAGGATGGTGAGCAGTGACAGTGCATGCATCAGTGACACAATACCTGTTGTGTTCCTGCTGGAGCAGACTCTGGGTAGCATTATGGACCGGGCACTGGAGGCAGAGCAGCAGGAGGAAGAGGACTTCCTTTCCTCTCAAGGCCCACTTTATCCAGACACCATCATTCCTATGTCATAGAACACACAGGAGGAGAGTGGGGAGGAGGATGAGGAGGAGGATTCTGGCACTTTCATAGGCTTCAAAGAAGAGGAAGACATGCGCCAATCTGTAAGCGATGGCTTTCCAACCAGAGGACCCTTGGGAGTAGTACGTGGCTGGGAGGAGGAAGTTCCAGATGCTGTCATCCGGAGTGACCCCGAGGAGTCTGCTTCTCAAGCCTTGGCAAATTTGAGGCGCATGGGCAACCTCATGCTTCAAAGCCTGCAAAAGGACCCAAGAATACGTGGTATAAAGGATAAGGATGATTACTGTTTGGAAACCCTCCTTGATCACCGTTATAAGGGGAAGGTCTCAGAACTCATCCCGTCCCCACAGAGAGTGCATAAGATAAAATCTCTTGAGGAAACGTTAAAGAGGGTTTTCTTGAAAAGTTTTTCCTGACTCCAGTAGGTTACAGTGTCGCGGAAAACATAGTTTTGAGTCTTCTGCTGGAGAAAGAGAGAGGAGAAGAGAGGAGTGTTGGAGAAGGCGTCCGCCTAAGTGAGGCATTTCGGAATTTTTTTAGTCCTCGCCGCCCAGGGCTGTCAGCTTCCACATCTCATTAGCAGCATCTGCATCACATGGCGGACGATTACCTCTGGGCCAAAACAGAGATGGAGAGCTTTCCAGCTGATGATCCACTGACTTACTGGGTCATGAGAATAGACCACTGGCCAGAACTTGCCCAGTATGCTATTGAGTTGTTGGGCTGCCCTGCATCCAGCGTGCTTTCATAACGAGCATTCAGTGCTGCAGGAGTTTTTCGTTACCGATCATATTAAGAAAAGAAGAGATCCCCCTTCAATGGGACTTTAGAGGCAACGAACAAAAATGTGAAAAATAGTTTATCAGATATACATAAAAGTCTACGATCGAGTGAAATGATTGATATTAAAAGACATCAAAGTTTGTACAAAATATATAAACATGTGAACAAAAACAACAAAAACAAAACACAACAATTTACATGAAAAATATGACAAAGAGATAATGATACTCTCCGGTATATAGTAATCCCCGGTACCCAACGCGTTTCTGGTTATACACCTTCGTCAGGGGTATAGGATAGAAGTAGATATAGTCATAATTTGTTTTTACTCATGCAAAATGATTCCATAAAGAAATTGGGTGAAGCAACTGTACGAGTGGGGATGTAGATGGACGCCAACCAAGCAGTAATGAGATCTTGGAACAGAAAATTCCCAGGTGTTGTTAATCTGATGAACAGCAGCAAAAGAATTCCAGCAATATAGCTGAACAGTGTCCGCTGTATGGAAAAATAAGGTAGGTGGCTGGTCAGAGCTTTCAATAAGGCTCCGGATCAGTGAGTAGCACCAGTGTGTCCTTGTCTCCATAGGTATATGTCTTCCAAAATATACTTGAACAGGTCTGTGTGGTTAGCGTCTCCCCCACTCTGCAGTGCACCAGCACACCTGTTGCTGATGCTGGAACACTCTGCCTGCTGGATCTCACACACAGAAAACTTAATATAAAAGACTGCTAAGAAATTCTTACAGCTGCTAACTGTACTGACTGAACTGTTGCCCATGCAACGCATGATCCCTGGAAACTGCAAAGGGCTCTTTTGTGTAAGGTCCAATTTAGACTATGTATGTGTAAACTCAGAGCATCTTAACAGGAAAAATAAGTCATGCCCTTTTTTTTTAACAAAGCATAGTAAGTGCCCTATGGTGCACTGCCGGAAGGGTGTGTTGCATGCTACTGTAACAGTGCATTAGGGTTTTGAATGGCACCACAAAACACCACACCACAGTGTGCTCAGTGATCCATGTGGTGTGCATCACTGCTTGCTGCCATATCGCACCAGTGTAAATAAGATTTACTGTTCTAACATTGAGGATCATAAAAATAAATTTTTTAAACATTAGAGGTTTACAATGATTAATGGAGATTACTTGCAATTCTTTCTGCACTCCGTGAAGTGCAACATTGTCACATGATCAATATTGTCTACTTTGTATTTTTTTGTTTTAATTATATGCTTAAGTAACTGGGCAAAATGCTAAACAGGTAATTATACTTTTAGAGCAGTTGTACTTTAACTGACCCCCAAGAACCCACAAAGCCTGAAGGTTGCCAAAATCAGCCTAAATTGAAGCAATAGATGGTTCTGTTGGCTCATAAAAGTCTATGTTTATTTGACTTTTATGAGTCAAAAGGAGTGGAAATTTTTTAGCCTACAACCATAGGCAGTCCCTGTTCAGGTAATCTGACAACTGCAGGTGCCAGCTGCCAGAATACAATAGCCAGCATGTAGGCAGGTTGCAATGATTAATGGCTGCTGTCCCGGCTGAGAGGGTTGGGGTTAACATTTTCGGACAGTGGTCCGGTTCAGAGAGAGTTCCCCCGTGGGAGTCATCAGTGGTTCCACAGGAGACACTTTTTAAACACGCTTCAGCCTTGAGCGTGAGTCCCGCAGGGAATGGATATGGAAGATGAGACTCATAGGAATAGGAGAAAGTCACCTGTCATAGTGTCCTTGTGACGTCACCGCCCAGGGCATGATGGGTCCATGACATCACAAGGGGCGTGGCCTTCGGATGACGCAATCCGATTGCCACGCCCCCATCATTATTTAACCACTTGCCGACCGCCTAATGCAGATATAGTGCGGCAGAATGGCAGGGGCAGACAAAATCACGTACCTGGTCGGCATCATTAGGGGAGCGATCTGAGGTGAGGGGGAGGCCACTCATTCGTGGCCACCCCTTTGCGATTGCTCCCAACGAATGACTTTCAACTAATCTTCCTCTGCCTCTATAACGTAAACAGCGGCAGAGGAAGTGATGTCATCTTTCCTCGAGTTGGTCTTTTTCGTTCCAGCGCCGAGGAGAGAAGACATCAAGTAAGTGCACCAAACACCACACGTACAGTAGAACACTCTAGGCACACTTTTCACCCCCCATCACCCCCGATCACCACCCTGTACCCCCTGTCACAGTGACACCAATAGCATTTTTTTTTTTTTTTTACTGATTATTGCATTGGTGTCAGTTTGTGACAGTTATAAGTGGTAGGGCAGTTAGTGTTAGCCCCCTTTAGGTCTAGGATACCCCCCCTAATAAAGGTTTAACCCCGTGATCACCCCCCGTCGCCAGTGTCACTAAGCGATCGTTCTTCTGATCGCTGTATTAGTGTCACAGGTGACGCTAGTTAGGGAGGTAAGTATTTAGGTTCGCCGTCAGCGTTTTATAGCATCAGGGACCCCCATATACTACCTAATAAAGGTTTTAACCCCCTGATTGCCCCCTAGTTAACCCTTTCACCAGTGATCACCGTGTAACTGTTACGGGTGAAGCTGGTTAGTTAGTTTGTTTTTTATAGTTTCAGGGCACCGGCCCTTTATTACCTAATAAAGGTTTAACCCCCTGATCGCCCGGTGGTGATATAAGTTAGGTTTTAGGGTCAGATAGGGTCTGCGTCGCCCCAGGCAGCGTCGGGTTAGCGCCAGTACCGCTAACACCCACGCATGCAGCATACACCTCCCTTAGTGGTATAGTATCTGAACGGATCAATATCTGATCTGATCAGATCTATACTAGCATCCCTAGCAGTTTAGGATTCCCAAAAATGCAGTGTTAGCGGGATCAGTCCAGATACCTGCTAGCACTTGCGTTTCGCCCCTCGGCCCAGCCCTGCCCAGCCCATCCAAGTGCATTATCGATCGATCACTGTCACTTACAAAACACTAAACACACATAACTGCAGTGTTCGTAGAGTCAGGCCTGATCCCTGCAATCGCTAACAGCTTTTTTGGTAGCGTTTTGATACAGTCGCTAACAATCAGGAGCTTTTTTACCTGTGAGTCTCACTAGTGTACCACTAAATTTAGAGCCAAAATGGCAAATCGAAGGTACACTAGTGAAGAGGCCTACACGTTTCTGAGCATGACAGATAGTGAAGAGGAAGTCACTCATCTGTCAGATTCAGTCTCAGAATACGATCATGTAGACGACAGCGGCTCCATGACAGATAGTTCTGATGACGGAGTTGTGGTCCCTGCCAAGGTCAGGCGCAGCAGACCCTGAACTTCTTCTTCTGTCGTTGATGTGCAAGAACTGCAGGTCTCTCATATGGAGCAGAGCAGTACTAGCGCAGCTATTCCTTCTAGTGAACTGGCAAGCACCAGCGGCCTAGTACACCCTGGTCATACATCCAGCACTGCAGTAACACGTGGTGACGTGGCGAGTCCCATAAGTGCAGTTCAAGCTAGTGAGGTGGCAAGCACAAGTAGTGTCCCGCTGCCACCAAGAAGACGAACACAGGCCCTTCTTGCCCATAGTGCCCTTCCTGCTGCATTCACCAATCCTAATTGGGAACCCACCACTTCTGCAGCACCCGTACTTCCCCCATTCACTGGCCAACCCGGCATTCAGGTGGAAACAGTTGATTTTACGTCACTTGATTTTTATTCGCTGTTTTTCACCGAAGATCTCTATAGATCTATTGTGGACCAAAGCAATTTGTACGCTGGTCAACACATCGCCACTATTCCCCAGTCCTCCCTTGCCAGAGATTGGAGACCAATTACGGTTTCCGAATTTAAGCTCTTTCTGGGCCTTTCCCTCAACATGGGCATAACTAAAAAGAGTGAGTTGCGGTCATATTGGTCCACTGACCCAATTCACCATATGCCCTTGTTCTCTGCCTTCATGACCAGGGCACGATACGAGCAGATCTTGCGGTTCATGCACTTCAATGACAATGAACTCTGTCGTCCTCGTGGAGACCCTGGATACGATCGGCTCTACAAAATTCGGCCCCTCGTAAACCACTTCAACCAACGTTTTGCAGGCTTGTTTACTCCCCATCAAGTTGTCTGCGTTGATGAGTCCCTGATTACGTTTTCTGGCCGCTTGTCATTCAAACAGTACCTTCCCAGCAAGCGTGCCAGATACGGGGTCAAGATGTATAAGCTCTGTGACAGGGCCACAGGCTATACATGTAGTTTTATGGTTTACGAGGGAAAAGATAGCCACGTAGAGCTGCCCTGACTACATAGGAAGCGCTGGCAAGATTGTGTGGGACTTAGTGTCACCCTTATTCGGAAAGGGGTACCACTTATATGTGGACAATTATTACACGAGCGTGCCACTTTTTAGTCACTTGTTTGATCAGCAGATTGGAGCATGTGGCACCGTGCGACCTAATCGCCGGGGCTTTCCCCAGCGACTTGTAGATTCCCGTCTTAGGCTGTGGGAGAGAGCCTACTTGAAGTGTAATAACTTGCTCCCTATGAAGTGGAGGGACAATAAGAATGTTTTCGTTCTTACCTCCCTTCATGCAGACACGACAGTCAAAATTACTACGGCGACTGGTGTTGTGGAGAAACCCCTCTGTGTCCATGAATATAACCAAAATAAGGGAGGGGTGGACCTCAACGACCAGTTGTTGGCGCCATACCTAATTGCCCGTAAGGCCAGATGCTGGTACAAGAAAGTGTCTGTTTATTTCAATTGGCTTTGCTGAACGCTTATGTGCTATACAGAGCTGCAGGACGGACTGTATCCTTCCTTAAATTCCAGGAAGAGATCGTCAGAGTCCTTCTGTTTCCAGACGGTGCTCCACCTCACCTTCCCCAACCAAATGCAGTAAGCCGGCTGCATGAGAGGCATTTTCTTTATGTCCTCCCGAGTACCCCTACCCAATGAGCCCCCCAAAAAAGATGTCGTGTCTGCAGCAAGCGCGGATATAGGCGTGACACCCGCTATTATTGTCCCTCCTGTCCTGACAATAGTGGTCTTTGCATTGGTGAATGTTTTGAACACTACCATACACTAGTTGAGTATTAGCGTAGGGTACAGCACTGCACAGACTAGGCACACTTTCACAGGGTCTCCCAAGATGCCATCGCATTTTGAGAGACCCGAACCTGGAACCGGTTACAGTTACAAAAGTTACAGTTACAAAAAAAAGTGTAAAAAAAAACAAAAAAAAAAATATAAAATAAAAAAAACTAAAATAGTTGTCGTTTTTCTTGTTCTCTCTCTCTATTGTTCTGCTCTTTTTTACTGTATTCTATTCTGCAATGTTTTATCATGTTTGCTTTATAGGTATGCAATTTTTTTATACTTTACGGTTTACTGTGTTTTATTGTTAACCATTTTTTTGTTTTCAGGTACGCCATTCAGCTGCAGAGCGGATTTATTTATCTTCACAGCAACAGCATTTGCTCCCACGATACATAAAGCCATGACTTCAGCGCTGTAGGAGGTGATTTCAACACCACAGTTAAAAAAAAGAGCATATATGCCGAAGCATGGGGGCAGCAGGGGCGGAGGAGCGATTTGCTCCTACCTTTTGGGGCGGATGCCCCCATGCTTCGTCATATATAAACGGTGCATGTATGTCCATCATTAGAAGTGGGTGGATGAAGGGAGGTATTCTAATGGTGGGCATACCCACCGATCAATCTCTTTTTTTCGTTCAGCCCACAGGCTGCATGGGAAAAAAAAGTTTACAATATATGCCCAACAAAGACCATCAACATACTGGTATGTTGCTGGACTTTGAGTGGTTATACCAGAATGATGCCTGCATGTTTAGGTATCATCTTGGTATCATTCTTTTCAGCCAGCGGTCGGCTTTCATGTAAAAGAAATCCTAGTGGCTAATTAGCCTCTAGACTGCTTTTACAAGCAGTGAGAGGAAATGCCCCCCCCCACCGTCTTCCATGTTTTTCTCCAGCTCTCCTGTCCTAACAAGGAACCTGAGAATGCAGCCGGTGATTCAGCCAACTGACCATAGAGCTGATCAGAGACCAGAATGGCTCCAAACATCTCTATGGCCTACAAAACCGGAAGCTACGAGCATTTCATTACTTAGATTTCGCCAGATGTAAACAGCACCATTGGGAAATTAGGAAAGCATTTTATCACACCGATCTTGGTGTGATCAGATGCTTTGAGGGAAGAGGAGAGATCTAGGGTCTAATAGACCCAGTACCTGTCACTACCTATTGTAATCATAGGGGATATTTACATTCCCTGAGATAACAATAAAAATGATTTAAAAAAAATGAAAGGAACAGTTTAAAAATAAGATAAAAAAGCAAAAAAATAATAAATAAAAAAAAAGCACCCCTGTCCCCCCCTGCTCTCGCGCAAAGGCAAACGCAAGCCTCGGTCTGGCGTCAAATATAAACAGCAATTGCACCATGCATGTGAGGTATCACCGCGAAGGTCAGATTGAGGGCAATAATTTTAGCAGTACACCTCCTCTGTAAATCTAAAGTGGTAACCTGTAAAGGCTTTTAAAGGCTTTTAAAAATGTATTTAGTTTGTCGCCACTGCACGTTTGTGCGCAATTTTAAAGCATGACGTGTTTGGTATCCATGTACTCGGCCTAAGGTCATCTTTTTTTATTTCATCAAACATTTGGGCAATGTAGTGTGTGTGTTTTTTCCCCCAAAAAAATGCATTTGAAAAATCACTGCGCAAATACTGTGTGAAAAAAAAAATGAAACACCCACCATTTTAATCTGTAGGGCATTTGCTTTAAAAATATATAATGTTTGGGGGTTCAAAGTAATTTTCTTGCAAAAAAATTAATAATTTTTTCATGTAAACAAAAAGTGTCAGAAAGGGCTTTGTGCTTCTAAATGTTGTGCATAAAATGCCAGGACAGTTCACCCCCCCCCCCCCCCCCCCAAATGACCCCATTTTGGAAAGTAGACATCCCATGCTATTTGATGAGAGGCATATCGAGTCCATGGAATATTTTATATTGTGACACAAGTTGCGGGAAAAAGACAATTTTTTTTTTTTTTTTCACAAAGTTGTCACTAAATGATATATTGCTCAAACATGCCATGGGCATATGTGGAATTACACCCCAAAATACATTCTGCTGCTTCTCCTGAGTACGGGGATACCACATGTGTGAGACTTTTTGGGAGCCTAGCCGCGTACGGGACCCCGAAAACCAAGCACGGCCTTCAGGCTTTCTAAGGGCGTAAATTTTTGATTTCACTCTTCACTGCCTATCACAGTTTCGGAAGCCATGGAATGTCCAGGTGGCACAAACCCCCCCCCCCCCCCAAATGACCCCATTTTGGAAAGTAGACACCCCAAGCTATTTTCTGGGAGATATAGTGAGTATTTTGCAGACCTCACTTTTTGTCACAAAGTTTTGAAAATTGAAAAAAGAAAAAAAATACATTTTTCTTGTCTGTCTTCATTTTCTAAAACAAATGAGAGCTGCAAAATACTCACCATGCCTCTCAGCAAATAGCTTGGGGTGTCTACTTTCCAAAATGGGATCATTTGGGGGGGTTGTGCTATCTTGGCATTTTATGGCCTTCGAAACTGTGATAGGTAGTGAGGAGTGAATCAAAAATGTACGCCCCTAGAAATCCTGAAGGCGGTGATTGGTTTTCGGGGCCCCGTACACAGCTAAGCTCCCAAAAAGTCCCACACATGTGGTATCCCCATACTCAGGAGAAGCAGCAGAATGTATTTTGGGGCACGTTTGAGCAATATATCATTTAGTGACAACTTTGTGCAAAAAAAAAAAAAGTTTGTAATTTTCCCGCAACTTGTGTCAAAATATAAAATATTCCATGGACTCAACATGCCTCTCAGCAAATAGCTTGGGGTGTCTACTTTCCAAAATGGGGTAATTTGGGGGGGGGGGGGGTGTGCCATCTTGGCATTTTATGGCCTTCAAAACTGTGATAGATAGTGAGGAGTGAAATAAAAAATTTACGCCCTTAGAAATCCTGAAGGCGGTGCTTGGTTTTCGGGGCCCTGTACGCGGCTAGGCTCCCAAAAAGTCCCACACATGTGGTATCCCCATACTCAGAAGAAGCAGCTTAATGTATTTTGGGGCACAATTTCACATATAACCATGTCATGTGTGAGCAATATATCATTTAGTGACAACTTTTAGTAATTTTTTTTTTTATCATTATTCAATCACTTGGGACAAAAAAATGTAATATAATAATTTAATTTAATATTTAATGGACCCTAATTTCCTTAGGGTGTCTACTTTCCAAAATGGGGTAATTTGGGGGGGTTTGTACTGCCCTGCCATTTTAGCACCTCAAGAAATGACATAGGCAGTCATAAACTAAAAGCTGTGTAAATTCCAGAAAATGTACCCTAGTTTGTAGACGCTTTAACTTTTGCGCAAACCAATAAATATACGCTTATTGACATTTTTTTTACCAAAGACATGTGGCCGAATACATTTTGGCCTAAATGTATAACTAAAATTGAGTTCATTGGATTTTTTTTATAACAAAAAAGTAGAAAATATCATTTTTTTTCAAAATTATCAGTATTTTTCCGTTTATAGCGCAAAAAATAAAAACCGCAGAGGTGATCAAATACCATCAAAAGAAAGCTTTGTTTGTGGGAAAAAAAGGACACAAATTTTGTTTGGGTACAGCATTGCATGACCGCACAATTAGCAGTTAAAGCGACGCAGTGCCAAATTTTAAAAAGTGCTCTGGTCAGGAAGGGGGTAAATCCTTCCGGGGCTGAAGTGGTTAAGAAATGCAGGACATTGGCACCGAGAGATCAGCGGGACGCAGCATCGGAGGAGGGTCGTCGGCTGGAGCGGCGGCAGAGGAAGAAGAACACCGCACAAAGAAGACAGAAGAGGAGCGGAAGAAGAAGCAGGGGGAGAAGGAGAAGACCGGAGGATGAAGATGCGGGAGAAGAAGATTTTTAATAAAAGACTTGTCAAAAACTGTCTAATTTTTTTTTAACACTACACTACTTTTTTTTTTAGTGAATGGGTAGGGGTACAATGTACCCCATACTCATTCACATGGGGGAATGGGATCTGGGGCTTCCAGATTCCGATAACCCCCCACTCACAAACCCCGACAACCACCGGGCAAGGGTTGTCAGGAAGAGGCCCTTGTCCCCATCAACATGGGGACAAGGTGCTTTAAGGTGGGGGGCGCAGAGCCCCCCCTGCCCCAAAGCACCCAACCCCCCATGTTGAGGGCATGCAGCCTGGTATGGTTCAGGAGGGGAGGGCGCTCACTCGTCCCCTCCCTTTCGGCTGCATCCTCAGATAAGGGTCTGGTATGGATTTTTTTTTTTAATTTTGGTGTGTGTGTGTGTGTGGGGGTCCCCTCCGAATCCATACTAGACCCAAGGGCCTGGTATGAACCGGGGGGGGGACCCCACTCTGTTTTTTCTCTCAAGTTTTTTTTTTAGCCAGCAATTCTTTTTTTTTTACATTCAGCGGGAAGCCCGCTGACAACTGATGACTCATCGGTTGTTAAGGATGCGGTGGCTGGCTACCCGGCCCCCTCCTTAGCAACCAGCTATATACACTGTAAAAAAAACCCGCAAATCGCGGCAAAATCGCGGTAAAAACGCATGTCCAAAAATGCAGCAAGCACCACAAAAAAGCACTGCAGAAATGCTCAAAAGCAACATGCATAGATGTGAATCGAGCCTCAGAGTTTGACAGGAGTCCTTCCAAAAACATATAAATACCTTTGAACATTTATCATTTAGAAAGCAGCAATAAGAAGGCCACATTTCCATCAGCCACAAACCATTTGACACAAACCACTACAGAATCACAACCATTTCTCAAGTCACAGAATTCCTTTCAGTTTCTGTAATAGGATAATAGAAACTGAAGATGGAATTGCTGTTGATGTTATTATTACTGCTAGTCATCTCAGAGTTGTACACGTTCTACCATTCGTATAATTATCCACTAGTGAAACATTATCCAGAGACTAATTTCAAAATAAAGGTTCGTTCATTGCCTTTGGCATTATTCACCTATAAAATAACCTGCCAGATATTGTCTTCCGAACTGGCAACCTTGGTAAAAGATTACACTTGTGAAAGGAATGAAACAGTAAACTTTTTCACTTGTATTGCATTTATATGAGTTTCTAAACTGGCTGGAATGAACAATCACATTAAGAAACCAGCATCTGTGTTCACAAGTTTTTGATGAAGTGAGAATATGGGTTATATTTATAAAAGTCTTTAAATTGACACACTCCATAAGGTTTATTTTTTACTGTGCAGCTGTTGAACTTTGCAAATTTAAAGGGGATGCTTTAGTAACTTTGCAAGTCCGCGTAACATAATATTTGAAAGAGAATAAATGGAACTGCCAGCTCTTATCATGTTGTTCAAAAATGTACAAAAGTTTAAACTCTTTTTATATACCGTAATGGGTTCAAGTGGCACAAATATATATGTAAAAGAAATGAAAAGAGAATGCTAAAAAAATACCAGCAAATAGAAGACATCTGCCTTCCACCCCATCATCAATTTACTACTTTTTAATACTATGTTTTTGTTTATTGGCAAAATATGTGACAAGCATGTAGGCAGGTGCCAGTATATTATGGTGTACTGTGTTTGTAAGTTACTGTTGGTAATGTTGGGGTTAACTTGCTGTGGTGTGTCTGCCATTTGACCTGTTGGGGCTTCTTTAGCTGGGGCTATTTAATTATAAAGGGGTGGGTCCCTAGGCCCCTTCTTTGGTCATGGAACGGGAGAGATATAGCGTCACCCTTTAGCAAGACCCTGAAGTGGGATTGTTAAAGAATCATATTACTTTAAATAGGAAATGATACAAAATGAGAAGATGAGCTCTGATGAAGGGAGTATAGCTAAATACTTTAGCTCCTGCGTCTGCCATTGAGTGCAACATAGGTCCACCCTAATGCCAGTGTATGTGTGTTCTACAGCAAGGCTGGATTCCTAGTGATTTTATGAGTCTATGATCAGGTTGATTTGTGAGTATATTACGCATACTTGTTTTTTTTTTAAAAATGGGATCTCAGGTAATGCACAAGGTTGGTGAAACATTCTTGTCTTGTCCTTTTGCTCTGATGGTTCCATAAATATGAATAGGGCAGCAAGGCCCGGATGTTCCCCTGAATACCTGCTAAAGCATGAAATCAACAAGACGGCCTACCATGTGCACCTATTATTGACACTTTAGCACTGAAGTAGTACACTTTTTTTAGGAACTGTTACAAGCTAACGTTATGAGACAGAAGAACATTACCCAAATCCTGCCTAAAAACTTTAAGAGGAACACTGACCTTGTGACATACTGTTGAGTTGCCATGTGAGTGATTGAAGCCAAACCATATGAAGAAATTTTGTACATTTTGTCAACTTTATTCAGTAAACAGAGTTGTTGGTTAAGTGAGCCATCTGGTCTAGCTTTCTGAGAATACAAAGTGAAATCCTACAGTGTATGGGAATGTGGAACGTAGTGTATGCCTGTTACCTTTCTGACTAGCAGAGAGCGAAGAGTGAAAGAAGGAAAAGCAGCCAGTTTGGGAGAGGAGACAGTGGTGGCCGGTGACAAAGGTTCTGACGGAGGGGTGGATTGGTGGTTTTATGGGCTACCCACCCATATAGTGGCAGGTACCAAGCTAGGGCCTGCTATGTAGCAGAGTTTTCCTATAGACTGGGCCTGGTCCACGCTTGTGCCCTATGAATTTTGCAGCAGTTTCTCTCTGAAGTAAATTCTAAAGTGTAACATGTTACAGAACAGTGTTCTATGTTATTTCATTCAAAAAAGTTGTAGTGCTGGGATAGGTGTCACTGGCGAGAGAGAGAACATTATCATTCTAATGTGGGTCTGAACGTAAAACAAGTTGGCCTCCGGTCATAAATCCCCCCCCATCATGTCCGGAAGGCCAACATGGAGAGACAGATGTTCCAATGCCACTGTGAGGGGGCCAGCAGTGTCTGTGTTCACAGGCAAAGGTAGAGGTGGTCCATCCTCAGGCAGGGCGTTTGTTTAGTGACGTTGCCAATGCTATCCAGCCACAGCATGCAGAGGAGGTTGTGGACTGGCTTACTAAATCATCCCCATCCTCCTCATCCCCCTCATCCTCTATGACCCAAGCTGACACTAGTGCGCAGTGCACTGCAGCTGCCAGAGCGACTTATTTTGCCTCCTTGTCCACAGCTACTCCTGCCATAGCCCCAGCATAATGCATGCAGGGGTCAGCTGAATTATTTGAACACAGCGTCATCCACTTGCTTCTTGAGGATGCACAGACATTACTTGATTCTGATCTTGGTTCTGAGGTAGAGGATGGGAGTAACATGAGCCTACAGAGAGGGGAGAATACTGATAAACAGCAAATTGGCAGTCATGTTCCCTCTGTTGTGGAAAATTTTATATTAATGTATTGTCATAAGTCTCCCAGTGTCTGTTCAATCGTAGCCCGCTCTAAAGAGCTGACTGAGGGAGACCAACGCTGGTTGAGATCCATTTGGTAGTGAAAAGCTCTTTGGGGATGTAGAGAAATGTTTGTGGAGTGGGGACATGTCCGCCAGCTAAGGGCCCCTGTGCGATGCACAGAACGATCGTCTGGTGGGGGTGTGTTCGCTCTGCAAAGACATTATCGGTTTAACGAGTGTGCTCTCATGTTGCCCCTGTGTGCCTGATCAACACATTTGTGGCCCAATGAGTGTACGCCTGCCGATAATCTCTCGTCCACAAAGACAGTAGAATAATCCAGGTATACATTGTTCTCTGGAACAATGTATAATAGGGATTTCTATCAATGGAAATACGGGAGTCTTTTGGGTTCTGGTTGGAGACAGGGTTAATGTTTGAAAGCCATGTGGCTTCTAAAAACATACATGCACCCTGTCTCTGCTCAGACACACCCATAAGACTCCTGTAGTCATTGTTCATTGGTTGTTGCATTTTCCTGTGTTGTTAAAACCTTATATGGTCATTGATATCCTGTGAGGTCACAAGCTTTGTAAGAGGTGTTATTGGCTGTTGGAGGCCGAACCCTCGAGCTTTGGGGACTTCCTGTTATGCTAATAAAGAGTGAGCACACGGCTGAGGAGGCAGTGTGTTCTTGGAACTGGAAGCATGAGGATGTGATTATTTGTCTAGTTAGCTGGATGTGGCACACACCAGAGGATGGATACGATCAAAAGGTGAGATGCATTTATATCATTAGACAAATTGTTATTATGATTAGAAACAGGAGATTTGGCTGTGTGCTTTGCGTACAACCAAATTTCGCTAACAGAATGGCGGGCCAGGTACTTTATGGAGCAGACAGGACCCCCATCCACATCGGTGAGAAAAAGGGGGAGAATGGATCCCAGTCTAGGACATTTCTTTCCGATTTGTTGGGGAGCCTTTGCTCTGCAAAAGAACACATTTTTCATCTTTTGAAATAATGCTGGAAGTTTGATCGTATGTCTTGTGTGTGCCTGTGTGTGTGCCTGCGTGTGTGTGTGATTTGTATCTCGAATCTTTGTGTAAGGAGCCTGTGTGTGAGACTGTGTGTGTGTGACTGATGCTGTGTAACAAGTTTGTAATGCATATGAGAAATAGAAATGTATGAATTGATATTATTTGCAGCCTGCAATGTGTGTGTGGCTGAGTAGTTTTGTAAGTAGCTGAACCTGTTTGTAAAGATGCCATGAGTTTAGTGAAGGGGCAGGCATTGTTGTTTTTGCATTGAAAGGGGCTACGCCCTGGGGGAAGGGAACTATAGAATAAAAATACCTTGGAAGTAGTTCAGGTGTGGCTTCAGAAATCTGTAATGTTGAGTGAGTTGATGGATGCGTAGTACACGTTTGTGTGATTAAAATTACACAGGCCTGTTTTTGAACTTTGTGTGGCTGGTCCATGCAAAGATTTCGAAATGCTCTCGTGCTTTTCAAATTGTATTCTTTTTCTATCGCTAAAAGAGTGAAGGCAGCATTCCATCTGGTCGTTTTTATTTTTTTTCATTTTCGTTTTTGGGAACTATGAAATATTTCCCCCACATTTGTATCTAAATGTTTGTCTTTGTTTCATTGGTTGTATGTGGTAACAAGATGTTTGAACCTCCCGTGACAGCCCTCTTGCGTGTCGCGGCTGTTGTATTTTAGAAAAAAAAAAACGTGAAGGTAAGATTTACAGAGGGTTTAGTTATTATTGGTTTCTTGGAATGTCAGTGACAATTTACCAATGTACATGCATATTGTATTGTTTACCATTCTTTGAAGGATAGAGTAATAACCTTTGTTTATAAGTATCTTTTCAGGTCCAAAGAGTTTCTGGAAGTGTGTGTACAGGTGTATAAGAAGGTAAAAGTATCATAGGCTATTTCACTGTTTTATTCTGCACCATTCTAAACCCTGCATGTCTTCCTCCAGTTTGTAATGAGGAGGGAAGAAAAGGGGGGATGATAGTGGTGAGAATAACACATTTTCAAACCAACAATACTAACCGCTCTAATTCTAACCAAGTTTGTGCCAAGACTGTCTTTCTTTGATAGAATTTGAATCAGCAAGCAGCAGTCTGGTGAAGGAGGCTCCCATCCCAGATGCTAAGAACCTTTTTGTCACTGGTTCCAGGTATTGCACCCCGGATGGTAAGCACAGGTTATGCAGTGACCACAGTCCCGATGTCTGGGTTATTGTCATATGAGGTTTGTTTGAAGGTCAACCAAAAACAAAATTGTACTTTCCTCATTAGCTGTCACCTACATTCTCAGTTGATGGGGTAGGTGCAATCACTGTAATATGAACTTCAAAAGGTCCACCACAGGGTTCACGAGTCCATCCTGGACCCTGACACAATAACCAGTTTACATTCTTTCCAACCAGGTGACTGGATCATTACAAAAAAGCTTGAGAGATGAGACCATGCCAGCCACTGCAAGAAGCTGATCAACCACAAAGAGTAGAGAAGTATCTTCGTTAATTTATATTTTTTTGTTTAATAAATTTTGGCAAGGGTAATGATGAAAAGCATCCCAACTTCTTTCGAGCTAAGAAAGAGAACAGGACACATGGTCGGGTCTATTAGTGCCCCAGCGATGACGGCGGTACACACTATTTGTGATGTTCATATTGGTGTGAGAAGTTTTGACAGACTAGTAAAATCCAAACAGACACCTGTCAAAAGAACTTAACAAAACATTTCTAGAGGGTAAAATTTAATTATAATTTTAACAATAGCTCTGGATTTTGCCAGCTTTGGTATCAGGATAACTAGGTAGCCCACAAGTGTGCTTCAACTGTAGTTTGGTATTAATGCGGATCTACAGCTTATAAGGTAATTTCCCGTAAGGCAAGAGATTCATGTGTGCTGGTGAAACTCGTCCCAGCATCTTATGTCGCGGCCGATAGTGGGGATCTGATGGCGCGAGAGAAGGTAAGAATGGCAGGGACAGCTAGAAGGGAATTGCTTGTACACGATGGGGGCTTGAGCTTATGAAAAGCTTGAACAATTTCTCATCCATAGAGGATGGGATGTTTCATGTAACTGTTGAAGCTACAAGGAAGTTCCCACAGTCCAAGGGTCTCTGGGAATTCATAAGTAAAGATTGTTATATCTGGATCGGGGATACTAGTGACAAAGTTCAGGCCCATATGGATAAGGTTTAGATCCCTACAAGGCAAAGCCAGAGCTATAGCTAGTGAAGGTTGGAATCCTTTTTAAGGGGTTGGGAATCGTTGGAGATTTAATTTTTATCTTGCAGCGGATCATAGTGAAGGAAGTAGGGGTATATATACTCATGTTGTTTTTGTTTCTATTCCTTCTATATGCCATGATGAGGTGCTCCTGTTGCCTGATTGGACGCGTGACCAGAGCCTGAGCAGATGACCACATCTTCCCTGATGAGATGCCCCGAAGCCCGACCCACGTACAAGATGTCAGTTTTGCTGCAGCAGGTTCTATACACAGTAGAGCTGTGCCACTTTACAGGCAGACTAAGGGGACCCCCCAAGCACCATATTTAAAATAATTTTTCATTTTTTTTTTCACTTCAAGCTTCATTAAAATCACTGCTCCTTTAACCACAGCCCCGGAAGATTTGACTGCTCAATGACCAGAGCATTTTTTACAATTTGGCACTGCACTGCTTTAACTGGTAATTGCGCGATCATGCAATGCTGTACCCAAACAAAATTTGAGTCCTTTTTTCCCACAAATAGAGCTTTCTTTTGATGGTATTTGAATGCCTCTGCGATTTTTATTTTTTGCAATATACACGGAAAAAGACAGAAAATTTTGAATAAAAATTATATTTTCTACTTTTTGTTATAAAAAAATCCAATAAATTCACTTTTAGTCATACACTTAGGCCAAAATGTATCCAGCCACATGACTTTGGTAAAAAAAAAAATGTCAATAAGCGTATTTTTTTTTGTTTGTGCAAAAGTTATAGCGTCTACAAACTAGGTTACATTTTCTGGAATTTACGCAGCTTTTAGTTAATGACTGCCTATCTCATTTCTTGAGGTGCTAAAATAGCAGGGCAGTACAACCCCCCCCCCCCCAAAGGTCCCATTTTGGAAAGTAGACACCCCAAGGAAATTGCTGAGAGGCATGTTGAGCCCATTGAATATTTTATTTTTTTGTCACAAGTGACTGAAATGGCAAAAAAAATTACACAAAGTAATATATTGCTCACACATGCCATGGTTATATGTGGAAATACACCCCAAAATACATTCTGCTGCTTCTCATGAGTATGGGGATACCACGTGTGGAAGACTTTTTGGGAGCCTAGACGCGTACAGGACCCCGAAAACCAAACCAAGCACCGCCTTCAGGATTTCTAAGGGCGTAAATTTTTGATTTTACTCCTCACTACCTATCACAGTTTCAAAGGCCATAAAATGCCAAGATAGCACAACCCCCCCCCCCCCAAATGACCCCATTTTGGAAAGTAGACACCCAAGCTATTTGCTGAGAGGCATGTTAAGTCCATGGAATATTTTTTATATTTTGCCACAATTTGCAGGAAAATTCCAAACTTTTTTTTTTTTTTTTGCACAAAGTTGTCATAAATTATATATTGCTCACACATGCCATGGTTATATGTGGAATTACACCCCAAAATACATTCTGCTGCTTCTCATGAGTTTGGGGATACCACATGTGGAAGACTTTTTGGGAGCCTAGATGCGTACAGGACCCCAAAAACCAAGCACCGCCTTCAGGATTTCTAAGGGCGTAAATTTTTGATTTCACTCTTCACTACCTATCACAGTTTCAAAGGCCATAAAATGCCAAGATAGCACAAAACCCTCCCAAATGACCCCATTTTGGAAAGTAGACACCCAAGCTATTTGCTGAGAGGCATGTTAAGTCCATGGAATATTTTATATTTTGCTACAAGTTGCAGGAAAATTCCAAACTTTTTTTTTTTGCACAAAGTTGTCACTAAATTATATATTGCTCAAACATGCCATGGGCATATGTGAAATTACACCCCAAAATAAATTCTGCTGCTTTTCCTGAGTATGGGGATGTCACATGTGTGGGACTTTTTGGCAGTCTAACCGTGTACAGGACCCCGAAAACCAATCACCGCCTTCAGGCTTTCTAAGGGCGTAAAATTTTGATTTCACTCCTCACTGCCTATCACAGTTTCGGAGGCCATCAAATGCCCAGATAGCTCAAAACCCCCCCAAATGACCCCATTTTGGAAAGTTAGGCTCCAAAAAAGTCTCACACATGTGTTATCCCCATACTCAGGAGAAGTAGCAGAATGTATTTTGGGGTGTAATTCCACATATGCCCATGGCATGTTTGAGCAATGTATAATTTAGTGACAATTTTGTGCAAAAATTTTCCCGAAACTTGTGGCAAAACATAAAATATTCCATGGACTCAAAATGCCTTTTAGCAAATTTTATGCACAACATTAGAAACTTATGTCACACATCACTCACTCTTCTAACCACTTGAAGACAAAGCCCTTTCTGACACTTTTTGTTTACATGAAAAAAAATTTTTGCTAGAAAATGACTTTGAACCCCCAAACATTATATATTTTTTAAAGAAAAGGCCCTACAGATTAAAATGGTGGGTGATGCAATTTTTTTTTCACACAGTATTTCTGCAGCGATTGGGTGGGTGACGCAATTTTTTTGGGAAAAAAACACTTTTTTAATTTTAATGCACTAAAATAAACTATATTGCCCAAATCTTTGATTAAATAAAAAAGATGATCTTATACCAAGTACATGGATACCAAACACGACATGCTTTAAAATTGCGCACAAATGTGCAGCGGTGACAAACTACATACATTTTTAAAAGCCTTTAAAATCCTTTACAGGTAACTACTTTAGATTTACAGAGGAGGCCTACTGCTAAAATTACTGCCCTCGATCTGACCTTCGCGGCGATACCTCACATGTATGGTGCAATTGCTGTTTACATTTGACGCCAGACCGACGCTTGCGTTCACCTTTGCTCGTGAGCACGGGGGGACAGGGGTGCTTTTTTTATTTTTTTGCTTTTTTTTATTTTTAAACAGTTCCTTTCTTTTTTTTTTTTTTTTTTTTATTGTAATCTCAGGGAATGTAAATATCCCCTATGATAGCAATAGGTAGTGCCAGGTACTCTTTTTTGAAAAAATTGGGGTCTATTAGACCCTATATCTCTCCTCTGCCCTCAAAGCATCTGACCACACCAAGATCGGTGTGATAAAATGCTTTCCCAATTTCCCAATGGCACTGTTTATATCCGGCGAAACCCAAGTCATGAAATGCTCATAGCTTCTGGTTTCTTAGGCCATAGAGATGATTGGAGCCATTCTGGTCTTACGATCAGCTCTATGGTCAGCTGGCGGAACCACCGGCTGCATTTTCGGGTTCCCTGTTGGGACAGGAGAGCCCAAGAAAACCATGGAAGACGGTGGGGGGGGGGACATTCCTTCCCACTACTTTTAAAAGCAGTCTATAGGGCTAATTAGCCGCTAGGATTGCTTTTACATGAAAGCCAACCGCTGGATGAAAAGAATGATGCTAAGTTGATACCTAAACCTGCAGGCATCATTCTGGTATAACCACTCAAAGTCCAGCAACATACCAGTACGTTGCTGGTCCTTGTTGGGCATATATTGTAATGTTCTTTTTTTCATGCAGCCTGTGGGCTGAACAAAAAACAGAGATTGATCAGTGGGTATGCCCACCATTAGAATACCACCCTTCATCCACCCACTTCTAATGATGGGCATACATGCACAATTTTTTTTTTTTTTAACTGTGGTGGTGAAATCACCTCCTACAGCGCTGGAGTCGCTGATTTTCGTATTGTGAGAGTAAATGCTGTTGCTGTCAAGATAAATAAATCAGTGCTGCAGCTGAATGTACCTGAAAATCAAACAATGGTAACGATAAAACATTAACTCAATTAAAAAAACTTTAACGCAATCTGTGCCTAAAAAATATATGCCGAAGCATGGGAGCAATCCGCCCCTAATGTTAGGAGCAAATCGCTCCTCCACCCCTGCCCCCATGCTTTGGCATACATGCTGAATGGCGTACCTGCTAAGCAAATAATGGTTAACAATAAAACAAAGTAACATTACAGTATAACAGTAAGACATACCATACCTGCAAAGCAAACACAATAAAACATAGTAAAAATAAAATATTACAGTTCTAAAATACAGTAACAATAGAGAGAGAACAATAGATATAGAACAATAGAAAGCGAACAATAGAGCAGACAGTAGAGAACGAACATAAGAGAGAGAACAATAGAGAGAGAAGAAAAATAAAACCACAACTATTTTTTTTTTTAATGTTTTTGTGTGTTTTCTAATTTTTCTTGCACTTTCATATAAAATGTAAACTGTAAACGTTCCAGGTTAGGATCTCTCAAAATGTGATGGCCATCTCATCTTTCGAGACCCTGTGTAAGTGTGCCCTAGGACTGTGCAATGCTGTACCCTACGCTAATACTCCACTAGTATGTGGTAGCGCTTGAAACAGTCACCGATGCAGAGACCAGGTTTGTCAGGACAGGAGGGACAATAAAAGCAGGTGTCACGCCTAAATCCGCATTTTCTGCAGACACAACATCTTCAACATCGAGTTCTTTGGGTAGGGGTACCAAGGGGGACATACAGAAAATGCCTCTCATGCAGCCGGCTCACTGCATTTGGATTGTGAAGTTGGGCCACCGTCTGCAAACAGAAGGGCTGTGATGATCTCTTCCTGGAATTTAACCACTTAACAACCGGCCCATAGCCAAATGACGGCTACAGGGCGGTTGTTTAACCCCCTAGGGCGCGCACTCGAGAGCATCCGTGACCGCCGGGTCCAGAGGACCCGGCGCATCACAGATCCCGGTAAATGGCGGCTGATCGCGGCCGTTTACCATGTGATCGCTCCGTCAAAGACGGAGCGATCACATGTAAACAAACCGGCGTCATCTGATGACGCCGGTTACTCTCCTCCCCTCTGTGTACCGATCGGTACACTGTGAGCGTAGAGGGGGATGGATGGATGGCTGCAGCGTTGTGGGCTGCATGTGTAGTGCCCACAACGCTGCACAGTGACATCCAGCCATCCATCCATCCATGCTCAGCCATCCCCACTACTCTGCATGCCCTGCAATGCTCTGCAATGCCCTCTGCAATGCCCCACAGTACTCTGGTATGCCCCACAATACCCCTGCAATACTCTGCCATACCCTGCAATACCCCTGCAATACTCTGCCATACCCTGCAATACCCCTGTAATACTCTGTCATACCCTGCAATACCCCGCCATACTCCGCAATACCCCGCCATACTCCGCAATACTCTGCCATACCCTGGAATACCCCGCAATACTCTGCCATACCCTGGAATACCCCGCAATACTCTGCCATACCCTGGAATACCCCGCAATACTCTGCCATACCCTGGAATACCCCGCAATACTCTGCCATACCCTGGAATACCCCGCAATACTCTGCCATACCCTGGAATACCCCGCAATACTCTGCCATACCCCGCAATACCCCGCAATACTCTGCCATACCCTGCAATACCCTGAAATACCCCGCAATACTCTGCCATACCCTGCAATACCCCACAATACCCCGCAATACTCTGCCATACCCCGCAATACCCAGCCATACTCAGTGATACCCAGCCATACTCTGCGATACTCAGTGATACCCAGCCATACTCTGCAATACTCAGTGATACCCAGCCATACTCTGCAATACTCAGTGATACCCAGCCATACTCTGCAATACTCAGTGATACCCAGCCATACTCTGCCATACTCTGCCATACCCAGCCATGCTCTGCAATACCCCGCAAAAATCTGCAATACTCTGCCATAACCCGCAATACTCTGCAATACCCCGCAATACCCAGCCATACTCTGCAATACTCGGTGATACCCAGTCATACTCTGCGATACCCAGTCATACTCGGCGATACTCTGCAATACCCAGCCATGCTCAGCCATACTCGGCCATGCTCAGCCATACCTGGCCATGCTCAGCCATACCCAGCCTCTGTATGTGGCCAGGCTGTGGAAGTCTCACACATGTGGTATCGCCGTACTCAGGAGGAGTAGGAGAATCTATTTTGGGGTGTCATTTTTGATATGTACATGCTACGTGTTAGAAATATTGTATAAATGGACAACTTTGTGTTAAAAAAAAAAAGCGTTTTAACCACTTCCGGCCTTCCGTCATATGACGTCCTTGACTTTGTGCGGGGATATCTAAATGATGGGTGCAGCTACAGGCATCATTCAGATATCATCTTTTTCAGCCGGCGATTCCCTACACCATAAGAATGATCATAGCGGCTGTTACACTGCTTGATCGTTCTTACGGGAGGCGAGAGGGGACGTCCCCCCCCCCCGCCGCCCTCCGGTGCTTCTACCGACTCACCGCTACGATCGAAGCCAGGATCTTTTTTTTTTTTTTTTTTTTTTTAATTTCAGGCACAGCCTAGAGGTGAGATTATTGACCCCATATCTCACTGTAAAGAGGACCTGTCATGCCATATTCCTATTACAAGGGATGTTTACATTCCTTGTAATAGGAATAAAAGTGATCAAAAAAATGTTTTTTTGGAAAAAAGTGTCAAACTAAAATAAATAAAATAAAATGAACAATAAAAAAAAATAAAATTTTTTTTAAAGCGCCCCTGTCCGTGTGCTCGCATGCAGAAGCGAACGCATACGTAAGTCCCGCCCACATATGAAAACGGTGTTCAAACCACACATGTGAGGTATCGCTGCGATCGGTAGAGCGAGAGCAATAATTTTAGCCCTAGACCTCCTCTGTAACTCAAAATTTGTAACCAGTAAAAAATTTTAAAGCGTCGCCTATGGGGATTTTTAAGTGGTGAAGTTTGGCGCCATTCCACAAGCGTGTGCAATTTTGAAAGGTGACATGTTAGGTATCTATTTACTCGGCACAACTTCATCTTTCATATTATGCAAAAACATTGGGCTAACCTTACTGTTTTTTGTTTTTTTTTTTAAAGCAAAAAACATTTTTTCTTCCAAAAAAAACGCGTTCGAAAAATTGCTGCGCAAATATCGTGCGAGATAAAAAGTTGCAATGACCGCTATTGTATTCTCTAGGGTCTTTTCTAAAAAAACATATATAATGTTTTGGGGTTCTATGTAATTTTCTAGCAAATAAATGATGATTTTTACATGTAGGAGAGAAATGTCAGAATTGGCATGGGTGCTCCAGAATGCCTGAAGGTGCTCCCCTGCATGTTGGGCCTCTGTATGTGGCCACGCTGTGTAAAAGTCTCACACATGTGGTATCGCCATACTCAGGAGTAATAGCAGAATGTGTTTTGGGGTGTAATTTGTGGTATGCATATGCTGTGTGTGAGAAATACCCTGCTAATATGACAATTTTGTGAAAAAAAAAAAAAAGAAAAAAAAAAAACTTGTTTTTGCAAAGAATTGTGGGAAAAAATGACAACTTCAAAAAACTCACCATGCATCTTTCTAAATACATTGGAATGTCTTCTTTCCAAAAAGGGGTCATTTGGGGGGTATTTGTACTTTTCTGGCATGTTAGGGTCTCAAGAAATGAGATAGGCCGTCAGTACTTCAGGTGTGATCAATTTTCAGATATTGGCACCATAGCTTGTGGACGCTATAACTTTCACAAAGACCAAACAATATACACTAATTTGGGTTATTTTTACCAAAGATATGTAGCGGTATAAATTTTGGCCAAAATATATGAAGAAAAATTACTAATTTTCAAAATTTTATAACAGAAACGAAGAAAAATTAATTTTTTTACAGATTTTTCGGTCTTTTTTCTTTTATAGCGCAAAAAATAAAGAACCCAGCGGTGATTAAATACCACCAAAAGAAAGCTCTATTTGTGTGAAAAAAAGGACAAAAAATTCATATAGATACAGTGTTGCATGACTGAGTAATTGTCATTCAAAATGTGAGAGCACCAAAAGCTGAAAATTGGTCTGGTTATTAAGGGGGTTTAAGTGCCCAGTGGTCAAGTGGTTAAGGAAGGATCCAGTTCGTCCTGAAGCTTTGTATAGCACATAAGCATTCAGCAGAGCCAATTGGAATAAATATACAGACACTTTTTTATACCAGCGTCTGGCTTTATGGGCAATTAGGTACGGCGCCAACAACTGGCCGTTGAAGTCCACCCCTTCCATGTTAAGGTTGTATTCATGGAGACAGAGGGGTTTCTCCACAACACCAGTCGCCGTTTGAATTTGGACCGTTGTGTCTGTGTGAAGGGAGGACAGAATGAACACATTCTTATTATCCCTCCACTTCACAGCGAGCAAATTATTACATCTCAAGCAGGCTCTCTCCCCCAGCCTAAGATGGGAAGCTACAAGCCGCTGGGGTAAGCCCCGGCGATTAGATCGCAGGGTGCCACATGCGCCAATTCCATGATCAAACAAGTGACTAAAAAGTGGCACACTTGTGTAATAATTGTCCACATACAAGTGGTACCTCTTTTCGAATAAGGGTGACACCAAGTCCCACACAATCTTACCAGCGCTTCCTATGTAGTCTGGGCAGTTCTCCGGCTCTACGTAACTATCTCTTCCCTCATAAACCATAAAACTATATGTATAGCCTGTTGCCCTGTCACAGAGCTTATACATCTTGACCCCATATCTGGCACGCTTGCTGGGAAGATACCGTTTGAATGACAAATGGCCAGAAACCGTAATCAGGGACTCGTTAACGCAGACAACTTGATCGGGAGTAAACAAGGCTGCAAACTGCTGGTTGAAGTGAGGTTCGTATTCAGGATCACCCCGAGGACGACAGAGTTCATTGTCATTGAAATGCATGAAACACAAGATCTGCTTGTATCGTTTCCTGGTCATGGAGGCAGAGAACAAGGGCATATGGTGAATTGGGTTAGTGGACCAATATGACCGCAACTCACTTTTTTTAGTTATGCCCATGAGGAGGGATAGGCCCAGGAAGGTCTTAAATTTGGAGACTGTAATAGGTCTCCAATCTCTGGCAAGGGTTAACTGGGGATTAGCGGTAAAAGAATTGACCAGCATACAAATTGTTTTGGTCCACAATAAATCTATAGAGATCTTCTGTGAAAAACAGCGAATAAAAATCAAGTGACATAAAATCAACCGTTTCCACCTGAATTCCAGGTTGGCCAGTGAATGGGGGAAGTACGGGTGCTGCAGAAGTGGTGGGCTCGCAATTCGGATTGGCAAATGCAGCAGGAAGGGCACTATGGGCTCGACAAGCCTGTCTTTGTCTTCTTGGTGGCTGCAGGACACTATTTGTGCTAGCTACCTCACCAGCTTGAACTGCACTTATGGGGCTCGCCACATCACCAAGTGTTACTGCAGTGCTGGATGTACGACCAGAATGTACTAGGTCGCTGGTGCTTGCCAGTTCACCAGAAGGATAAGCAGCACTAGTACTGTCTCTCTACTGCATACGAGAGCCCTGTGGTTCTTGCACCTCAACAGCAGAAGATTGGGGTCGGGTACGCTTGACCTTGGCAGGGACCACTACTCCATCGTCAGAGCTATCTGTCAGGGTGCTGCTGTCTACAGGTTCGTATTCTGTTCCTAAATCTTACAGATGGGTGAGTTCCTCTTCACTCTCATCTGTCATGCTCAGAAACGTGTAGGCCTCTTCACTAGTGTACCTTGGATTGGACGTTTTGGCCTCTAAATTTACTGGTGCAACTAGTGAGACTCACGGGAAAAAAAAGCACCTGACTGTTAACGACTGCTTCAAACGCTACCAAAAAAACTGTTAGCATTCGCAGGGATCAGGCCTGACTCTGTGAATGCTGCAGTTATGTGTTTAGTGTTTTGTAAGTGACGGTGATCTATTGATACTGCACTTGGGTGGGCTGGGCTGGAGTGGGTGGAGTGGCTAAAAGCAGGTGCTAGCAGGTATCTGGGCTGATCCCGCTAACGGGATAGTTCTGATCAGATCAAAGATATAGATGCATTCAGACACTATACTACTAAGGGAGGTGTATGGTGCATGCGTTGGTGTTAGCGCTACTGGCACTAATCTGACGCTGCCTGGGGCAACACAGACCCTAACTGATGCTAAAACCTAACTGATATCACCCACCAGGTGATCAGGGGGTTAAACCTTTTATTAGGTAATGTATGGTGGGTTCACTGACGTTATAAAAAAAATAACTAACTAACCAGTGTCACCCGATACAAAAATATGGTGATCACTGGTGACAGGGGGTGATCAAGGGGTTAAACATTTATTAGGGGGGTTTGGGGGGGTCCCTAGACCTATCTGGGCCTACTACTAAGTACCCTAACGCTGATTAGTGTCACAAGTGACACCAGTACAGTGATCAAAGAAAAATATGAACATATTGGTGCAACTCATGTTTGGATTTCCTCTCTCTTCTCTCTGGAACAGAAAAGAATTCCAGAGAGGAACATTACATCACACTACAGGCAGAGGAAGCATTTCATTCGTCAGAACTGATCAGCAGGTCCAGGCCACAAATCATTCGCCTTGGCCTGGTGACTGATCAGTTCTGAAACAAATCTGATCGTCGCGGCTGCCCTGGGGGGTACACCCACCCGACGTAAGGTAACGGCGCTTCGCCCACCCATGCCATTCTACCGCAGTAGAACTGCAGCGGCTGGTCGGGAACGACGATATTTTTTAAACGTTTTTTTTGTATTGGTACAATGTCTAACAGGGCAGTAGCCTTCAAAATGCGGACTTTTGATTTTTCAAGTTTAGGTCCCATAGACTTTAATAGGGTTCGCGGTTTGGGTCTGAACTTTTGCAAAATTTGAGAGTTCTGGGCAAACCGAACTGTGGGGTGTTTGGCCCATCTCTACCTACCAGGTTTAAACACAAATGTAGCCCATTTAAGTCTAAAGATTGCACTGAAATTGACGTCACTGTTTTCAGATTAATAGGAAAGTCCCCTCATTACTAGCACTAGTTTTCCCCCTTCCTGTATTTCATCATACTAACTGAGATACATGGTTTTCATTACAGATATGATTTGATTGCTATCAGGCATTAAAACCACAGCATGTTATTTATATTGACATAAGGTACAGCATGTTTTCCTAATTTGCTTAACATTTTTATGAGCCTGACTTTGTGATCAGTTACCATGTCCACTTGTAATGTTGACTTGTACATTACAGAAAGTTATCTATTAACAAAGTGAAATAACTTTGGCAGTTGGATAGACAGAACTTTTGACGTTATGCTCCTAAGTTGTAATTTGAAAACCTTCCTACCTTCTTTGAGGCATTCATTATCGAGTCTGCATTATGTTTTTATTTTTGTAAAGGAAGTAATAGACCCAAACTGGAAATACACCACGCTCGAGATGTTAAAGTGGAAGTAAAGACATTTGACCTCCCTGGAGCTTTAGCCATAATGTCTTTATGTCACCAGTGCATCCATTTTCTCCCATTCTTCTTCCAAGTTCAGTAGTTTTGGACCACTTTGATTGGCTGGGATGAAGTAACATCCACTCATGTTAGTGGCAGTTTATTCATTCTGGCACCCCGTCGTAACTCCTATCATCTAATGCCGCGTACATACGAGCGGAGTTTCCGTCGGAAAAATCTTGGATGGTTTTTCCGATGGAATTCCGCTCAAGCTTGGCTTGCATATACACGGTCACACGAAAGTTCGCTGAACTTTCGACCGTCAAGAACACGGTGACGTACAACACTACGATGAGCTGAGAAAATGAAGTTCAATGCTTCCGAGCATGCGTAGGAATTTTGCACGACAGAATTGGTACAGATGATCGGAATTTCCGATTGGAACTTTTTCCTACCGAAAAATTGAGAACATGCTCTCAATCTTTTGCTGGCTGGAATTCCGCCAGCAAAAGTCGGATGGAGCATACACACAGTCGCATTTTCCGACCAAAAGCTCTCATCGGTCTTTTGCGGGCCGAATTTCCGATCGTGTGTACGGGGCATTACAGATTTTTTAGGACTGTAAATTGACTTTGACAACAATCAGTTCATTCCATTGTAAAATCAAAGAAACAACTTAAAATAATGAATCTCCACTAAGAATTAGAATTGTTGTAAATTGGCATATTAGCAAAGGACTAATTGGGCAGCAAATACTAGAGAGCATGTGTTTTATAAGATGGCGTAACAGGGCTCATTTACACTTGCTTCTGCTTCAACAAGCCTTCAACAAGGCTTCAGGCAGGCTTTGTTAAAGCTTTCTGAACGCTAGTCAAAGCTCCTATCACTAAATAAAATGGTTAGCTTACAATCTTGTTTACACCTGCTTTTGCTTTGCTTTGCTTCAAAAATGACTGGCATGCCAGCCAGGGCCGGATTTGCCACAAGGCCACCGAGGCCAGGCCTCGGGGCGGCAGTGGTGCAGGGGCGGTGCCGCTCCTGCGGCGACTTCGCGGCCGCCCCCCTATTCGGGCTGCCCATTAAATTCTATTAGGGGCACCGGTGCCCATAGAAAAGATGGCCGCGAGCCAACCCTGCAACTGCGCATGCGCCGTCCTGAAGCCGGCCGGGCTCGGGAAAGCTCGTACGCGCTCAGCCGGGCGGCGCATGCGCAGTAGCGTGATTGCGCAGCCCGGCGCCATTTTTGAAAAAATCTATGTAATGTCAGCGGTGCGGCAGCGGGGGAGAGAGATGACATCTGGTGGCAGTGTGGCAAGTGACATTCCCATCTGGTGGCAGGCAGCGTGGCAAGTGACATCCCCATCTGGTGGCAGGCATGGTGGCAAGTGACATCCCCATCTGGTGGCAGGCATAGTGGCAAGTGACATCCCCATCTGGTGGCAGTGTGGCAAGTGACATTCCCATCTGGTGGCAGGCAGCGTGGCAAGTGACATCCCCATCTGGTGGCAGGCAGCGTGGCAAGTGACATCCCCATCTGGTGGCAGGCATGGTGGCAAGTGACATCCCCATCTGGTGGCAGGCATAGTGGCAAGTGACATCCCCATCTGGTGGCAGTGTGGCAAGTGACATTCCAATCTGGTGGCAGGCAGCGTGGCAAGTGACATCCCCATCTGGTGGCAGGCATAGTGGCAAGTGACATCCCCATCTGGTGGCAGGCATAGTGGCAAGTGACATCTCCATCTGGTGGCAGGCATAGTGGCAAGTGACATCTCCATCTGGTGGCAGGCATAGTGGCAAGTGACATCCCCATCTGGTGGCACGCATAGTGGCAAGTGACATCTCCATCTGGTGGCAGGCATAGTGGCAAGTGACATCTCCATCTGGTGGGAGGCATAGAGGCAAGTGACATCTCCATCTGGTGGCAGGCATAGTGGCAAGTGACAACTCCATTTGGTGGCAGGCATAGAGGCAAGTGACATCTCCATCTGGTGGCAGGCATAGTGGCAAGTGATATCCCCATCTGGTGGCAGGCATGGTGGCAAGTGACATCCCCATCTGGTGGCAGGCATAGTGGCAAGTGACATCCCCATCTGGTGGCAGGCATAGTGGCAAGTGACATCTCCATCTGGTGGCAGGCATAGTGGCAAGTGACATCCCCATCTGGTGGCAGGCATAGTGGCAAGTGACATCTCCATCTGGTGGCAGGCATAGTGGCAAGTGACATCTCCATCTGGTGGGAGGCATAGAGGCAAGTGACATCTCCATCTGGTGGCAGGCAGCGTGGCAAGTGACATCCCCATCTGGTGGCAGGCATGGTGGCAAGTGACATCCCCATCTGGTGGCAGGGAGCATGGCAAGTGACATCCCCATCTGGTGGCAGTGTGGCAAGTGACATCCCCATCTGGTGGCAGGCATGGTGGCAAGTGACATCCCCATCTGGTGGCAGGCAGCGTGGCAAGTGACATCCCCATCTGGTGGCAGGCATGGTGGCAAGTGACATCCCCATCTGGCGGCAGGCAGCGTGGCAAGTGACATTTCCATCTGGTGGCAGTGTGGCAAGTGACATTCCCATCTGGTGGCAGGCATAGAGGCAAGTGACATCCCCATCTGGTGGCAGGCATAGTGGCAAGTGATATCCCCATCTGGTGGCAGGCATGGTGGCAAGTGACATCCCCATCTGGTGGCAGGCAGCGTGGCAAGTGACATCCTCATCTGGTGGCAGGCAGCGTGGCAAGTGACATCCCCATCTGGTGGCAGGCAGCGTGGCAAGTGACATCCCCATCTGGTGGCAGGCATGGTGGCAAGTGACATCCCCATCTGGTGGCAGGGAGCATGGCAAGTGACATCCCCATCTGGTGGCAGTGTGGCAAGTGACATCCCCATCTGGTGGCAGGCATGGTGGCAAGTGACATCCCCATCTGGTGGCAGGCAGCGTGGCAAGTGACATCCCCATCTGGTGGCAGGCATGGTGGCAAGTGACATCCCCATCTGGTGGCAGGCAGCGTGGCAAGTGACATCTCCATCTGGTGGCAGGCATAGAGGCAAGTGACATCTCCATCTGGTGGCAGGCATAGTGGCAAGTGATATCCCCATCTGGTGGCAGGCATGGTGGCAAGTGACATCCCCATCTGGTGGCAGGCAGCGTGGCAAGTGACATCCTCATCTGGTGGCAGGCAGCGTGGCAAGTGACATCCCCATCTGGTGGCAGGCAGCGTGGCAAGTGACATCCCCATCTGGTGGCAGGCATGGTGGCAAGTGACATCCCCATCTGGTGGCAGGGAGCATGGCAAGTGACATCCCCATCTGGTGGCAGTGTGGCAAGTGACATCCCCATCTGGTGGCAGGCATGGTGGCAAGTGACATCCCCATCTGGTGGCAGGCAGCGTGGCAAGTGACATCCCCATCTGGTGGCAGGCATGGTGGCAAGTGACATCCCCATCTGGTGGCAGGCAGCGTGGCAAGTGACATTTCCATCTGGTGGCAGTGTGGCAAGTGACATTCCCATCTGGTGGCAGGCATAGAGGCAAGTGACATTCCCATCTGGTGGCAGTGTGGCAAGTGACATTCCCATCTGGTGGCAGGCAGCGTGGCAAGTGACATCCCCATCTGGTGGCAGGCATAGTGGCAAGTGACATCCCCATCTGGTGGCAGGCATAGTGGCAAGTGACATCTCCATCTGGTGGCAGGCATAGTGGCAAGTGACATCCCCATCTGGTGGCAGGCATAGTGGCAAGTGACATCTCCATCTGGTGGCAGGCATAGTGGCAAGTGACATCTCCATCTGGTGGGAGGCATAGAGGCAAGTGACATCTCCATCTGGTGGCAGGCATAGTGGCAAGTGACAACTCCATCTGGTGGCAGGCATAGAGGCAAGTGACATCTCCATCTGGTGGCAGGCATAGTGGCAAGTGATATCCCCATCTGGTGGCAGGCATGGTGGCAAGTGACATCCCCATCTGGTGGCAGGCATAGTGGCAAGTGACATCCCCATATGGTGGCAGGCATAGTGGCAAGTGACATCTCCATCTGGTGGCAGGCAGCGTGGCAAGTGACATCCCCATCTGGTGGCAGGCATAGTGGCAAGTGACATCCCCATCTGGTGGCAGGCATAGTGGCAAGTGACATCTCCATCTGGTGGGAGGCATAGAGGCAAGTGACATCCCCATCTGGTGGCAGGCATAGTGGCAAGTGACATCTCCATCTGGTGGCAGGCATAGAGGCAAGTGACATCTCCATCTGGTGGCAGGCATAGTGGCAAGTGATATCCCCATCTGGTGGCAGGCATGGTGGCAAGTGACATCCCCATCTGGTGGCAGGCAGCGTGGCAAGTGACATCCTCATCTGGTGGCAGGCAGCGTGGCAAGTGACATCCCCATCTGGTGGCAGGCAGCGTGGCAAGTGACATCCCCATCTGGTGGCAGGCATGGTGGCAAGTGACATCCCCATCTGGTGGCAGGGAGCATGGCAAGTGACATCCCCATCTGGTGGCAGTGTGGCAAGTGACATCCCCATCTGGTGGCAGGCATGGTGGCAAGTGACATCCCCATCTGGTGGCAGGCAGCGTGGCAAGTGACATCCCCATCTGGTGGCAGGCATGGTGGCAAGTGACATCCCCATCTGGTGGCAGGCAGCGTGGCAAGTGACATTTCCATCTGGTGGCAGTGTGGCAAGTGACATTCCCATCTGGTGGCAGGCATAGAGGCAAGTGACATCCCCATCTGGTGGCAGGCAGTGTGGCAAGTGACATCCCCATCTGGTGGCAGGCAGCGTGGCAAGTGACATTCCCATCTGGTGGCAGGCAGCGTGGCAAGTGACATTCCCATCTGGTGGCAGTGTGGCAAGTGACATTCCCATCTGGTGGCAGGCAGCGTGGCAAGTGACATCCCCATCTGGTGGCAGGCATAGTGGCAAGTGACATCCCCATCTGGTGGCAGGCATAGTGGCAAGTGACATCCCCATCTGGTGGCAGGCATAGTGGCAAGTGACATCTCCATCTGGTGGCAGGCATAGTGGCAAGTGACAACTCCATCTGGTGGCAGGCATAGAGGCAAGTGACATCTCCATCTGGTGGCAGGCATAGTGGCAAGTGATATCCCCATCTGGTGGCAGGCATGGTGGCAAGTGACATCCCCATCTGGTGGCAGGCATAGTGGCAAGTGACATCCCCATATGGTGGCAGGCATAGTGGCAAGTGACATCTCCATCTGGTGGCAGGCAGCGTGGCAAGTGACATCCCCATCTGGTGGCAGGCATAGTGGCAAGTGACATCCCCATCTGGTGGCAGGCATAGTGGCAAGTGACATCTCCATCTGGTGGCAGGCATAGTGGCAAGTGACATCCCCATCTGGTGGCAGGCATAGTGGCAAGTGACATCTCCATCTGGTGGCAGGCATAGTGGCAAGTGACATCTCCATCTGGTGGGAGGCATAGAGGCAAGTGACATCTCCATCTGGTGGCAGGCATAGTGGCAAGTGACAACTCCATCTGGTGGCAGGCATAGAGGCAAGTGACATCTCCATCTGGTGGCAGGCATAGTGGCAAGTGATATCCCCATCTGGTGGCAGGCATGGTGGCAAGTGACATCCCCATCTGGTGGCAGGCAGCGTGGCAAGTGACATCCTCATCTGGTGGCAGGCAGCGTGGCAAGTGACATCCCCATCTGGTGGCAGGCAGCGTGGCAAGTGACATCCCCATCTGGTGGCAGGCATGGTGGCAAGTGACATCCCCATCTGGTGGCAGGGAGCATGGCAAGTGACATCCCCATCTGGTGGCAGTGTGGCAAGTGACATCCCCATCTGGTGGCAGGCATGGTGGCAAGTGACATCCCCATCTGGTGGCAGGCAGCGTGGCAAGTGACATCCCCATCTGGTGGCAGGCATGGTGGCAAGTGACATCCCCATCTGGTGGCAGGCAGTGTGGCAAGTGACATCCCCATCTGGTGGCAGGCAGCGTGGCAAGTGACATTCCCATCTGGTGGCAGGCAGCGTGGCAAGTGACATTCCCATCTGGTGGCAGTGTGGCAAGTGACATTCCCATCTGGTGGCAGGCAGCGTGGCAAGTGACATCCCCATCTGGTGGCAGGCATAGTGGCAAGTGACATCCCCATCTGGTGGCAGGCATAGTGGCAAGTGACATCTCCATCTGGTGGCAGGCATAGTGGCAAGTGACATCCCCATCTGGTGGCAGGCATAGTGGCAAGTGACATCTCCATCTGGTGGCAGGCATAGTGGCAAGTGACATCTCTATCTGGTGGGAGGCATAGAGGCAAGTGACATCTCCATCTGGTGGCAGGCATAGTGGCAAGTGACAACTCCATCTGGTGGCAGGCATAGAGGCAAGTGACATCTCCATCTGGTGGCAGGCATAGTGGCAAGTGATATCCCCATCTGGTGGCAGGCATGGTGGCAAGTGACATCCCCATCTGGTGGCAGGCAGCGTGGCAAGTGACATCCTCATCTGGTGGCAGGCAGCGTGGCAAGTGACATCCCCATCTGGTGGCAGGCAGCGTGGCAAGTGACATCCCCATCTGGTGGCAGGCATGGTGGCAAGTGACATCCCCATCTGGTGGCAGGGAGCATGGCAAGTGACATCCCCATCTGGTGGCAGTGTGGCAAGTGACATCCCCATCTGGTGGCAGGCATGGTGGCAAGTGACATCCCCATCTGGTGGCAGGCAGCGTGGCAAGTGACATTCCCATCTGGTGGCAAGTGACATCCCCATCTGGTGGCAGGCATAGTGGCAAGTGACATCCCCATCTGGTGGCAGGCAGCGTGGCAAGTGACATCCCCATCTGGTGGCAGGCAGCGTGGCAAGTGACTACCCCATCTGGTGGCAGGCAGCGTGGCAAGTGACATTCCCATCTGGTGGCAATGTGGCAAGTGACATTCCCATCTGGTGGCAGGCATAGAGGCAAGTGACATCCCCATCTGGTGGCAGGCAGCGTGGCAAGTGACATCCCCATCTGGTGGCAGGCAGCGTGGCAAGTGACATCCCCATCTGGTGGCAGGCAGCGTGGCAAGTGACATTCCCATCTGGTGGCAGGCAGCGTGGCAAGTGACATTCCCATCTGGTGGCAGTGTGGCAAGTGACATTCCCATCTGGTGGCAGGCATAGAGGCAAGTGACATCCCCATCTGGTGGCAGGCAGCGTGGCAAGTGACATCCCCATCTGGTGGCAGGCATAGTGGCAAGTGACATCTCCATCTGGTGGCAGGCATAGTGGCAAGTGACATCTCCATCTGGTGGCAGGCATAGTGGCAAGTGACATCTCCATCTGGTGGCAGGCATAGTGGCAAGTGACATCTCCATCTGGTGGGAGGCATAGGGGCAAGTGACATCCCCATCTGGTGGCAGGCAGCGTGGCAAGTGACATCCTCATCTGGTGGCAGGCATAGTGGCAAGTGACAAGCGATGGTGGCAAGTGACACGCTCAGGGCTCCCAATGATTCTGCATTATGGTGAGTTGAACTATTTCATTTTATATTACAATGTAATGATAGAAATAATGCGTTTCAATCATCCTGACACCATAACAACCATGGTGCCGGGGATGATTGAAGCACTAACACCAGCCATTGCCCGCAAAAAATCCTTACCCCTCGCGCACTTACCCTGAAGTATTTTCAGTCTGTACAATTAAAGCCAGTTATTTTCAGTGTTCTCTGGTGTGGAGATATGTTTTTAATTGATCTATTGTAGCAGTCATCGATAAAGGACGGAATGGTGGTGTGTGTTTGTATGTGTTTGTGTGTGTGTGTGGGGGGGGGGCATTGAAGGACCCGGCCTTGGGGCGGCAAAGGGAGTAAATCCGGGCCTGATGCCAGCACTGCAGGTGTGCCTATGCTGGCCAGCTCCCAAGGCTTGCCTCACAATGATGTCATTGCTAAGACTTATGTGCAGGATCCTGAGAGAACCCCACCTTTAAGCAGCCAATAGGAATTGTCCACTTCACATAGGCAGTGCCAAGGATACCCCAAGAAGACTCCAACCTTCAATCCGAGGAAGAAGGATCGCCAAACTACGGTCCTCCAGCTGTTGTAGAACTACATGTCCCATGAGGCATTGTAAAAACTCTGAAATTCACAGACATGACTAGGCATGATGGGAATTGTAGTTCCTGAACAACTGGAGGGCCGAAGTTTGGAGACCCCTGGTTTAGAACATCACTTGACTGCAGATTAAGATGAGTAAAAGGAGAATTTAAGTAAATTTTTTCTCCATGTCAGTAATTTTTATTAGTGGGGGCTGTGGGGTGGTGTAGAACAGTTTTTTAAGATTCTCAATTAACCCTATGCACACCCTTATACATTGCTATCAAACTTTTGCATTAAAGCAGGGATTCTTGGTATACATATATTACAATACAATGCACCTCGTTAGATTAAACACTCTCTGGCCAGGGCCTGCTAAACTACCACTTGCTGACCGCTTAACTGTAAATATATATCATAACTCCGGTATCTTTTTTTTAATCAGGTGGTTGGCTTTCCCATTAAAATAATCCCAGCGGTGGATTCACCATGAGATCAGTTTTAGAAGCAGCAGTAGAGGTGCCCCTTGATGCTTTCCAGTTCTAACGATACCAGTCGGTAGCTCCAGAAACCATCTGACCTCTGCTCATCTCTATGCCCTTGGAGGACCGGAGTTCACTTCCAGTTCTCGAGCCATATAAACATCTTTTTTTTTTCTTAAAGCAAAAGATACATTTTTTTTTTTTTTGATCTTTTGCTTTTAAGGGATCAATTGATGTTTTCTATTTTTTTTTCTGGACTTAGTTTGATCGCTTTTAATATTTCACTTTTTACTTTATGGATTACCAAAGTTCAATTTCATGTGTTATTTGAGCACTAGACCGCTGCACTATTGCTTTACAATATTTCAAGTGTTTTGTATTAGGACATTTGTATCAGTGCATAGCAGAAGCATACATTTTTGCTCTAGCACAAATTTTTTGTAAGTACTGTAATTTTAAAGCATGACATATTAGGTATCTATTTACTCGGCGTAACATCATCTTTTATATTATACAAACAAGTTAGGGTATAAATTATGTTCTGTTTTTTCTTAATTCATTAAACTCTTTTTTCCCCCCAAAAATTGGGTTTGAAAACCGAAGCGCAAAAACTGTATGACATAAAAAATGTCAACAACTGCCATTTTATTCTCTAGGGTCTCTGCTAGAAGAAATATTTACAGAATCTCACAAAAGTGAGTACACCCTCACATTTTTGTAAATATTTTATTATATCTTTTCATGTGACAACACTGAAGAAATGACACTTTGCTACAATGTGAGTATACAGTTTGTATAACAGTGTAAATTTGCTGTCCCTTCAAAATAACTTAAACACAGCCATTAAATCGTAACTCCACTTTTGTTGAGAAAAAAACATTCCCCTCTGGGCGATCTACAGGTATGTACATTGCAAGGATTATAACAACCTTTGTTGCAGATTCCTACCTTTTTGTTATTCTGAAAAAATCCATGTGTGTTTGTCTGTGCCTCTGTACTGAGTGGGTCTAATGGGAGTGAGTGAGAGTCTTGTTACTGGCCGGGGGGGCGAGAGAGAGAGAGACTGTAGGCAGGATAGTGTAGTTTAGTATGGAGGTCAGTGTAGTGTAGTGGTCAGTATGGGGGGCAGTGTAGTGTAGTATAGTGGTCAGTGAAGTATGGTGGTCAGTGTAGTGTAGTATGGTGGTCAGTATAGTGGACAGTGTAGTATGGTGGTCAGTATAGTATAGTGTAGTTTAGTATGGAGGTCAGTGTAGTGTAGTGGACAGTATAGTGGACAGTATAGTGGTTAGTGTAGTATAGTATAGTGGTTAGCATAGTGGTCAGTATAGTGTAGTTGAGTATAGAGGTCAGTGTAGTATAGTGGTTAGTATGGTGTTTAGTGTAGTGGACAGTATAGTGGTCAGTATAGTGTAGTGGACAGTGTAGTGTAGTATAGTGGTCAGTATAGTATAGTGGACAGTTTAGTGTAGTATGGTGGTCAGTATAGTGCACAGTGTAGTATGGTGGTCAGTGTAGTGTAGTATAGTGGTCAGTATAGTATAGTGGACAGTGTAGTGTAGTATGGTGGTCAGTATAGTGGACAGTGTAGTGTAGTATAGTGGTCAGTGTAGTGTAGTGGACAGTATAGTATAGTGGTCAGTATAGTGTAATATGGTGGTCAGTGTAATGTAGTATAGTGGACAGTGTAGTATAGTGGACAGTGTAGTATGGTGGTCAGTATAGTGTAGTATGGTGGACAGTATAGCGTAGTATAGTGGTCAGTGTAGTGTAGTATGGTGGTCAGTGTAGCGTAGTATGGTGGTCAGTATAGCGTAGTATAGTGGTCAGTGTAGTGTAGTATAGTGGTCAGTGTAGTGTAGTATAGTGGTCAGTGTAGTGTAGTATAGTGGACAGTGTAGTATGGTGGTCAGTATAGCATAGTATAGTGGTCAGTATAGTGTAGTATGGTGGTCAGTGTAGTGTAGTATGGTGGTCAGTGTAGCGTAGTATAGTGGTCAGTGTAGTATGGTGGTCAGTGTAGTGTAGTATGGTGGTCAGTGTAGTGTAGTATAGTGGTCAGTGTAGTGTAGTATGGTGGTCAGTTAGTGTAGTATGGTGGTCAGTGTAGCGTAGTATAGTGGTCAGTGTAGTATGGTGGTCAGTGTAGTGTAGTATGGTGGTCAGTGTAGTGTAGTATAGTGGTTAGTGTAGTGTAGTATAGTGGTCAGTGTAGTGTAGTATAGTGGTCAGTGTACTGTAGTATAGTGGTCAGTGTAGTGTAGTATGGTGGTCAGTGTAGTGTAGTATAGTGGACAGTGTAGTATAGTGGTCAGTGGACAGTGTAGTATAGTGTAGTATAGTGGACAGTGTAGTGTAGTATAGTGGACAGTGTAGTGTAGTATAGTGGTTAGTGTAGTATAGTGGTCAGTATAGTGTAGTATAGTGGTTAGTATAGTGGGCAGTGTAGTGTAGTGTAGTGGACAGTATAGTGGTCAGTATAGTATAGTGGTCAGTGTAGTGGACAGTGCAGTTCTCAGTGTAGTGGTCAGTATAGGAATCAGGTAGGCCAGTAGTACTTGTATTTGAAGGGACTCAGGGATAGCTAAAAGTCCGCATGTTAGGGGGCGCAAATTACTTGCCTTGCCCCGGGTGCTGACAACCCATGCTACGCCACTGGATACTGGCTAATGTTTGGGGGTTCTAAGTAATTGTCTAGCAAAAAAATACTGATTTTAACTTGTAAGCAACAAATGTCAGAAAAAGGCCCAATTAGCAAGTGGTTAAAAAATGCTAGATACTCTCTTGCTTGTAGCATACATTTTGGACATGAGCCAATATGGGGTAAACTAAGAGAGTTGGAAAACAGTTGCAAATTCAGGTCTCTCTTAGAAGAGAGAGAAGAGAGAGCCATGAGCATCAGTCAAATAAAAAAAAAACATAATTGTAGCTGCTCTGATCTATTTAAAACTAGCAAAAAGGGAAAGGAACTCATTCATTGGCAGGGCAATATACAAAACAATTTAAATGGATCCCAACACACTTTCAGGTTAGCCAACAAAAATATATTACTATATAACCCAGAGGGTTGAACAAAAAAAAAATGTCTAAATTCTTCCATATACACACCTAGTGTGGATGGGGGATCCTCCCCACTTCCCCACCATCAGAATACACTAATATATAGCTGGCAGCACTGAATGAGTAGTGAAAATCTGACAGGGAGAATGTACAGAAGTAGATCGGTAGATCAACTTCGGCACAACCTCCCTGCTTATACAGGAATCAAAATCTCGCAGGCCCCTGCTGAACCAGTTGAATTCCGATTCATGCATGGCTGGCTTTAGACGTTGGATTGAACAAAAGTACATGGCAAGGGACACAGGCTCTGGCACTCCAGGAATTGTAGATTGCTGAAAAGTCTAATGCCCCGTACACACGGTCGGATTTTCCGATGGAAAATGTCCGATCGGAGCGTGTTGTCGGAAATTCCGACCGTGTGTGGGCTCCATCGGACATTTTCCATCGGATTTTCCGACACACAAAGTTGGAGAGCAGGATATAAAATTTTCCGACAACAAAATCCATTGTCGGAAATTCCGATCGTGTGTACACAAATCCGACGGACAAAGTGCCACGCATGCTCAGAATAAATAAAGAGATGAAAGCTATTGGCCACTGCCCCGTTTATAGTCCCGACGTACGTGTTTTACGTCACCACGTTCAGAACGATCGGATTTTCCGACAACTTTGTGTGATCGTGTGTATGCAAGACAAGTTTGAGCCAACAACCGTCGGAAAAAATCCTAGGATTTTGTTGTCGGAATGTCCGAACAAAGTCCGACCGTGTGTATGCCCTATAAGTCCTGGTTCACACTGGTGCCATGCGGGAACCAGCTAACTTACAGGCAGTCTACACTGCTCTCTGTACTGCGGGTGTCAATGTAAAGTTAATGACACCCCCAAATCGGTTCACAGTGCGAACTGTGAAATTGGACAGGAATTGGATTGCATGGGTCTGAACACCCATGTGATCTGATCCCAGTGTGGACCAAAAAAAGGGTCCTGCACCATTTTGGTGCGAATGCAATGCGATTTCAGCCATACAGTTTTTATGGCTGAACTGGCATCGCACAGACATCGCCAGGTGTTCTCTTGGGGCCACTTTAAGGAGTTTCCCTCTGTTTCTTCTCTTCTATTACAGAGGGCACAGTGGAAGTCAAATAAGAATAGAAAAAGTATGTGTAAAATTAGAGATAAGGAAAAGCAAAAGTCATATCCTGTTCTAACCAGTTATATGTATTCTTTTATCGAATACTAAACTATAAAAAGAACAGTGTTTTAGTTTTTTTTGTATTCCCTAGTAATTTTTTTGTAATTTCTAAATTATAGAGCCCTTGCACACTGGGGCGGTTTGCAGGCGCTATTGCGCTAATAATAGCGCCTGCAAACCGCCCCGAAAGTGCCGCTGCTTTCATTCCAGTGTGAAAGCCCCGAGGGCTTGCACACTGGAGCGATGCGCTGGCAGGATGGTAAAAAAAGTCCTGCCAGCAGCATCTTCGGAGCGGTGAAGGAGCGGTGTATATACCGCTCCTTTACCGCTCCTGCCCATTGAAATCAATGGGACGGCGCGGCTATACCGCCGGCAAAGCGCCTCTGCAGAGGCGCTTTGCGGTGGTATTTAACCCTTTCTCGGCCGCTAGCGGGGGGTAAAACCGCCCCGCTAGCGGCCGCATACCGACGGTAAAACGCCGCTAATAATAGCGGCGTTTTACAGCCGACGCCACCCCCCGCCCCAGTGTGCAAGGGCTCTTAGTCTAGTCATAATTTGTGATCAAACAAAATACACCAATGGAGGATGCGTAAAAAAAACAAAACTTTTTATATAATTGTACCCCAGATTCAGCCCAGACGTCAGAATCCACAGGAACAAGATAAAAACCACTGTACTCTGTATACAGGCTACTTCCCAGGTTATGAACTGAACATATGCACAATGACTGCTCTCCAATCAGCAATAGGATAGCCTGCTGGTCTCACATAGAGGCCAATAGTCCCTAATTTCACCCTGTTGCAGGTATTATGACTTTAGGGCTGGTGCTTGTGCGAATTTACATAAAAACAAATTTAAGTAGATAAGCTACAATTTCTGGGGAATTTGTGTGAAGTGTTCTTGCCTCCACCAGTAGTCTACAACTGGAGTGGGCGGAGAAACTGTGAGGAGTGGCTTGAGTAACTGTTGTGTGGTTGGAGTGGCTGGAGTAACTGTGGAAAGGTTGGACTGTGCAGAGTAACTTTATGGAGTGGGCAGAGTAACTATGTGGCGTGTTTGGGGTGAGTAAAGATAGTAAACATTACACTAACCAATTGATTGATCAAGTTTAACCCTTTCATGACTAAGCCTATTTTTGAAATTTGGTGTTTAAGTTAAAATCCGTATTTTTTGCTAGAAAATTACTTAGAGTTCCCAAACATTATATATATTTTTTTAGCAGAGAATCTAGAGAATAAAATGGCGATTGTTGCAATATTTTTTATCACACGGTATTTGTGCAGCGGTGTTTTAAACGCAAATTTTTGGAAAAGGGACACTTTCATGAATTTTAAAAAATCCAAACAGTAAAGTTACCCCAATTTTTTTGTATAATGTGAAAGATGATGTTATGCCGAGTAAATAGATACCAAACATGTCACCCTTTATAATTGCACGCACTCGTGGAATGGCGACAAACTATGGTACCTATGAATTTCCATAGGCGACGCTTTAAAAAAATTTTACGGTTACCAGGTTTGAGCTACAGAGGAGGTCTAGTGCTAGAATTATTGCTCTCGCTCTGATGATCGCGGCAATACCTCACATGTGTGGTTTGAACACCGTTTACATATGTGGGCGCGACTTCCATATGCGTTTTCTTCGCTGCGCGAGCTCGCAGGGACAGGGGCACTTTAAAAAAAAAAATTTTATATTTATTTATTTATTTATTTTATTTATTTTTTTACTTTAAAATTGTGTTTAAAAAAAAATTTTTTTTTTTTTTACTTTTATTGCTGTCACAAGGAATGTAAACATCCCTTGTGACAGTAATAGGTGGTGACAGGTACTCTTTATGGAGGGATGGGGGGTCTAAAAGACCCCCCATCCCTCCTTTACACTTCAAAGTATTCAGATCGCCAAAAACGGTGATTCTGAATACTGTGTACTTTTTTAAATTTGGCGCCATTGGCAGCCGAGTAAACGGGAAGTGACGTCATGACGTCGCTTCCGCGTTTACAACAAGAAGGCTGGAACGCCCCCAGCCGCCGAAGATTCCCGATTGGACACCGGGCCTCCCGATCGCACGGGAGGCCCGGTAACAGCGGCGGGAGGCGGCGGGAGGGGGGATGTCCCCTCCCGCTCCTCCGGTATAACAACCGAGCGGCTTTTAGCCGCATCAGTTGTTATACACGGGTAGCCGATCGCCCGCTGGAAACAACGGTACTGGGATGATGCCTGCAGCTGCGGGCATCATCCCGGTATAACCCCAGAAAGCCGAGTATGCATATCTGCGTACGGTCGGCGGGAAGGGGTTAAAAAGTGCACATGACAAGCTTGATAGAGTGAGAAACGCATTTCAACTTTTATTTATTTATATAGCATATTTAATTGCAACAATGTTGCAACAATGTTGCCCAAAGTGCTTCACAGTTACATTAAAACATACATTTATAAAAACATTAGCAGCATTATCAAGCCTAGCAGATGAAGGTATGACCACATGCATTTGGGGGGTCTCAGCATCTTGACGTAGAATGGAGGTTAAGGTGTGCTATCTGATTGATGATAATCAGTGTTTACAAACACTGTTTCCTGGCAATGCTCATGCCCTGTTTATGCTTCACAACCACTGCTCAAAACACAATACACAGGATCATGATAGCTGTAATAACTGTGCAGTATTTCAAACGGCCATATTTTAAAAAAGCAAAGAGCTTTATATTGTGAGAACCACAAGACCCAGACCTTTTGATGCATAGTATGTCTCTGAAATATTAAAAATGAAGGCACAGTCGCAGTTTAGATATTGCCCTTCAAATTTGAAGTGGCTAGAGTGGAGTTTCAATGAATGTCAATGGACGGCATGAGTTGCAAACAAATGGTCATTGGGCGGCACAGTGGTGTAGTGGGTAGCACTCTCGCCTAGCAGTAAAAAGTGTCGCCGGTTTGAATCTCAACCACAACACTACCTGCCTGGAGTTTGCATGTTCTCCCTGTGCCTGCTTTGTTGTGGACATGTTTAGTGGCAGCAGGGATAGCTGAACGTTTTGATATAAGATTTGTGTAGGTGGGCTTGAAAATGAGGGAGTGGTGACAGTTTAGAAATCATGTCCTGATTTTTCAGCTTTTGTCACCTACCACTCTAGTTTTGAACATTTCGCCATTGATTCCTATGGGACCAATTTAGCCGCAAAAACGACGATATTTTGTGAACCATTTGGCAAAATGTTCCACAAAGTAATAGCACACCAATCGGGAACAATCCGCACGTTTCGGTATATTACTGTCTATGTAGTGTAAAAGCTGTGGGAGGAGTTAGGGTGGTAAATTTGGCTATAATAAGAATAATAATTATATGTGAGATAACCGTAAGTGGTCTTGCTATGCAAGAACACTTAATTATATATGTTATGTTTTTATGCACCTTTTGTGGGTGTATTTTGTTTAAACATAGTGCAACAGTGTTTTGGTTTATGTTATTGAGCATTTGTATTTTTTTAATTCTTTTTTGAATATGGCTGTGCATATTTGACGTTTGTTTATAGCACTCCATTTTTTTATAGATTCATATAGGTTTTTTTTTTTTTTGCTGTCTTTGTCATTGGGAGCTTTATTTTCATTCTGTAACATGGAGAAACAATAAGAGGAAAGAAGAAAATTAAGGAAAATCCCTTCTTAAATAATCAAAAATTAAACAAATACGAATGTCTAAATCAGGTGGTTATCCTTAAAGTGGATGTAAACCCGGTTCATGAAGCTGGGCACATATATCTGTAGTGTTTTTTTTTTTATCTCTCTTCAAAGCACTATGTCCCGTAGCTTTGTCCTGCTCCATTCTTCTGTTATCAGCCTGATATTTTTTTTCAAGCTCCCCTAAACGGGAGCCTGAAGTGTGTGTTAGGGGAGGTTGCTATAAATAGATTAACAGACTGCTAAACTATTCACAGGCACGCTCTGCATGTGTGGGGAGGGGATGTGTGCCTTTCCTCCAATCAGCTGTCTCACAGTGTCTAGCTATAATCCACTCCTACAGATGAATTCGGAAGTGAAAAATCTAGCAGGATGTGCACTTTCTAAACAGTGCATAAAGGTGAAGACAGCAGATATACTTATAAAACTTATGTAGGGAGCAGTGGCAGCTGGTGTTTTTTTTTTTGGGGGGCGGCAAACAACTATCCCCCGTTCGGTTAGATGGCGGCAACCCCCCCGGGAGGACGGTCGTGACATCAAAGCCCCAACTTACCCCATCTAGGAAGTGGGCAGGCAGCAGCTTTCTTCCTTCCTCCTCCTGTGGATCACAATGGTGGCTTCCACCATGCATTTCCCTCCTCCTAGGCGTCCAATAGACTATCCTTTAAGCCAGTCAGGAAACGGGAATTAGACCCGCGCTTCCTGATTGGCAGAGCAGCGATTCAGTATTAGAATAGCGAAAATTAATTTGCTATTCTAACACACCTGGGTGGGCTCCTAGCGCAATCTTCTGCGTCCGGAGCCCACCCTATTTTGAAGCCTATTAGAGTCTCTGGCTCTAATCAGGTGCTTCAAAAATGGAATGGAAAGGGGTGGCGGTGCCCGTGCGCCCTTAATGGATGGGCGGCCCCTGGTAGGGAGATTTGTTTCATCCCTGTGTATCATCTGAGGCTGTTCACTTCACTGGGTATATGTGAGGGTTTACATCCACTTTAAGTGCAAATTTTTGTGATCACCATAACTGTTAACCAGTGAGAATTGTCTTTTACTGGTTCACGGTTATGGTGATCACAATGGTTTGTGTTGGATAGCGACATGGGTTAATATCTTACTTCTGGTATTTCACTTCCTGTTTGACACAGCCAGGTAGGAATGAAACACATCAAAGCTTTGTGATCAGAAGAACAATGCCTTGGCTCAAGCCCACCTGCTGTGACATGTGGGATTACAAGTTTCAAAGAGACCACTCCTGTCAAGATGTCTATTGAGATCTGACACAGGGCTAATAGAGACGCTGGCTCTGGTGGACAATATAGCATGCTTCCTGGAGAATGGGCAGACATTTTGAAGGGATACCTCTCGGCAATGTATATTGGATAAAAGGCAAATGGGGGTGGCTACGAGTGGGCGTGTATGTTTGAATGAAAGGAACACACAGGCTTTTGCTCTCTCTCTTTGTTGCTGAGAAGCCTGCCATAAGGTCGTCCCTCTGCTATCTTGGGACCTTGCTCTGACCGAGGGCTTGGGCCTATATTCCATGGGGCCCAGACCCCTTTTATCATCCAGAACCCGCAGAGGAAACCATGTGTGATAAGTATCTTTGATATTTCATTGTTGTTATATGTTGTAGAGATATGCTGTTAGTATAGTGTGTTCTGATTGTAAGCTATGTAACATTGTAATACTCTTTTAGTACTTTTATGATAGTTTCCTAACTCCTTGGGAAATAAAATAAGATATTGTTTTACTAGCAGCACTGTGTGTTTGGTTTCATAGCTAACCTGGTATTAATGTGATATTAACAATAGCATGTGCTCAGAGTTTAATAGACCAACTAATTATAGGGACTAGACAAATTAATACACAGATATAATATTAATAATTATATCATTTACTTCAATTGGCACCCAGAGAGAGTGTGAATTTTATTTTTACACAGAATCCACAAAAACCTAATGTATTTTTGTCTTGAGTCCCTGTAAGCATAAATCCTCAACTACACCCAGAACTCAAAATCATCTCTAGTGTGGACAAGATTGGCGCTGGCTTGCGAATTCTGAAACCACGCTTGGATGGTCATGAAGATTCTGTGAAATATTTCATCAGGGAAACGTAGAACCTGGTGAGATCTTTGGCTGATATATGTATATATGTTAAACGTTTGTATCATTAATATGCTTTAGGCCTGTAACCAGCCAAAGGTGCTGGCGAGTAAAAGGGCTGATCACCCTTGGTTAGAGATTGACAGGAATTACCATACATCTTTGAGGAAAAAGTGGGAGAAATATAGATTGTTATTTTAATTTTTTTTAAATTTTTTATTTATTTATTTATTTTTTTACCCACATGAGAGTGAAATAGCTTTGTTCCAATAGGAGATCAATGTGGCCTGCAACCTAACAGGAAGGCATTGATTGAGAGTCTGCCTTGTGTCTTAGAATGTGCCTTGCGTCTGGTAGGCTGTAGAACTACAAGTCACTGTTAGGTTTAAATGGCTTTGTATCAGTTTTTTTTTGTTTGTTTGTCTTTGCATGGTAAGCAACTCTGGTAAAAGCAGGTCAGACGAGCTTCAGTGGGGGTAGGCTAATTATCATATCAATGGATATTCCCCAGTAAGCATGTGGTAATCCTAAAAGCCACATAGAACCTACAGGACAGAAGTGCTCATATACAAGGCAGCCGATAATGCCACAATAAGTGTGGTGGGTCTTTTCTATGGATATGCAAAAGTTTAATTGTTTTGAAGGATATCAGGTAAAAGTGGTAATGAATGAAGAATATTGAATGCTAGAAGAGCGATTCAGTTTTTTTTTCGTGAGTTGTAAGAGCTAACGATAATTGAGTTTGGTTTATTACTCAGTGTAGTGTTGGAACGTTAGTACAAATAGAATTGTATATTGTGTGGATTGTATGGTTGTGAAATGGGCAGATGAACCTCTTAAAAGCCAGTGTAAGGTTCTATTGTCACAGTGTCAGCAACATAATAGCAGATTGGGTAAACAGCTAAAAAAGAAAGGTTGGCAAATGAAATTGCAGTCTTGCTCAGAATTAAATTTATATCTGAGCAAATGGAGGGGAAGTGGGAAGCAGAGAGGAGTTGTCTCGGGGAGGACATAGAGAAAATCAGTGAAAACCTTCTAAAGATTGCAACAGCCTCCAGTAGTGAGATGGATGAATTGCGGACAAAAACAGACAATTTGTCAGAAAGAAACTGTGAGCTACAAGAACAGCTTCAGAGGTGCAGCATGGACTGTGATATGAAGAGCAAACTTTTAGATTCAGTGCAAATAAAGGTGTCAGACATGGAAGAGTTGGTTATGTCTTTAGAAAGAAAATTAGCAAATGCACACTCCCAGCTTGTTACTAAAGAGCAATGTATAGTATCGCTCAATGAGCACAAAGGAACGTGCCAATTGGCCAATATCTGCACAGTCAATGAGGAGAAGGGCTGTGATGAAACACATTCTGCTATTGCACCCATAGCTTCAAAGCAGAATGACAGTTTGATTACAATCCAAGAGAGACTTACTTTGTGCCAGATTCTGGGTGAATTTAATGCCCTGGAATCACCAGTGAGTCTGTCCAATAAATTTGAGGCCCTAGTCCTTAAATTTAATTTGAGTAATGAGGATGCATGTTCTCTTCTGAGAGCATGGCTACCAGGACCTTTGGCAGGCCAGTTATTTGCACAGGTTAATGATAAATTAGCAAATGCAGAGGTGCAGAGGAAAGAGTTGCAGCGTATTGTGGACAGGCGTGATAATGGTATGAGTGATTTACAACGAATGAGATTTAGGAGAGGAGATGACCCAATTTTGTTCTGCAGTGAGTATCTTGCATTGTATACGAAAGTGTTCAACTGTCCTGACATATTGGAGGATGATACAAGTTTCATATACTCAATGGCCAATAAGTGTTATGTAAACTATCCCACTAGAATGGCTCTGAGGAATGCTAGATCCTACCAAAATTTTGTCAATATCCTGCGAGACTTCTGTCAAGAGTCCAGTGATAGGGAATATGGGTCAAAGGCAGGTGTATCCGTAATAAGCAGAGGAACAGGAAGGCAGAGAGAGTTCAGACGTTCTAAATGGAATAGGCATGGACATAGATTTTGTAAAGCCCTTAACATTGCTAGCATGGAGCAGGAAACCCCAGAATTACAGGGTGCACAGGCAGCCATAACGGAATTATCCTCCAAACATGCAAAAGCTGAATATGCAATGGTGGAGGTACCCTCCGCACATGCGCAGTGCTCAGCAAAGATAGAAGTGAAGCATGCAGAAAAACCAGACGCTCTTATTGCTGCAAGTGATGTTGCTATGACAGAAATCAATGGCGGAGATGTAAATAAAAATGTGATAACTGTGCTTGAAAGTTATTCAGGAGTTGAAACTTCTGATGACTCCTCAGACGATGAAAGTGTAAAGTCTACGTATTCCAAGCATAGTAATCGTAGTAATAATGTCCAGCAATGTGAGTTTCCAATGCCATATGCTCAAGAAAGGGCCTATACAGAGAGACCAGCCCTCAAATGTTTTTTGTGTAAAAGGGGGGGTCACATCGCTAAGTATTGTTGGGCGGCGAATAATGATATCAAAAGAAGATCGCAGTACCCCAAAACGACCCCAAGGCATTGTGAAGTATATTCTGCCTGATGGGGTAGCAATCCAAAGCATGGAGGCCATAGTAATCAAACCCATTTCCCTTTAAAGACCCAAATGCGGAGACTACAGACTGAAAATCATCAGTACGTAGAACAGTTACGTAAAGTCAAAATGGAGGTAGCCGCAGGGTTATTGGAATGTAGCACTGGGGGAAACAATGTTAGCAGCACTTAGTGAGCTGCATGGATGCTCCTTGCCATATTTTATTTAAATACGACGCTCACATCTAAACCTTATACATAGCAAATGTTCCCCTACATTACAATTAATGGGAAAAGGCTTGGGGGACTTAAAAAGTCAATTGTCATGATAACTGTGTGTAATCTACGTCTTTGTGTTCCTTTTTCAGAGACCTTAGAAGAAGATAAAACTGGTTTGGATACTAATGTCTGTGTTTGTTTGCAGGTTCTTCAAAGAGAGAACAACAGTGGGCACATTTAGCAAAACAGGGGTTAGGTTTTGGTAAAGGCATAATCGATTATCAAATGGTACCATTAGCTCATTAATTAGTAATTGTTTGCAAACAATGAAAAAATAAGATAAACAATAGTTAGGCATTAAGGGTTTCAAGTGTTACAAGTGAAGTTACAAATGTTGTGATGAGGTACAGATGTTTTGTTTTTTTGTTTTTCCCATTAACTAATTGTCTTTCAGATGGAAATGAGCACTTACTCTTCTCAGGAGGAAAATCCATGGATGTCTTTAGTTAAAAGTTGAGTGTTTGTCATTGTCTTATGGTGGTTGTCTTGTCATGTTGTTTTTGTGTAATAATGGCCAGAATTTTAATTTTTTTGTTATTAAGTTTTTTAATTTTTTTAATATTTTTGGTATTTGTTTAGTCATCCATTTTATTTTTGTTTGTTCAGGTGGAGAAATGATTGTTTAGTCCACCTGAAAGGGGGGTAATTGGCTATTCCGTCAATTAGCAGCTGAATAGATGGTCATGGGATATGTCCTGCAGCTGAATACATTTTGTTGATTTAAGACAAGAGTTGTTGGTAGGAGGCCAATCTAGCTTCTGGAGTTCGTTTTTTTTTTCTCTTTGTTTTATGTTCATTCAGGTGGAAAAAGTTACAAGGTGTACGCTTTGTCTACCTGAAAGGGGGGTTGGTGCATGGTCTGAAAGTACAGATAATGCATTGTCTTTTTGATGCTTAAATTGAGAATTTTTGAGAGTCAACATTGACGTTCGTTTTGTTTTTAAATTTTTGATCATACCATGGGGATCCATTTTAGAGTGAGTTCAGCCTAAAGAGGTCATGGTTGTTTTGATAGTTTGGTCAGAGTTGCAGAAGCCAGGAATACTAAGTTCCTGGGTTCCAAGGAAGGAACTGTAAATAAACGTAGCAAGCAAGCAGATATTATGGATAAGAATTTGATTCTGCTCTTGTGTTTCAATTCCAGAGTCCTGGTGGAGCGAGATTGGAGGGGTCTCTGGAACATGGATGACAGATGTTCATCTGGTTGGCAGTTTGTCTGTGCCATACCACACCGCAAATTTGTTCTGATAGACATCAGGAGAGAAGGGACAGATGAAAAGATTCAGTTTAATACTTGTTTTTGCTTATGGACAATTTAGGGCTAATGCTGGATCTGAAGGACTTTGCCTATCAACAAGATTTGTGAAACATTTTTGCCAGGGTCTCTCCTGATGAATGCAAACATGCTATTAAGACATGTGCGATGGATTGGAGGTTGGGGAAGGAATATACACATCCAATCTGTCAGAACCTGAAATGTAAAATATGTTTTTTTGTTGAAGGGAGGAATTGAAAGAAGAAAAGGTTTTTTATGTATGACATGTATTGAAATAATGGAAGTAATATGGTGCAGGTGCCCAGGTGACTGGCGCTACATAATAAGGTGTTGGGTGGCCAGACTAGAGGTTGGCCAGGTGACACATCAATGGGGTGAAAATTTCCTTGTATGGGGGGATACGCCTGGTTGATGTCTCACCGGAAAGGTTGAAACCCTGCACAGGTAATGCCAGTGAATACACACAGGAACACGCTCCGTTAGATAAAGGAAACAAACGCTGGCTACCAGGGTACAATATGCCTTCACCACATGGCGCTGCAACATCTCACAGTGGTTGATAAAAACCTATTACCCTATGTGTGCTGAGTATACACTGAATCAAGTGTGATCATTGTACCAGTGACTTGCTCCCAGAGATGTGCGGACACAGAATGAAGTTCATGAAGGGCGCGTATGTCTGAGGAGTAACCGGAAGAGGAGGGATATATTCAGCACTATATTGGGGGAATAGGAGCTGGGATGGGTGTTGTTAATGGGGTGGACATCGGCCTCCTGAGGAACAAACTCGCAGCCATAGCTTCAGAACTTAAGCGGGGCTTTGGTACTCAGAGAGATTGGTGGCATCCATGATAGCATTCAACAAAGTCACATAAATACCCAGATTAAAGTGGCTCAAGATTTTGTCAACCATGTTGAGAGGTTGGTAGAGAATGTGATGGTATAGGACAGGAATCTGTCATTGGCTCTTGCGTGCACGAATTGGCAGGTGGAAGTGTCAACCAGCATTGAGCTGATTGTACAGTCTCCATATGAGGGACAGAGGCCTTATGAGTTAGCATCACCACTCAGTAAGACTTTGCCAAACATGTCGCTTACACTGATCCAAAGTGGTGGTCGAATGCCTGGATGGGCTGTACCAGTTTGGATTGTGAAAGGTGTTATGCTGTATGATCTCATATACAGAAGTGCAGACTCGGTCTGTATATTTGGTGGCATTAATGGGCTTACTGATTGGGGATTCTATCTTGTTGCGTTTGAGGCTAATTGCCCACATATGATCAGAGAAGATGGAAGCTGGAGGCAGGTTGATACTTCCCTCGGTCGGAAGCATGACCATGATGTCCGTTGTATGCCAGGTCAATACATGGTGGTGAACGAAAAATGTTGGGAAGATATTTCATTCTGTATTCGGAATGGAAGGATCATTGCTGGGAAGGAAGCACCTGGGTATTATTTGGGACATAGACGAGTTTGTTTCCTTGTCCTAAAGAATGCCGATGTAACGTTAGTCATGGAATTAAATGGTTCTTTGAACCTAACAATAGGTAGGGGTGCATGGTATACCTTGGGCATGGTCTCTTAAATCCAGGCACAGGGATGGAATTGTGTGGGTTTTGTCATTGTTGCAGATTTATATGTGTTGTTAGACTTGATATTTATATAGAAGGGTCGCCCAGTTATCTATGCAAGCTGTGGGACGAAGTGACGGTAGGGTCTCTGCGTACAAGTTAGAGACTTTGCTGCCAAGTCAGAGCCCTGCAATAACGCTGAGATGCCAGAATTGCGTTAGGAAAAGCCATTGTGAGTGAACCTGCCTAATCCCGGCCCGTATCTACACTGAGGAGTTATAGGAGGTTGGGAGCGGGATGAGTAATCTGATGGGTCATAGGTATATATGTATATATTTTGGTAATGAGTTGATTCATGTTATGGTATAGTGTGATAAAGGTGTATTGTAGGCCAGTAATATTGGCAGAAGGCCCTCCTCGAGACTCTATATCTGAAAGCTGGTTAAGATGCTGCTCTGGATGTGTGCTGGTGAATGGTGAGTGTATGGACACCCCTTGCCTGTTTTATACCCCTTCATGAAGATGTTATAAAGAAGAAGATACAGAATGGTGACATGGGAGCTGTCACGTCACGGAAGAATGATGTTGGTGTGTCACCCAGTAGCAAAGCGGCACCTGTTGGGAAACACAGCACGTTAGGACCGTTATGGACTGTTCCACAGGAGCTGGTTCTGAGGCCTATGTTGAGAGGCGCAACATGCGTTAAGGCATTTATGGACTGTTCCATAGGGGCTGTTTCTGCACATGTTGAAAAACACAACACGTTAAGACAGTTAAAGACTGTTCTATAGGTACTGGCTTCGAAACACATGTTAGGGAGAAAACAGTTATGGACTGTTCAATAGGAGCCGTGTCTGAAGAAGGGTGGTATGCGCCCTTTAGGCGCAAAGCGGCATATGTTGGATAGCGACATGGTTTAATATCTTACTTCTGGTATTTCACTTCCTGTTTGACACAGCCAGGTAGGAATGAAACACATCAAAGCTTTGTGATCAGAAGAACAATGCCTTGGCTCAAGCCCACCTGCTGTGACATGTGGGATTACAAGTTTCAAAGAGACCACTCCTGCCAAGATGTTTGTTGAGATCTGACACAGGGCTAATAGAGACGCTGGCCCTGGTGGACAATATAGCATGCTTCCTGGAGAATGGGCAGACATTTTGAAGGGATACCTCTCGGCAATGTATATTGGATAAAAGGCAAATGGGGGTGGCTACGAGTGGGCGTGTATGTTTGAATGAAAGGAACACACAGGCTTTTGCTCTCTCTCTTTGTTGCTGAGAAGCCTGCCATAAGGTCGTCCCTCTGCTATCTTGGGACCTTGCTCTGACCGAGGGCTTGGGCCTATATTCCATGGGGCCCAGACCCCTTTTATCATCCAGAACCCGCAGAGGAAACCATGTGTGATAAGTATCTTTGATATTTCATTGTTGTTATATGTTGTAGAGATATGCTGTTAGTATAGTGTGTTCTGATTGTAAGCTATGTAACATTGTAATACCCTTTAGTACTTTTATGATAGTTTCTTAACTCCTTGGGAAATAAAATAAGATATTGTTTTACTAGCAGCACCGTGTGTTTGGTTTCATAGCTAACCTGGTATTAATGTGATATTAACAATAGCATGTGCTCAGAGTTTAATAGACCAACTAATTATAGGGACTAGACAAATTAATACATAGATATAATATTAATAATTATATCATTTACTTCAGTTTGTACTTAAGAATAAGCACCTGATTTAGACATTGGTTCATATTTGTTTGTTTAATTTTTGATTATTTACACACCACGCAACATTTTTAGGTTTATGTAAAAATAAATGCCTGGCAGGGAATCTACCTGTTTTTCTACTCTAACTATGGCTTTAAACACTTAAAAAGTGCTAATTCTTGAAGTGTTTGTATAACTAATTACATTTTTTTTCTTTTTGGGCAGAATAGGGTGGGTTTAAAACTATTACCAGTTTATTTTTTGCTGTCTGTGTCCCAGTGGGGAAGATTTACCTTCACTTCCTGTCCTGGAGACTCCAGCGGAAGTGAGAAAAATTGCCCTCTTAGACAGTTGTTACTGGAACAGGCATTTCCATTGGAAGATATACTCACTTCTTCTTCTGGTGACAACTGTAAAATGTTGGATTACCATTTACTTTCTCTCTCTGTGACAATGGTCAATGTAGGTGAAACTTCCAAGCAAGGACACAGACAGCAATAACAACTCAGATTGGTGTACTGGCATAAATGTGAAATAAAATAAAAAATCTATTACATATGCAAATCATGTGATGTTGGAATACAGTGTAACATGAATAAAACGTACCTCCTGAGCTCGAAGGTGGGCCCAACAGTGGTGTTACTTTAGAGCCCTTGCACACTGGGGCGGTTTGCAGGCGCTATTGCGCTAATAATAGCGCCTGCAAACCGCCCCGAAAGTGCCGCTGCATGTATTCCAGTGTGAAAGCCCCGAGGGCTTGCACACTGGAGCGATGCGCTGGCAGGACGGTAAAAAAAGTCCTGCCAGCAGCATCTTCGGAGCGGTGAAGGAGCGGTGTGTATACCGCTCCTTTACCGCTCCTGCCCATTGAAATCAATGGGACGGCGCGGCTATACCGCCGGCAATGCGCCTCTGCAGATGCGCTTTGCGGAGGTATTTAACCCTTTCTCGGCCGCTAGCGGGGGGTAAAACCGCCCCGCTAGCGGCCGCATACCGATGGTAAAACGCCGCTAATAATAGCGGTGTTTTACCGCCGACGCCGCCCCCCGCCCCAGTGTGCAAGGGCTCTTAGGCTCCTGGCAAATCCAGATGAATGCCACTTTGCTGACCCTCATAAGACTGAGGATGTCTAGATGCACTGAAATTAAGAATTAAACAGAGAGAGGGCGCACCGGCCTAGTGCATTATCCTCAATAAATTGCTTTATTGTATAAACACAAAGAATAATGCTCACAAACATGCGCTTGAATACAGCATTTTAAATAGACATGTGCAGAACGAAAAAAATTTATTTAGTTTCAATTTGTTTCGATTCATTACTTACATTAATTTGCTTAGTTAAATTTGTTTAATCCATCTAATTAGTTTTCAGAATTTGTTTCATTTATTCAAATCGATTCTAATTTTCTGAATTCGAATCGATTAGAATAGTTTTTGAATCAATTTAGAATAGTTTTCAAATTCGAATACTTTTCAATTGTTTTCCCATTTCTAAAGAGAATAAAATAGAATAGAAAATAAAGGAATAGAATAGAAAAAAATATAATTGAATAGAAAAGTATATAACAGAAAATAAAAGAATAGATTATAATAGAGTATAACAGAACAAAATAAAAAAGAACAGAACAGAATAGAATGAATAAAAAGAATAGGATAAAAACAGAATAGAAAAAATAGAAAGACTATAACCATTTTCCACATTCAAATAATAAATTCAAATTTGAATAGAATAGAAAAGAATAGATTAGAATAGAAAATAACAGAATAGTATAGAAAAAAACAAATAGAATAGAATATAACCATATTTCTATTCTAATTTATTCTTTTCTATTCTATTCGAATTGATTCTATTTGAATTTTGGGAAATGGTTATATTCTTTCTATTCTATTCTATTGTTTTTTTAATTCCATTTTTTTTCTATCCTATTCTATCCTCTTTTTTTTTCTATTCTATTCTTATATATTCAAATTCAAATTTATTCTATTTGAAATTCGATTTTCAGAAGATAGTTATATTCTTTCTATTTTATTCTATTCTTTTATTTTCTATTATATTCTTTTCTATTTTTTTCTATTCTATTCCTTTATTTTCTATTCTATTTTATTCTCTTTGGAAATTGGAAAACAAATCAAAAACTATTTAAATTTGAAAAAAACTATTTGAATTTGAAAACTATTTGAAATTGATTTGAAAACTATTCTAATAGATTTGAATTTGAATTTTATCCTTATTATTTTTTTCATTATTTCGGATTCATTTCAAATCGGTACTATTGTTATTAGGAAAGTCAGATACATCTGAATTTTCGAAAAATTTAAATTCCTCCCAATTTCAATTCAATACGAAACAAACTGCACATATCTAATTTCAAATAAATAGCACCTTTTTGTCCATGGTAGCTGATGCTCTCTGACAGAATCACACTGTTTTGTAGCACCATACACAGCTTGAAGTCATGTCCTAAGCAGGTACTTGAAAGGATTGTTTTTTTTCCCATGTCACTGTTGAAATCGCATGAAATATAGGACCCTCTGCCTGTACAATGTTATAAAACATTTTTGGCATTGGTACATGTCCCTCATGCCAGTGCCCAGCTCAGAATTCCCTTTGTTTAACAATCATGTCTAGTGATTATATGCAGGAGACCCAAGTTAGGTTCCTTGTGATTAGCTGTGGGTGGCAGCCCCATTGGAGGCTGACAGTTTCTGAAGCTATGAGTGGCCGCAAATATGCAATCACTTATGGAGAAACTACCTGCAAATGATCAGCCCTGGACTCAGACTCATCAGACTCATGTGAGCACCTGTGATTAGCTGTGGTAGCTGTCAGCCTTTGCTTTCAATGGGGCAGCCGTCTGCAGCTATTTACCATATACCCCCCCCCCACTCCCGCTTTCACAAGTGCAAATGAAGCCTAAAGCTGGCCATATATTATACAATTTTCTTATTCAAATTCCTTTGGATTTACCTTCAACTATGTAGTGCAAGGGCCTGCCTGATTGGATACAAATTTAAAGTGTTTAGGTGTGACCTCATATTACATGGTTTTGGTAAATCTAAAGGAAAATTGTACAAGAAAATTGTATAATGTATGGCCAGCCTTAATAGACTTATTCTCCCATTATTCTCTGCATTCTGTACCCTCTACAGATTGGAGTGTATTCACATTTGACATCAAAGCTTGGTGTGTAAAATGTCCTGGGATCATCAACAGTTCATAGCTCATACACCTATTGTGTGCTTCCACAGATGTTCCAGTGGACCTGAAAAACATATAGAGGAAAAAAGCAGTGCAAATATTGTTATCACAATCTAATAAAATGATTGTATAAAACAGAACACAAAATCTGAGATTGCTATGGGGTTGAATTCATAAAACTGGAGAGCTTCCAGTTTTTTTGTCAAAGCTTAATTGAACAAGCTGAAGTTAGAAGCTGATTGACTACCATGCACAGCTGCACCAGATTTTGCACTTTTCAGTTTTAGGAAATCAACCCGTATGCATCTTCCAGTCTAGCTTTTTTTTGTTCAAATAAATGTCCTCGAAGAGCCTATTAGCCTGAAAATGAGTGTTAGGAGAATACTTGCAGGGAGTAGAGACCAATGGCCGGAAACATCAGGCTAAGCACCGTTCTTAGTTCTTTAGAGATTGAATTGTCTGAACCGCTAGACAGATGATCAGTGTTGGAGTCACAAGCCAAGGTCGCTGCAGGAGAAGAGTTTCATAGTCAGGGGTTACAAGCCAAGGTCGATGCAGGAAAAGAGTTTCATAGTCAAGGGTCACAAGCCAAGGTCGATGTAGGAAAAGAGTTTCATAGTCAAGGGTCACAAGCCAAGGTCAATGCAGGAGAAGAGTTTTGTAGTCAGGGGGGTCACAAGCCAAGGCTGATTCCAGGTAGCAATAGAGGTAGCTTGAAGCAGTGGACATGATGATGTGTGGAGCACAATACTCTGGCAAACAGGAAGTGCTTATATTAGGCTTATATCAGGCAGTTCATAGGACAAGCAAAGAGTTCAAGGTTCAAGACAAACAAGGTTCAAGACAGGATCATCCAAGGAATTGTTCAGGCAACTATCCAACATTCCAGGTGGATCAACAAGAAGAGACATCAGAGGTTGTGGATCCAAATCCAGTCCCTGGCAATGAGCGTAATTGAGTTTTTCAAGATCCCCCCCCCCCCCATTTTCCATAGACTTTAACGTGGTTCAGATTTAATTTCACACTTTTCTGACTTTACAATAGGTTCAATGAATGCCCCACGTGACACATTCACTTTTTCTTACCTACCAGAACTTAGATGTAATGGTTGCATTAGTTTTATTTATAATCTTGCCAGTCACACCTTTCTTGACCCAGGGTGACAACGATCACTCACCCTGTACATCTATGAAGGATCACCCTATGCTTCTTGCTCCTGATTTTGACTACAGTCTAATGTGTCAACACCTGCACCACCATCAACCTGTATCCATAGCCTCAACTTGAGGAGAAACTGGCTCCATGCTATTAATAAGGAAATGGGTACATGAACAGGAAATTGCTAGGAGAAGAAGCTGCCAGGAAAAGAGCCGCACAGATTTTAAGTAACGAAAAGGTAAATGAAGAAACAGATTTTTATTCCTCCATTTGAACAGTATTAAAACCTAGGTGGAATGTTTTGCTTCAAGTATAGTTATACTTCAAAAGAGAAATGTAAAAATGGTCTTCTTTAAGGACTGATAAAGACGACTGCTGTTCTGTGACTAGGCGGTGATGTGTTGCAAAATAACTTAAAAAGTTATTGATGTCAACGCCCCCCCCCCTCGCCCTAATAATTAAGAAAAAAAAAGCATGCTGCAATAAGTCCACATTCCTTGGCGTGGTCCATGAAGAAATGCATAGAATTCAGTATGAAATGTGTTGCACAAATTCCTGAATGCTTTATTCATGGGAAGCTAAGTGTGCAATAGAGAAAAACATTTTTCGTAAGGAGGGAACCTGTAGAAAATGCAGAATGCAATTACTAATGCCGCGTACACACGGTCGGACTTTTCGGCTACAAAAGTCAGACAGCCTGTCCGACAGACTTTTGGCGGACTTGCGGCGGACTTTATAACGAACGGGCTTAACTACATAGGATCACACAAAAGTCCGACGGCTTCGTACGTGATGACGTACGACCGGACTAAAATGAAGAAGTTGATAGCCGGTAGCCAATAGCTGCCCTAGCGTGGGTTTTTGTCCGTTGGACTAGCATACAGACGAGCAGATTTCTGGGTCCGGCGGAGTTACGACGTAAATATTTGAAGCATGTTCCAAATCTAAAGTCTGTCAGATTTGTGACTGGAAAAGTTCGCTGAAGGTCCGGTGAAGCCCACACACGATCGGATTGTCCGCCGGATTTGGTCCGTCGGCGTCAGTCGGACAAGTCCGGTCGAAAAGTCCGACCGGGTGTACGCGGCATAAGAGTGTTTTCCCCCCTAATAAACAAAGAGGAAATGTACTACATAATGTACTGAAGCAGAATAGTAAATGATTGTTGTGTTGCATAAATAACAACAGCATATGTAGAGCATGGAGCTTATTTAACCACTTGCCGCCCGCCATATAGCAGAATGACGTCGGCAAAGTGGTTTCAATATCCTGACTGGACGTCATATGATGTCCTCAGGATATTGAGACGCTGCGCGCCCCCGGGGGCGCGCATCGCGGCGATCGTTGTTGCGGGGTGTCAGTCTGACACCCCGCAACACCGATCTAGGTAAAGAGTCTCTGATGGAAACTCTTTACCACGTGATCAGCCGTGTCCAATCACGGCTGATCACAATGTAAATAGGAAGAGCCGGTGATCGACTTTTCCTCACTCGCGTCTGACAGACGCGAGTAGAGGAGAGCCGATCGGCTGCTCTCCTGACAGGGGGGGTCTGTGCTGATTGTTTATCAGCACAGCCCCCCCTCGGATCCTACCCAGGACCACCAGGGAAGCCGCCCAGGACCACCAGGGAAACCAGCCACACTGGACCACCAGGTATGCCCCCTAGACCCCCAGGGAAATACTGATCTGTGCAAAGGCAGCTGCCAATCAATGCCCAGGCAGCTGCCAATCAGTGCCCACTCCCATGCCTACCACTGCCAGTGCCACCAGGGTTGCCCATCAGTGCCGCGTATCAGTGCCACGTATCAGTGCCCATCAGTGCCACGTATCAGTGCCCATCAGTGCCGCCTATCATTGCCCAGCAGTGCCGCCTATCAGTGCCCATCAGTGCCACCCATAAGAACCCATCTGTGCAGCCTTTCAGTGCCCATAGGTGTTGCCTAACAGTGCCCATCAGTGCCCACCAGTGCCACCCATAAGTGCCCATCAGTGCCGCCTATCAATGACCATCAGTGCTGCATATCAGTGCCACCCATCAGTGCCACCTACCAGTGCCCATCAGTGCCGCATATCAGTGCCCAACGTCAGTGCCCGCTCATTGGTGCCACCTCATCGCTGCCGCCTTATCAGTGCCCGTCAGTGCCGCCTTATCAGTGCCCATCAGTGAAGGAGAAAACTTACTTATTTACAACATTTTTAAACAAAAACAAAAGCAAAACTTTTATTTTTTTCAGAGTTTTCGGTCTTTTTTTATCTGTTTCGCATATTCAAATACCACCAAAAGAAAGCTCTATTTGTGGGAACAAAATGATAAAAATTTAGTTTGGGTACAGTGATGTATGACCGCGCAATTGTCATTCAAACTGCGACAGCACTGAAAGCTGAAAATTGGTCTGGGCAGGAAGGTGTCTAAGTGCCCTGTATTGAAGTGGTTAAAAACCAGAAGTGTGGTTATACTGTAGCCATTACCGCATTAAATAAATTAAACACCACACACTTTTATAAAGCACAGTTGTGCTTTATAGATGCGCTTGACTCTGACACCTTCGGAAGTCTGAAGCCGGGAGTGCATCAAAAAGGAGAAAAGAGCGGTCACATGAGCTGTCAAATTTACACAATCTTTCTCCTCCAATCATGGCATTCTCCCTGCTTCATATGGCTCATATTTTATGAATGGGCTGTAAAATGCAAGTCTTGGTGCATGTAGCCAAGCAGTGTACAGAGGGCAGATAAGGAGGAAAGAGCAGTCACATGACCTGTCAAAGTCACACAAGAGTTCTCCTCTAGTCATAGAATTCTACTTGCCACATGTGGCTCACATTTTATGAATGGGCTGTAAAATGCAAGTGCTGGTGCACGTAGTCAAGCAGTGTACAACAGAGGGCAGATAAGGAGGAAAGAGCGGTCACATGACCTGTCAGCCACACAATCGTTCTCCTCCAATCATGGAACTCTCCTTGCTACATGTGGCTCACATTTCATGAATGGGCTGTAAAATGCAGGTCCTGGTGCACATAGCCAAGCAGAGTACAACAGAGGGCAGATAGTGACATCCACTATCTGTTATGAATTAACATTATTATTTTACAACACAGCTTAAAGTTAAAGTACATTCTATTTCCGGAGTTTCTCTAGCGAGGATAGTTTGCGAAAATCTACAGTATATTTACACTTAATTAATCACCATACTTGGCTCTAATTTAGCTTATACTAACAGCTCAACACTGCATTGAAAGACAAAACAACTAATGCTGCCTACACACGATCGGAAATTCGTCCAGCAAAAGACAGATGTGAGCTTTTGGTTGGAAAATGTGACCGTGTGTATGCTCCATTGGACTTTTGCTGGCGGAATTCCAGCCAACCAAAGATTGAGAGCAGGTTCTCAATTTTTCGGTCGGATGTTCCTATCCGAAAATGCGTTAGTATGTATGCAATTCCAACGCGCAAAAAAACTCACGCATGCTCACATTCAAGTACGGGGTGGAAGCGCTCGGTCTGGTAAAACTGCCGTTCGTAATGGAGATGGCACATTCGTCACGCTGACATTTTTTAAATAGTTTAAGGCAGCGCATTCTCTTCTTCTTTATAATGCTAGAAGAACGAAGTTGTTTTGCTGCTCATATTCACACAGACTTCTCACAAACTTCTTTCTTTATTAAACCCACAATCACAAACTGAACAGCAGTAAAACGATCTGAAAAAGCACGAGTCTGAAAAGCGCGAATCGTCTCTCACCAAACTACTAACACGAGATTAGCAGAAGGAGCCCAAAGGGTGGCGCACTGGCTATTGAACTTCCTTTTTCTAGTCCCGTCGTACGTCACCGCGTTCTTGACGGTCGGAATTTGGTGTGACCATGTGTATGCAAGACAAGCTTGAGCGGAATCCCGTCAGGAAAAACCATAATAGCTTTTTCCGACGAAAATTCAGATCGTGTGTACGCAGCATAAGACATCACAGCATAACATAAATGCAGGTTGAAAAATATGTGGCATTCAAAAACAGGCTAGATCACTTAGTGTGTAAAAAGATTCCCCATATGCCTCCATGTGTCACTTACTGTAGCCAAACATCATAATGGTATTTTCTTCTGTCATGTAGATCATACCATTGATATGTGAATTGACGTCTACCTTCATACCTCCATTTAACTACAAACACCCTGGTGTAAATTTGTAACTCCATGAAAGACTTTTTTTTCCCTTTATCCACCTGGCCACCTAGCGTTTTTTTTAAGCTGTTATCTTACTGATGTCTAGTGCCTTTTGTGCCTGTATCGCCCTGGTATTTTTATGTCTATACCCTATAGGCATTTTGCAATTTTTTTGTATCCATAATCCCCTGGCATCTAACATATTAATGTCCATATACCACAGATAACTACATTTTTTTGTGTCTGTTTCCCCTAATGTTACATCATTCTCGTGCCTGTCCTACTGATGTCTACTGATTTGTGAGCTCGAATCCTCCTGGAATCTAGTGTTCTATCATATCTTTATACACACATAATGCACACACAGGGCTTCTGTTAGGTTCCTCATACAGCCTACCTGACAGGCCCCAGGCCCCCCTGGCTGAAAGTAACTGAGGACATATATTTATCAGTCCCTTTCTCTACAGCCTCAGCTGCACAGATAAATAAATAGGAAGCACTCTGAGGCTTCCTGCTCATTCACAAATGGAAGCATAGTAAACAGTCTCTTATGCTTCAGTGTTGAATGAACACAGGCGTGATTGGTACCAAGCGCTCAATGTGTTCATTCAGGAGAGGAAGAGAAATTACATTTCCCAGCCCCTTCACCCGCTCCCCATCCTGAAACATCCCTGTGTGTGCCCGCAGCAGCTGCTGGCAGGAGAGGAGAGAATCTGGCAGCACAGCAGAGAAAAGGGTCACATAGGGGGGCCCCAGACAGCAGATGGAAGACACACATATGCTAGAACCAATCCCCCTGCAGTGCAGCTGGAGGGAGGGAGAGGAGGTGAAGCTGGCAGCGCTGCCGGGGGAGGCAAAAGGGGATTGGTGTCTGAAATAAGACAATACAGCCGACCCCCTGCCCCTGCTCAGCAGGTGCCCTGGCCACCCTTTTGAACTGATGAGGCTCAGGCTCAGTACAGGAGGTCTGGCTGTACTGCCTTATCAGTGGCCCTGCACACACATACATACTGTACATATTACAAATATGTAGTTTATTGCCTATTGTAGTGTGCATTCCTAATTAGGCTTCATTTGCATGTAGATTGCCCTAGGTGGCACCCACATGTAATTCTGAGCCTCCATTTCTGAAAGAACTGAATCCCAATAAATGAAAGGGGCAGGCCAGGGACAGTCAGGCTGGGTAGGAAAGGGTTAAATGACGGTGGACATTCTCCAGCCTGAAAAGAGACAGATTCTATTTGACTTTCTGCATCTTTTAATGCATATTATGAAGTGAAATCAGAGTAAGCAATTTTAGTAAAGGAGAGGTACCTCTGTACCTCTACAACTGTGCAAGACTAATGGTAAGTCTGGGGATCAGCTTTAACCACTTCCGGACAGCCCGCCCGCAATATACTGCGGACGGGCGGCCCGTACAGGCACAGCGAGGTATTGGTACGTCGCTACCTGTTTCTGGGTATAGGGCGTGCGCATGCCTACACCCGCTGTAATTGTACACAGCCAGGGTTTGTCTGCAGGTCCCAGGCAATGATTCATGGCCAGGACCTGCTGATTGTCTGGGTGTAATCATAGCCCAGAGCCCTGAGTTGACAATCAACACAGGGCTCTGTACAGAGGGAACAATCTTTCCGTTTCTTCTCCCTCTCAGGGAGAAGAAACAAAGAGATCTTTAGTTAAAAGTCAAAGTAAAAGTAAAAAGTTAGAAAGTGCATAATAATATCACTGATCACTGTATTTTTTTTTTTAACCACTTGACCACTGGGCACTTAAACCCTCTTCCTAACCAGACCAATTTTCAGCTTTCGGTGCTCTCACACTTTGAATGACAATTACTCAGTCATGCAACACTGTACCCATTTGAAATGTTTGTCCTTTTTTCACACAAATAGAGCTTTCTTTTGGTGGTATTTAATCACCGCTGGGTTTTTTATTTTTTGCGCTATAAATAAAAAAAAACTGAAAATTCGGTAAAGAAAAAAAAATTATTTGTTTCTGTTAAAATTTATTGCAGAGTATTGGCAGAGTATTGGCAGAGTATTGTCATAGCATTGCCATACTATTGCCATAGCATTGCCAGAGTATTGCCAGAGTATTGCCATAGTATTGCAGAGTATTGCCATAGTATTGGCACTGAGCAGCGCTGTGGGCTGGATCTGTAGTGCCCACAGCACTGCAAACTATCTCTCCCTCTCTCCTCTCACACTGTACCGATCGGTACAGAGAGGCGAGGGAGGAACCGGCGTCATGACATGACGCCGGTTTGTTTACAAGTGATGCTCTGTCATTTGACGGAGCGATCACATGGTAAACGGACGCTATCAGCGGCAATTTACCGTGATCCCGGTTCCCGGGTGTGGGCCCCAGGGGGCACGCGGAAGCGCGATCCTGTGAGGACGTCCATGGACGCCCACCCAGAATAAGCTGACTGCACTGTAACCGTCTTTTGCTATGGTCCGGTCAGCATGTGGTTAATCAGATTTTTTTTTTTTTTTTTACGTAACAAACACATATATATATATATTTATATATATATATATATATACACCTGTGGGGTGTTCTGAGGGCCTCAGTAGCCTTCCAAAATAGGCCTATTGCAGCCTCCTCCAGGTTACTCCTCTTCCTGCCACTTTTTGGTTGAAGGTGGAGGGGAGGGACCTGGGTATTGGACAGCCTACTTGGCTCGGCCACCTCCTGGCTGAGACTTCCCTGTGTATGAAAAAGGGACATCGTTTTAGTTTTTGGTTCCTCAATCACAATCAGAAATTAGTACTCCAAACTAACATAGATTTAACATCATTAATTTGACAACCAGAAATATTTAGAAGAATGCTATACCTGGCTCAAGCTGGGCTCCTCCACATGTTGCTGCCTGGAAGGCCCAGGTTGGACGTCAGAAGCCTCAGCTGGGAGGGAAGGAAGCATGGAAGGAAGACTGGAGAGTGCTGGCCTGGGTTCAGTCTGACCTGACAGAAAATGCAGCCTGTCATAGTACCACAGCCTGGGGAGATAAATGTAATCTGCTGCTCCTGATCTCAGGGAATCCTGGACCTTCTTGCGCTCCCTTAGATAAGTGCTCCTCAGGCCACCAATTAGGCCCTTCAAATAGGTGATGTCTGCCGTGGGGATCACCGGCTTCACAAATTGCAGCAATTTATCCAGCGCTGCCTTCCTCTTTGTTTGGTTCTTATAATCAGGGTGGTTCACCTGCCACAGACAGGGCAGCTCCCTGAAAATATCTATGAATATGCTGATAAACTCCTAATCCTTCAAGATATCCATTTTCTCTGCAAGACACAACACAAGACAAACCCTAATGTCAGGCTAAAGTCTCCTAATCTTGTCACAAAACATGCCTCAATCTAGAAGCACTATAGGCCCAATTTTAAATCTTACCTTTGTTATCACGGTCCACGCCTCCGATACTCCTTTCTCCGCTCACAGATCGTACGTATTACGCACGTGTGTTACGCTTTATATACACTGCGCATGCGTGAAACTCCGCCCGCCTCTGACGTTCTTTCTAGTCTATTCCCTGCCCCTTCTTGTTCGGGCAGTGGGGAAGAGCACATGGCGGAGACACAGCAGGTGCGTGCTAATTACAGCAATGAGGAGGAGGAGGAAAGCCCGGAGCCAGAAACGTCCCGATCCCGGAGGAGAAGATTTAAGGCATCAAATATGTCCTTTGTAGAGATGTTGGAGAGGGCCGACTATGACGGGAAGTATGGACCTTACCCCAACCCCAATGTCAGAAAGGCGAAGATCATGGTGAACGTTGTCAAGAGTCTGCAGAAGAATTTTGGGGCATGGCGATCCAAGGATCAACTCAGGAAGCGGTGGTCGGACCTCAAATTAAGGGAGCACGAGCAGTACAGAAGGATCAGGAGAGTGCTGCAAAAAAGTAAGTAGTTGTCCTGCGTTCCTATTCTTCATTTTTCTAATGTTCGTGCTGCTCCATGTGCCTTTCTTAACTGTTGTACAGTTTAAAATGGCAACTTTCATGTTCATGGGCACATTATTCGTTTGTATGAAACATTGTTCGTTCGGCATAGAAAACACCATGTTTTAGACATATGCATTTGAATACATTTTTGCTAGCCTACTTCTCTTCAAATAATTCTGGTGTCTAGATGGGTTGGTAACTAGAATGAAATGCTATCCAGATTCTGTGTAAGGAGAGGACACTCAGCAGCTGTTTATACATCTGGACGCTGGAGCACTAGTGTGGGACACAAGAACACCCTTTTTATTAGGGGGCCCCACACAGGTGCTCCAGTGTATACTATAGGGTTGTCTCCATCTGTGAAGCTTGTACAAAACAGGTAAGTATTCAAGCTTGACAAAGGAAAAAAATATTTCTTCATCTTGCAACTCTGCCAAAACAGACAATTGTACCCCACTTCCAAGCAATGTTTCATATTCCTATTTCTGCCATCAAATATCTGTGTGCTAAGTATACCTATTTTTTTTTTTACATAGGGGAGAAAAGACTCGGAGGACACCACTCATCCGAGGAGACCACAGACCCCCCACCTCAGGAAGAAGGGGAAATCCCCCAAAGCCAACAGGTGGAGAAGGGAGACGTGGTGGAAATTGTCACCACAATAGGTGAGTGTCTGCGACCACAGGCTCAGGTTAGAGATGGATGCCGGCATATTTATAATACATGGTGTGTTTTTTTTATATATATTTAGGTGATCGTGATGTTGTGGATGAAGGTCATTTCACCAGTGAAAGTGCCCAGATCCTGATCGGGGAGATCATGGGGTGTAATAGGGACTTGGAAAACATCCAGAAAAACATCAATGATGTTAAAAACAAAATGAAGAACATCATTGATGTTTTAGGGAGAGTTTAAAACCCCTCGAACTCCCTAATGTAGTTGGCATTTTTTTCAAAAAAAAACTGTTGCACCTTTTTTTACATATTGTCGAAAAGCCAAATTTTGAAGATGCACACAGTGTGTCAACATGTGCTATCTGCCATCACGGGAGATCAATGTAGGCGTTTTGTGGGTGCAACCCCTTCCTCAATAATAAAGTAGCTGAGAGGAAGGGCTTGCACCCACAAAACACGTCTCTTGATCCCCCATGATGGCAGCTAGCACATGTTGACATTCGGGAATTTGTGTGCATCTTAAAAATTTGGCTTTTCCAGGGGTGACTTCACCCCATCTGAATGCAATATCAAACACAGTTTATAAATACTCATGTCTGATATTGCCTTCAATTTTTACAAAAGTTGAACTTTGTAAGTTCCAGATTTGTGTATTTCTTGTTGGTTTTAAACATGCCTGTTTTACCTTAAATGGACATTTCTACTTTTATTAATGTGACCCAAAAAATTGTTATACAACAAACATGTTGGTTTGTTTTAAAAACCTTTGATAAATGCACATGTGATTGTGCTTGTATTAAAAAGATTGATAATCAAGAATGTGTGGATTCTTCTTTCAATGCTCCAAAAAAATTTTTGTGGTAAAATTGGTGGTTTCTGTGACGATGGGGGTTAGTTCCTAAGGGCAAATCCACTTTGCACCACAAGTGCAGTTTCAGTGCAGTCTCAAGTGCACTTGTAGTGCAAAGTGTCTTTGCCTTTAGTAAATAACACCCAACAGTGCTTTCTAATGTTACACAATCACGCCCTTTTCAGGACTCCCCAAATTTATGTCAGGGTCAGCTAAAAGAAAGACAAGCAGTAAATGTCAGCAAATATTTTAGTAGTTAAAATTTGTTTTTTATTTCAAAAATGTCTCAGACATTGTCTGGCATATCGAGGACCCCCCTACCCGCAAAGTATTCCATGTATCTTAGATGGACCTCGCGGGCACTCAGGGGGGGCAAGCCAGGATGGCCAGCTTCAAGCGCCGTCAGGGTTGGTTCATTTACATGAATTCCGAATTCAGGCCCAACTGAGCCAGCATAGTTCACAGAATTTCTCCTTAAAAAGTTGTGGAGAACACAGCAAGCCAGGATGATATGATTGAGTTTATACTCCGCCATATGTATGGGTGTAAGAAATAGGTGGAACCGGCTGGCCATTATTCCAAACGTGTTCTCCACCACTCTTCTGGCTCTGGCCAGCCTTTAATTAAAAACCCTCTGGTCCGGGGTGAGGGTCCTCATAGGGAATGGCCACATAAGATGGTCCCCCAGCGCAAGTGCTTCATCCGCAACGAAGACGAATGGGAGTCCTTCCTCATTGTCTTCTGGAGGTGGCAAGTCCAAGCTGCCATTCTGGAGATGCCTGTAGAACTCCGTCTGGGCGATGACTCCACCATCTGACATCCGGCCATTCTTCCCCACATCCACATACAGGAACTCGTAAGTAGCCGACACCACTGCCAACATAACAATACTATTGAACCCCTTGTAATTATAATAGTATGACCCCGAGTTGGGTGGTGGGACGATGTGGACGTGTTTCCCATTAATTGCCCCTCTGCAGTTAGGAAAGTCCCACCACTGGCAAAGTGGGAGGCCACAGTCTGCCATTCCTGTGGGTTGGAAGGAAACTGTGGAGTCAAACAAGAAAATGAAATTAATCATTTTGCACATAAACATGGAAAGCAGATTAGACACAAACATTCTTGGCCAACATCAGTATAACATTTATTTTAGGGACTATTTAAAAACAAAGGTATAAGGTCTACCTATCAGATTCCTCCTCCACCCCCCCTCTCATGGGCCATTTGTAAAATTTTATGGGGGGGTGAATATGTTTTGGACAGGTAACCCTCTGTCCAAATAATGAATGCATAAATAATGTGTATTACTTTGGCCAGCCCCTCCTTACTTTACACTATTGGCAGCCCACTGGACAGGTAAGAAGTGTCATAATACAAAGAGATAAATACACACTGTACACATTTTAGCACATTTTTACATTCTGCTATTACCTATCAAGATAATAATAGGATACAAAAACTTTAAACAGTACCATTTGAAAGTATTCAGGCAGGCCCTTGCACTACATGCTTTGGGGAATTCATCCATAAATCTGACCACAAAAGAGGTGGGTATAGTGTGTATGGGTTTGGCAAAGTCAGCAGATAGAGGATTGGTATCAGCTGAGTTAGCAGTTGGGGGGAGGGAGGGTTCAAAAAGATTTTGTGAACCCAAAAATAAAGCCTCTGGCATTCTGCCAGAATTTCAAGCACACATCACAATTTTAAACATTTTAGGGGGTATTTAGGGTAAAGCACTACTATGGAGCTGACAAAATACACTGTTAAGTGACTACACAAGGTGAATATAGGCCCAGGAGAGCATGCTGGGGATGTAAGTGAAGGCAAATATGTATGAAGGACAAAAAAAAAAAATTACATAAAAATCCAGCATGCATGAGGACAAAGGGGACATTCACAGCATATTACAATCATGGTAATTAGGGAATGAGGAAAGAAATACAATACATTAGCAAACATTCTATACAATAAAATGTGATGTAAAAGGATAAAAATCTTACCTTAATATACTCCTTCTGCAGGACCTGGATAATGGCAGAACAGGTCTCCCGGGATAATGATCCCCAGAGCCTGGGGGGAGATGCCTGTCGAGAACTTAAGGTCCTACAGGCTTCTCCCCGTCGCCAAGTACCGCAGGGTGGCGACGAGCCTCTGCTCCGGAGTGATGGCTTGCCTCATGCAGGTATCCTGCCTGCTGATATAGGGGGTCAGCAAAGCCAACAAATAGTGAAATACGGGGTCCGTCATCCGGAGAAAGTTCCTGAAATCGTCAGGATTATTCTCATGGATCTCACAGAGCAAAGGCATGTGACAGAACTGGTCACGCTGGAGCAACCAATTCTTGGTCCATGAACTCCTCCCCACCCTGTTCATGGACTGGGCTTGTGTCAAGGTAAGGACCCCAACATTAAGCCCCTGCACAGCATGAACTCTACGAGGAGTACGTATACGCAACATGGCTAGAAAACGGTTGGCTGCTCAAAACGGAGTAACAGAACGCACTGAAGAACAGCAAGGCCTGTGAAGAGCGACCTGAAAAACAGTCAACTCTGCACGCCCTGAAGACCAGATACAAACCCACAAGCACAAACTGAACAGCAGAAATACAATCTGAAAACCACGAGTCTGAAAAAGCGTGAATTGTCTCTCACCAAACTTTTACTAACACGAGATTAGCAAATGGAGCCCAAAGGATGCTGCGCTTGGATCTGAACTGCCCTTTTATAGTCTCGTCGTACGTGGTGTACGTGACCGCGTTCTTGGCGATCGGAAATTCCGACAACTTGACCGTGTGTAGGCAAAACAAGTTTGAGCCAACATCCGTCTGAAAAAATCCATGGATTTTGTTGTCGGAATGTCCGATCAATGTCCGATCGTGTGTACGGGGCATTAATCAAACCAATCAATATACACTTATTGGGATTTTTTTTTTACAAAGACAAATAGCAGAATACTGGAGAGTCTTTACAAAAAATAGGGGTAAGTGGCGCTACCTTTTTTGGGGTATCTGGTGTGAAAAATAGTGCTAAGTGTGTAATTAAGAGCAAACCGCTCTAAAGAATAAATCCATAAAGCAAATAAAATAAAATTATAGATGTGTCCCCACCTATTTGTGAAAAAGGGGAATCTAATCTACAGAAATCCCCTTTAAGGATATGTGTATCAAACCAGTTAGTTGATCATACGTGAACTAATATAAAACATGTATTTAATACCCTCCATCCATCCAAGGACCTAATAGGTAATCGATGAGAGGAGTATTAAATAATAAGTCAACAAACCAAATATTAAAAGTAATTAGTGATACCATATAGCATAAAAAGTCCTTATGAACTTAAGAGTCCAATCCCACATGTGAGGGGAAAAAAGTGTAGATTGTATGTAAATATTCCAGTGAAAAAAAAAACTTTAACAGTCCCAACGTGACATTATATTAAAAAATGTTCCAACAGAGAAGTGTATCTATAATGTGTTCCAGCACATAGGCGGAGCTACGCGATTACGTCACACGCGGAAGTGGAAGAGAGTGTGGAACGCAGCTGAGGCGCACGCCGCTCAGCTGACGGCCTGGAATCCACTAGCTCTCTTTGTGGACACCACTAAACGCAGTGTGAGAGCTTGGCTTGGTTTTGTTTTAGTTTATTTTATTTTATTTATCCCGTTATGTTTAACTTTTAATAAAGTACATTTTTTAAACGTATTACACTACGGGAGCCCTGTTTCCTTTCCTATGTGGATTACCTTGCTACGGACGGGCCTGTGGCTGAAGCGGGAGGACCCAGGAACAACCTCATTGGAGTCTAGGATACCATACCAGAGTGTAACACTACATGCCTATTACCCCTGCAGGGGTATAGGGAGCTGGTGAGTGGGGACCCTTGAGGGGGAGCACCGCAAGTCACTGGATGATAGCTGAATATTTGCACAAAAGTCACAAATTATAAAGAATACTGTTGGAACACTGCTGGAACACATTATAGATACACTTCTCTGTTGGAACATTTTTTAATATAATGTCACGTTGGGACTGTTAAAGTTTTTTTTCACTGGAATATTTACATACAATCTACACTTTTTTCCCCTCACATGTGGGATTGGACTCTTAAGTTCATAAGGACTTTTTATGCTATATGGTATCACTAATTACTTTTAATATTTGGTTTGTTGACTTATTATTTAATACTCCTTTCATCGATTACCTATTAGGTCCTTGGATGGATGGAGGGTATTAAATACATGTTTTATATTAGTTCACGTATGATCAACTAACTGGTTTGATACACATATCCTTAAAGGGGATTTCTGTAGATTAGATTCCCCTTTTTCACAAATAGGTGGGGACACATCTATAATTTTATTTTATTTGCTTTATGGATTTATTCTTTAGAGCGGTTTGCTCTTAATTACACACTTAGCACTATTTTTCACACCAGATACCCCAAAAAAGGTAGCGCCACTTACCCCTATTTTTTGTAAAGACTCTCCAGTATTAGCCACCCTCTAGTAGGGTTGTGTAAGGGGAGGCTGCACACCTAAGTCTGTGAGCGCGGAAATCCCCGTATTTTATTTAAATAGCAGAATACATTTTGGCTAAAATGTATGAAGAAATTAAATTTTTTTAAATGTTTTTATTAGTTAGGTTTTATAACGGCAAGGATGTGGAATTCCCTTCCACAGGTGGTGGTCTCAACGGGGGCATCGATCATTTAAAAAAACTAATAGATAAGCACCTGAACGACCACAACATACAGGGATATACAATGTAATACTGACATATAATCACACACATAGGTTGGATTTGATGGACTTGTGTCTTTTTTCAACCTCACCTACTATGTAACTAACTATGTAACAGAAAGTAGAAAATATTATTTATTCTTCTTTTTTTTTGTTTATATAATAAAAAATAAAAAACCCAGTTGTGATCAAATACCACCAAAAGAAAGCTCTATTTGTTTAAAAAAAATTATATAAATTTCGTCACAGCGTTGCATGAGTGTGCAATTACCAGTTAAAGTAGCACAGTGCTAAACAGCAAATGGCCTGATCATGAAGAGAGGAAAACTTTCCAGAGCTAACATGGTTAAGGCTAGAGGGTGTTTTCTGGTATATTTGGCTAGAATTCTAAATTAAACCTAACCTCCAGCAGAATACAAAAAAAAAACTTTCCCTCTGCTCCCCTCCCTATACCTAATCAAAATGTAATAAAACAATCTAAAAGCCTCAGTAGTTAACTAAAACTATAGTCAGGTTGCACAATGAATCCCAGGTCTCCTTTATTCTGCTCCGTGGTGTGGGAGTGTCCAGTGTGCAGTGCTCGTGTCTCATCTTGGTGATTTGAGCACTACATATTGCTTGTTCAAATAGCCCAATACAGGGTCCTACAGCAGTGAGAAGTGACATGAAGAGAATGGAGAGTAGCTTTAGAAAATGCACCCCAGAGATCAGGTGACAGTAATGGTGGATGGGGCATAGACATGGGTATTGTATGGGGGGACATTTTGCCACCAGTGTCTCCGGAAAGTTTAAAAGCAGATGACAATTCAGTCCACTGGCTTCTGCTCAACAAATGTATATTCCATTTTGGGTGGACCTGTCCAAGAAAAAAGCTTTTAAAAAAATATAAGAATGAAGGAACACTAGTGTCGTTTTAAATGTTACAAAGAATATAACAGAATATGTAAAAAGGAAATCAAGGACATAAAAACTCAAAAAGAACAACAGATTGCAAAAGATAGTAGGACAAACCCCAAAAAATTCTTCAAGTATATTATTAGTAAAAAGGTCAGGTCTGAGCATGTAGGCCAGGGATATGCAATTAGTGGACCTCCAGCTGTTGAAAAACTACAAGTCCCATCATGATCTGCCTCTGGGTGTCATGCTTGTGGCTGTCAGAGTCTTGCTATGCCTTATGGGACTTGTAGTTCTGCAACAACTGGAGGTCCGCTAATTGCATATCCCTGATGTAGGCCCTTTACAAAATAATCTAGAGTGGGTGACTGGGGAAAAAGAGAAGGCAAATGTATTAAATACAGCTCTGTGTATACAAAGGAGCATGGGGGAGCTCATGTCCATAATGGGGGTGGTAGTGACACAGCCCCAAATGATCCAAAATGGTTCAAAAGGGATATAGTCCAGAAATATTTAGACAGAATAAAGGTGGATAAAGCACCTGGACCAGATGGCATCCACCCACGGATCCTAAAAGAATTGAGCTCTGTCATTTCAAAGCCATTGTATCTTATTTTTAGGGACCCATTAATGACGGGAATAGTACCACTGGACTGGCGTAGGGCCAATGTGGTGCCTATTTTTAAAAAGGGAACAAAGTCTTTACCAAGTAACTATAGACCTGTTACTTTACCTTCTATAGTTGGGAAGACTCTAAACAAGTAACAAGGCGCAATATGCAGATACCTTACAATATAGTACCTAATAGTCCAGGAATGTGGGTGTACAGATGTGTACACTGGTAATATAAAACCGCAGTCTCAGTCAGGGCAGCCACCAAGAATCCAAAAGCGAGTTCCAATAGCTAAAAAAAGACAAGGAATAGGGGCGCCTCTGAGAAATTATAATAAACACTTTATTTAAAATAAAATATCCACTCACGTGAAAGTAGGAGAAGGCATGTACAAGAGCGTGGTGAAGGCTGGAAGGCTGAAAAACACAGGGCTGCAGGTAGAAGCTGTATCAATGTAGCTGGAGCACAATCCAATCCAGGCAAGCAGGGGTGAAGATGACTGAGCACATACACACATAGGTGAAATGCAATGTCCCTGGAGGATGGTATCAGTAGTCCAGTGGAAAAGGAAGGAATCAGTCCAATAATAGCATGAATATCTGTGGAAAGGAGGAGAGAGATGTCTGGCTGGATGGCAGGGCTGCGCTGTATCTCCAGCGATCGTACTGTCCCTGTGTGGTGAGGGAAGAGACACGGCCGTGTATGTGAGATGGAAACGAGGCTTGGAAAGCAGACACAGGCCGGCGCCGAGCCGTGACGTCATCAACATGCGACGCGTTTCTGAAATTGCTAGCTATAGATGGATGGAATAGCCGCATTCCTTTTTCAAGCATGGATACACAATACATGGAGGGGTTTAATATAGGCGGACCGAGGGGCGGAACCAAAAACATGAATGGAGACACAGGCTAATGAAGAGGGGAAGGGGAGGAACTAAGGAAGACAGGAAATGGGGCAGAAAACAGGAAATGGGGCAGAAAACTGTGAAAACAGGAAATGGGGCAGAAAACAGGAAATGGGGCAGAAAATGAGACAGAAAACTGTGAAAACAGGAAATGGGGCAGAAAACAGGAAATGGGGCAGAAAATGGGACAGAAAACTGTGTGTATAATTTAAAAATGGTAAAGAATAATGGAGAAAATATTTTTTGAAAAATAAATAAATAAAAAATGATGATGAAAGAATGACAAGCTAAAAGTAGATATAAATATATGAATATTGTAAATAATATAAATAAATATGTAAATAATAAAAATAGATATATGGTCAGGGAATAAAAAAAAAAAAAAAAAAAAAAAAAAAATTAATTAAATAACAGACACTATGTGACAAGAGAGATATATGATAAATATGGGGAAAAAAAAAAGTATGCTAGAAAATAAAAAACCATAGAAATAAATATACATGTATAAATATAATAAATGGATATAAATGGATGTAAATATAATGGATAGATATAAATGAATGTATGATTGGAGAATGTGGAAAAAACAAAAAATTATAAAAAATCATGTAACGGAAGAGTTATATAATATATGAAATTAAGGATATAAGCTGGATGCCATATTGGAGAAAAAGAGACGGAGTATATGTGCACATATACATACGATTGATAGCGAGAGGGAAAAAGGGGAGGGAAAGAAGAGGAAGAGAAAGGGGGGGGAAGAGGAAGGGAAAGGGGGGGGCAAAGGGAAAAGAAGAAAAAGGGGGGAGGGAGGGGGGGTTTTTTGAAGGAGGGGGGGTTTGAAGGGAGGCAAGCATATACATGTATATACACATACACACACGCATATACACAAGTATGCACATACACACCCATACACAAAAGGCATCACTTCACCTCCTGGGTTACCAATACTTACTGGAACGAACCCGCCACCCCCAATAAAATATATTATATAAAACAGGTGGTAAGATAAAACCTGTGATAAAATGACAGAAATATATATACCTATAAATATAGACATAAAACATATCCAAAATACAGTATCAGAGTAATCAGTAAAGGAAATGTAAGGCAAGAAAGACTATAGTACTGTGGCTATTTCTATACCTTCATTGAGGCCACCGGGCGAGAGGACGTCAAGGCAATATATCCAAAACGCCTCTCTCGCACACAGTTTTTTAAAACGTTTAGCTTGACTCATAGATTTAGAGATTTGCTCGATAACCCACACTTCGAGACCAACGGTGGATTTTTTGTGATGTTCAGCAAAGTGACGAGGAACACTATGTAGGTCTTTGCCACCCTCAATGAGTCATCGATGTTGTCCAAACCGTTGCCTCAGAGGGCAGATGGTGCGTCCAACATAGATCAACCCACAAGGGCACTTTAGGCCATATACAACGAACTCAGATGAGCATTTGTAAAATTGATCCAATAAGTATGTTTTACCTTTAGAAACAAAAGATTTTTTACCATGCTGGACAAATGAGCAAGTTTTACAGCGAATCTTTTTACACTGAAACATGCCCACTAGGGGTATGAGCTGGGTGGGGTTAGTAATGATATGATCTGACGGAAATTTACTCGGAGCAATTTTATTTTTCAAAGATGGGGCCTTCCGGTAAGTAATCCTAGGTATATTTGTCAGAATAGTTTTGAGGAGGGGGTCTTGTTGAAGTATGTTCCAATGTTTTTGCAAAATATTTTCCATTTTTTTATATTGAAAATTAAAAGTAGTCAAAAATCTCATCGAGTGGTCTGATGTGACTTCCCTTGCTTTTTTAGTGGGTTTTCCTTTTGAATAGTAATTACAAGCTTGGTCCACTAACTCTTGGGGATATTCTTTATCAGCAAACTTCTTTTTTAGTAGGAGACTCTGGGTGTCATAGTCAGTATCTCGAGTACAATTTTGTCTAAGGCGGCAAAACTGGCCTCTGGGTATGTTATTGATCCATTTTGGATAGTGGCAACTCTTATAATGTAAAAAAGAGTTGCCAGCTATGGGTTTGATGTAATTCTTTGCAATGATACTTTCATCTACATGACTCAATTCGAGGTCCAAAAAGGCCAAGCAATTGGGATCAGAGACGTGTGTTAAAGATAAACCGTAGGGATTGTGGTTGCAGTGGTCTACAAATGAAGTAATAGAATCAATAGGACCATCCCAGATTACAATTAAATCGTCTATGTATCGGCCAAAAAATACAATGTAGGATGAATACGGATTGTTATGTGAGATGTAATGTTCTTCCCAATATCCCATAGCTAAGTTGGCGTATGAGGGAGCGAAGTTGGCTCCCATGGCAGTCCCTTGTATTTGCAGGTAGAATTCGCCATCGAAATTGAAATAATTGTGAGTCAAACAGAAATTGGTAGCCTCCAAGATAAATGCAGCCTGTCTGGGATTCATAAAGGGATCCCATATTTTTATTACTTGCCCAAAGTACATAAAAACCTTACCTCTCCTCCTGGCAGACCCATTGTGGCTGCCATGGACAGTGTCACTACTGGGTTCAGTCAGTATATTGACCAATTTCTTCAACCAATTGTCCAACAGTTACCTTCCTACATCAGAGACGGTACACACCTCCTAGAATTACTTACACCTTGTAAGTGGGAGTCTTCCTACATATGGTTGTCATTAGACGTTACCTCACTCTATACCTCCATCCCCCATCAATTTGGCCTATTAGCTTTGGAATTCTACCTTGCACAAGATCCCTTTATGAACCCCAGACAGGCCGCATTTATCTTGGAGGCTACCAATTTCTGTTTGACTCACAATTATTTCAATTTCGATGGCGAATTCTACCTGCAAATACAAGGGACTGCCATGGGAGCCAACTTCGCTCCCTCATACGCCAACTTAGCTATGGGATATTGGGAAGAACATTACATCTCACATAACAATCCGTATTCATCCTACATATGGCCGATACATAGACGATTTAATTGTAATCTGGGATGGTCCTATTGATTCTATTACTTCATTTGTAGACCACTGCAACCACAATCCCTACGGTTTATCTTTAACACACGTCTCTGATCCCAATTGCTTGGCCTTTTTGGACCTCGAATTGAGTCATGTAGATGAAAGTATCATTGCAAAGAATTACATCAAACCCACAGCTGGCAACTCTTTTTTACATTATAAGAGTTGCCACTACCCAAAATGGATCAATAACATACCCAGAGGCCAGTTTTGCCGCCTTAGACAAAATTGTACTCGAGATACTGACTATGACACCCAGAGTCTCCTACTAAAAAAGAAGTTTGCTGATAAAGAATATCCCCAAGAGTTAGTGGACCAAGCTTGTAATTACTATTCAAAAGGAAAACCCACTAAAAAAGCAAGGGAAGTCACATCAGACCACTCGATGAGATTTTTGACTACTTTTAATTTTCAATATAAAAAAATGGAAAATATTTTGCAAAAACATTGGAACATACTTCAACAAGACCCCCTCCTCAAAACTATTCTCCCAAACATACCTAGGATTACTTACCGGAAGGCCCCATCTTTGAAAAATAAAATTGCTCCGAGTAAATTTCCGTCAGATCATATCATTACTAACCCCACCCAGCTCATACCCCTAGTGGGCATGTTTCAGTGTAAAAAGATTCGCTGTAAAACTTGCTCATTTGTCCAGCATGGTAAAAAATCTTTTGTTTCTAAAGGTAAAACATACTTATTGGATCAATTTTACAACTGCTCATCTGAGTTCGTTGTATATGGCCTAAAGTGCCCTTGTGGGTTGATCTATGTTGGACGCACCATCTGCCCTCTGAGGCAACGGTTTGGACAACATCGATGACTCATTGAGGGTGGCAAAGACCTACATAGTGTTCCTCGTCACTTTGCTGAACATCACAAAAAATCCACCGTTGGTCTCGAAGTGTGGGTTATCGAGCAAATCTCTAAATCTATGAGTCAAGCTGAACGTTTTAAAAAACTGTGTGCGAGAGAGACGTTTTGGATATATTGCCTTGACATCCTCTCGCCCGGTGGCCTCAATGAAGGTATAGAAATAGCCACAGTACTATAGTCTTTCTTGCCTTACATTTCCTTTACTGATTACTCTGATACTGTATTTTGGATATGTTTTATGTCTATATTTATAGGTATATATATTTCTGTAATTTTATCACAGGTTTTATCTTACCACCTGTTTTATATAATATATTTTATTGGGGGTGGTGGGTTCGTTCCAGTAAGTATTGGTAACCCAGGAGTTGAAGTGATGCCTCTTGTGTATGGGTGTGTATGTGCATACTTGTGTATATGCGTGTGTGTATGTGTATATACATGTATATGCTTGCCTCCCTTCAAACCCCCCTCCTTCAAAAAACCCCCCCTCCCTCCCCCCTTTTTCTTCTTTTCCCTTTGCCCCCCCCCCTTTCCCTTCCTCTTCCCCCCCTTTCTCTTCCTCTTCTTTCCCTCCCCTTTTTCCCTCTCGCTATCAATCGTATGTATATGTGCACATATACTCCGTCTCTTTTTCTTCAATATGGCATCCAGCTTATATCCTTAATTTCATATATTATATAACTCTTCCGTTACATGATTTTTTATAATTTTTTGTTTTTTCCACATTCTCCAATCATACATTCATTTATATCTATCCATTATATTTACATCCATTTATATCCATTTATTATATTTATACATGTATATTTATTTCTATAGTTTTTTATTTTCTAGCATACTTTTTTTTTTTTTTTCCCCATATTTATCATATATCTCTCTTGTCACATAGTGTCTGTTATTTAATTATTTTTTTTTTTTTTTTTTTTTTTATTCCCTGACCATATATCTATTTTTATTATTTACATATTTATTTATATTATTTACAATATTCATATATTTATATCTACTTTTAGCTTGTCATTCTTTCATCATCATTTTTTATTTATTTATTTTTCAAAAAATATTTTCTCCATTATTCTTTACCATTTTTAAATTATACACACAGTTTTCTGTCCCATTTTCTGCCCCATTTCCTGTTTTCTGCCCCATTTCCTGTTTTCACAGTTTTCTGTCCCATTTTCTGCCCCATTTCCTGTTTTCACAGTTTTCTGCCCCATTTCCTGTTTTCTGCCCCATTTCCTGTTTTCTGCCCTATTTCCTGTCTTCCTTAGTTCCTCCCCTTCCCCTCTTCATTAGCCTGTGTCTCCATTCATGTTTTTGGTTCCGCCCCTCGGTCCGCCTATATTAAACCCCTCCATGTATTGTGTATCCATGCTTGAAAAAGGAATGTGGCTATTCCATCCATCTATAGCTAGCAATTTCAGAAACGCGTCGCATGTTGATGACGTCACGGCTCGGCGCCGGCCTGTGTCTGCTTTCCAAGCCTCGTTTCCATCTCACATACACGGCCGTGTCTCTTCCCTCACCACACAGGGACAGTACGATCGCTGGAGATACAGCGCAGCCCTGCCATCCAGCCAGACATCTCTCTCCTCCTTTCCACAGATATTCATGCTATTTTTGGACTGATTCCTTCCTTTTCCACTGGACTACTGATACCATCCTCCAGGGACATTGCATTTCACCTATGTGTGTATGTGCTCAGTCATCTGCACCCCTGCTTGCCTGGATTGGATTGTGCTCCAGCTACACTGATACAGCTTCTACCTGCAGCCCTGTGTTTTCCAGCCTTCCAGCCTTCACCACGCTCTTGTACATGCCTTCTCCAACTTTCATGTGAGTGGATATTTTATTTTAAATAAAGTGTTTATGACAATTTCTCAGAGGCGCCCCTATTCCTTGTCTATAGTTGGGAAGATACTGGAGATTTTAATAAAATACCACATAGACGAGTTCTTGCTGGGAAAAAATATTTTAACCACTTGACCACTGGGCACTTAAACCCCCTTAATAACCAGACCAATTTTCAGCTTTCAGTGCTCTCACACTTTGAATGACAATTACTCAGTCATGCAACGCTGTACCCAAATGAAATTTTTGTCCTTTTTTTCACACAAATAGAGCTTTCTTTTGGTGGTATTTAATCACCACTGGGTTCTTTATTTTTTGCGCTATAAAAGAAAAAAGACCGAAAATTCTGTAAAAAAAAATGCATTTTTCTTCGTTTCTGTTATAAAATTTTGCAAATTAGTAATTTTTTCTTCATATATTTTGGCCAAAATTTATACCGCTACATATCTTTGGTAAAAATAACCCAAATCGGTGTATATTATTTGGTCTTTGTGAAAGTTATAGAGTCCACAAGCTATGGTGCCAATCTCTGAAAATTGATCACACCTGAAGTACTGACGGCCTATCTCATTTCTTGAGACCCTAACATGCCAGAAAAGTACAAATACCCCCCAAATGACCCCTTTTTGGAAAGAAGACATTCTAAGGTTATTAGAAAGATGCATGATGTAGTTTTTTGAAGTTGTCATTTTTTTCCCACAATTCTTTGCAAAATCAAGATTTTTTTTTCTTTTTTTTTTTTTTTCACAAAATTGTCATATTAGCAGGTTATTTCTCACACACAGCATATGCACACCACAAATTACACCCCAAAACACATTCTGCTATTACTCCCGAGTATGGTGATACCACATGTGTGAGTCTTTTACACAGCATGGCCACATACAGAGGCCCAACATGCAGGGAGCACCATCAGGCATTCTAGGAGCACCCAGACCAATTCTGACATTTCTCTCCTACATGTAAAAATCATAATTTATTTGATAGAAAATTACATAGAACCCCAAAACATTATATATTTTTTTTAGCAACGACCCTAGAGAATACAATGGTGGTTGTTGCAACTTTTTATCTCGCACGGTATTTGCGCAGCAATTTTTCGAATGCGTTTTTTTTTTTTTTTTTAAACAGTTTTGTGCTTTAAAAAAAAAAACAAAACAGTAAAGTTAGCCCAATGTTTTTGCATAATGTGAAAGATGAAGTTATGCCAAGTAAATAGATACCTAACATGTCACCCTTCAAAATTGCACACGCTCGTGGAATGGCGCCAAACTTTGCTACTTAAAAATCCCCATAGGAGACGCTTTAAAAATTTTTACTGGTTACATGTTGTAAGTTACAGAGGAAGTCTAGGGCCAAAATTATTGCTCCTGCTCTACCGATCGCAGCGATACCTCACATGTGTGGTTTGAACACCATTTTCATATGTGGGCGCAACTTACATATGCGTTCGCTTCTGCATGCGAGCATACGGGGACACGGGGAAATTTTTTTTTTTTTATTGTTCATTTTACTTTATTTATTTTAGTTTGAGGCTTTTTTCCAAAAAAAAATTTTTTTGATCACTTTTATTTCTATTACAAGGAATGTAAACATCCCCTGTAATAGGAATATGGCATGACAGGTCCTCTTTACAATGAGATATGGGGTCAATAAGACCCCACATCTCACCTCTAGGCTGGGAAGCCTGAAATAAAAAAAATAAAAAAATGATCCTGGCTTCGATCGTAGCGGTGAGTCGGTAGAAGCACCTGAGGGCGACGAGGGGGGGGGGACGTCCCCTCTACCTCCCGTAAGAACGATCAAGCAGCGGAACAGCCGCTATGATCATTCTCATGGTGTAGGGAATCGCCGGCTGAAAAAGCTGATTTCTGAATGATGCCTGTAGCTGCACCCATCATTCAGATATCCCCGCACAAAGTCAAGAACGTCGTATGACGGCCGGCAGGCGGGAAGTGGTTAAAACACATTTTTTTTAACACAAAGTTGTCCATTTATACAATATTTCTAACACATAGCATGTACATACCAAAAATGACCCCCCAAAATAGATTCTCCTACTCCTCCTGAGTACGGCGATACCACATGTGTGAGACTTCCGCAGCCTGGCCACATACAGAGGCCGAGTACAGCCGAGTATAGCCGAGCATGGCCAAATATGGCTGGGTATCACCGAGTATGGCAGGGTATTGTGGGGTATTGCGGGGTATTGCAGAGTATTGTGAGGTATTGTGGGGTATTGCAGGGCATTGCAGAGTATTGCGGGGAATTGCAGAGTATTGCAGGGCTTTGCAGAGTATTGCAGGGCTTTGCAGAGTATTGCAGGGTATTGCAGGGCATTGCAGAGTATTGCGGGGCATTGCAGAGTATTGCGGGGCATTGCAGAGTATTGCGGGTCATTGCAGAGTATTGCGGAGTATTGCGGGGTATTGCAGAGTATTGCGGGGTATTGCGGGGTATTGTGGGGTATTGTGGGGTATTGCAGAGTATTGCACAGGGCATTGCAGAGTATTGCACAGGGAATTACGGAGTGATGTGGGGCATTGCAGAGTATTGCAGGGCATTGCAGAGTATTGCACAGGGTATTGCAGAGTATTGCACAGGGAATTGCAGAGCATGGGGGGGATGGCTGAGCATGGAGGGATAGATGGATGTGACTGCACATATCACTCAGCAGCGCTGTGGGCACTACACATCCAGCCCACAGCGTGGCTCCCATCCGATCCCTCCCCCTCTGTACCGATCGGTACAGAGAGGGGAGGGAGGAACCGGCGTCATGACATGACGCCGGTTTGTTTACATGTGATCGCTCCGTCATTTGACGGAGCAATCACATGGTAAACGGCCGCGATCAGCAGCCGTTTACCGTGATCCATGATGCGGACCTGGCGGTCATGGATGTTCCTGTGTGCGCGCCCTAGGGGGCGCGCGGGAGCAGTTTTCTGGAATCACGTCATATGACGTGATCCCAGAGTTATCCAACTGCCCTGCATTGGCTATGGGCCAATTGGCAACTGGTTAAGCAACAGTCAGCATGGAAACAAACCTGGTTTCTTTTTATGAGGAGGTAACTAAAACCTTGGACAGAGGGGTGGCATTGGATGTGGTATACTTGGATTTTGCAAAAGCATTTGACACAGTTCCCCACACATGGCTCATGTGTAAAGTAAAGTCTACAGGCTTGGAAATATCAGTTTGTAAATGCATGGAAAACTGGCTAAAAGACAGAATTCAGAGAGTAGTGGTTGATGATTCTTACTCTGAATGGTCTAAGGTTATCAGTGGTGTACCCCAAGGTTCAGTGCTGGGACCCTTACTTTTTAATATCTATATAAATGATATTGGGTCTGGGTTTAAAAGTAACATTTGTGTCCTTGCAGATGACACTAAGCTATGCAGTGGAATAACGTCCTTACAGGATGTCCCCAATTTACAAGTCAACCTCCATGCACTGTCTAATTGGACGACTATGTGGCAGATAAGGGTTAATGTTGATAAATGTAAAGTTATGCCCGTGGGGGCTAAGAATATGCATGCATCATACATACTAGGGGGAATACAACTGTGGGAATCAATGGTGGAGAAGGATCTGGGGGTTTTGGTAGATCATAAGCTCAATAATAGCATGCAATGCCAAGCTGTGGTTTCCAAAACAAAGTGCTTTCTTGTATTAGGAGAGGTATGGACTCCAGAAGAGAGAGAGAAATCATTTTGCCCCTGTACAAATCATTATTAAGACCTCATCTGGAATATGCAGTTCAGTTTTGGGCACCAGTTCTCAAAAAGGATATCGGGGAACTGGAGAAAGTGCTGATAAGAGTCATTGAGGAGCTCAGCTATGAGGAAAGATTAGAGGAACTGAATGTATTCACTCTTAAGAAGAGGAGATTAAGTGGGGATATGATCACCATGTATAAATATATAGAGGGTCCATACAGTGAACTTGGTGTTGAGTTATTCACTTTAACTTCAACACTGAGGACAAGGGGGCACTCTTTACATCTAAAGGAAAAGAGATTTCATCTCCAAATACGGAAAGGTTTCTTCACAGTAAGAGCTGTGAAAATGTGTAATAGACTCCCTCCAGAGGCAGTTCTGGCCAGCTCAGTAGATTGCTTTAAGAAAGTCCTGGATTCTTTCCTAAATGTACATAATATAACTGGGTACTAACATTTATAGGTAAAGTTGATCCAGAGAAAATCCGATTGCCTCTCTGGGATCAGGAAGGATTTTTTTTCCCCTGCTGTAGCAAATTGGATACTGCTTTTCTGGGTTTTTTTTTTTTTTTTCGCCTTCCTCTAGATCAACTGTGGGTATAGAATTGGGTATATGGGATTGTATGATATATTTTTTATTTATTTATTTATTTTAAGGTTGAACTAGATGGACTTGTGTCTTTTTTTAACCTGACTAACTATATGTAACTATGTAACAAGTAAAATACTTTTTTCATATGAAACTTGTTTTGAATAGGTAACCCTTGGTATATTTTTTGATCATGACACATGATCAGCTTTAACCTATTCCCCTCACTTTGGTACTTGTAAGGAAATCCTGAGGCTACAATGAATCAGCTATTGTTCTGGAAGGAATGACTGGATAAATTGATAAAGTTTCACACACCAGACACTTCAAACCTGTAAATCTGGTTTTCTCTGTGCATTGTGTATGGCCATGACACAAGGTGTGCATACAAAAATATATCAGAAAGCTTTTCTTTCTTGCATCTCACCATGAGAGTATGCTTCTTCTAAGTATCTTCTTAAATTTCAATTCATAAAAGTGTAACTAAACTAATAATTTATAAAAAGGTAACTAAAATGATTGTATTACTTTATTATTTATGTAATATGTACTTTATCTACTTTACTCATATGCACAACCCATCGGTGGTCGTAAGTGTCTACATTGGTAGTTGCTTCTCACAGTACAGCACATGAAGCATGATACGCCAATATAAAGAGTTGTAGGTCTTTAAACATAATGGGATATTGCATGTGGCCTTTTAGATACAATATACACGGTTCTTAGAAAAAGGTATTAAAGCTTCTGTGCACAAATTCAAAACTCAAAACTGGCATAAAGGCACTCTTGGGTCGTGCAGAGAAGATAGATCAAAGCAGCAGCGTTTTTATTGTTAACGTTTCAATGATTCTCAGTTCATCTTTCTCAGGACACTACAACATGGAAGCAAACAGACCAAGAAGTCCAAGCTCCCACCAACCAACAACAACCGCTAGTGATGACCTCACACAGTGCAAGGATAAAAAGACACATACAGGGTAGAGATCAAGGAAAGATCTCAAAAGGAGCAAATCACAATAGTCTTTCAAAAAGCAAAACGTACAACATCCAAGCTTAAATAAAGCCAGAAATAGCTCCTGTATAAAAATGGCAAATGCAAAAAAAGTGGAAGAAACAAAGCATATTATAAACATTCACAAGATGGCCATCATTTCACATGGCAAACACCAGGCAGGAATGGACCACACCTAACTGGTAACATGACATAATAATAAAACAACAAGTCATGTGCTAGAACAACATAGCAACAAATGAAAAATTACCAAATAGCCACTAAAAAGCACTACACAAGACCAAACACCCCAAATGTGCTTAAAGTACCAAGGTAAACAAGTGTAAGAGTGTGAATAGCACCTTACACAAGACAAGGACAATAGATCTACAAGAAACACAGACAGTGCATAAAGATAGAAATGCATACTAATGTACGCAATGTATGTAAATCAATATTCCACAACCAGATAGAAGAAACCTGAGGACTCAGATATGTGAATAGTTGCAGAAAGGAATGTGAGCACCCCAAGACTAATACTATTGGAAAAAGAACATGCCACCTGAAACAAAGGGATTGAGTATGGAAACCTAGTGAGGCATCCATTAAAGAAAAATGATCTAGGCACCCAGAGCATCAAACAAAGTATCAGTCTTACATAGGATATAATTCTGGTAGTCAGAGACACTCTGTATCACAATCACACCCCCCTCATTGGCAGGGCGAATTAGAATGGAGGAGTCAGAGGACAGGGATTTGATAGCCTCCCTCTCTGCCCGGGTGAGATTTTTTTTAAAAACCCCTCTACTGGTTGCCAACTGATGTTTATTTTCATGATCCAGGTGGAGAATTTTTAAATATCCCCTAGAACACCAGTTTCATTTCAAACTTATATAAGTCAATTTAGAAATCAAGTTCCCTAAACTTGTTAGCGAGGATAAACAAGAGTATTTTATCCAATAGACTGTGTTCAGCAGGAGTAAACAGATACACCCTAAGGTTATAGATCACAGTTTCACTTAATCTTTGGGCCTTTGCACACCTTCCTTCCAGCAAACCAGCTCTTGGACAATGGTTCCTACCATCAAACCTGCTTCATGGATTTTCCAATGGGAAACATTGAACGTTCCGAAATTCCGACCGTGTGTATGCTCCATCGGACATTTGCTGTCAGAATTTCCGACAACAACTGTTTGAGAGCAGGTTCTCAAATTTTCCGACAAAAAACTTTGTTGTCGGAAATTCCGAGCGTGTGTACACAAGTCCGAGGCACAAAATTCCACGCATGCTCAGAATCAAGTACAAGACGGAAGCGCTCGGTCTGGTAAAACTAGCGTTCGTAATGGAGATAGCACATTCGTCACTCTGCAAATTTTTAAATATTTCAATGCAGCGCATTCTCTTCTTCTTTATAATGCTAGAATAATTAAGTTGTTTTGCTGCTGATATTTACACAGAGTTCTGACAAACTGATTTCTTTATTATTTCTCGTGATCTCCTGAATAATATTTTTTTTTTCTCCAGATCTCCAGAATAATATTTATAATTTTTTGTTATAGTGATCTGCTGTTTTTTTATCAAGATCTTCTGATTTTTTTTCTAGTGATCTCCATAATATTTTTTGTTTTTTGTTTTTTGGGTTTTTTTTTGTTTTTTTGTTGTTGTTTTGTGTGTCAAGTTACCACAACACCATTATTATCTTGTATTTTTTTAACCTCAAAGAGGTTGGTTGGTGTTGGTGTCCCTTGTTCATTTGACATTGTATTTTTGAAATGTACCTGCCTACTCACAAACAAACTGTTCTTTTTGAAGTAAAACACATAGCCAAGGATTTGTAAGAAATTTATTAGGGGTCATAACAAAATAAAGAGGAAGGCAACGCTGGATAAACTGTTGAAATTGGCAAAGCTTTTGTACCCCAGGGCAGATATCAATTATTTTACAGGCCATATTGGTAACCTGAGGAGTCCATTTAATAGGGAGCACAATACGGTCGAGGACTCCGAGAGATCGGGAGCAGCAGCAAATGACATATATGTCCCCAGGCTGTGGTCTTACAACAGCCTGCGTCTTTTGCCAGACCAGACTGAACCCAGGCCATCATCTTGACTTCCTTCCACACTTCCTTCCAGGCTGTGGCTATGGTGTTGGAGTTGTGGCAGGAGGTGGAGGAGGAATATGGTCCAACTCACATACGTGACTTTTCTTGGTGAGTTCGCCCCTCGCTCCCTTATTTAGGACCTGAAATATGAGCTCCTCACTAATGAGGTGTTGGCCCACCTCCATTTCCTGCATCTTACTGGCCGTCATACACGCAAAAGCCTCCTGGACATTAGGGGTGTTTGTGAGGACCGCAGTAGCCTGCCGAATCAAACCAAGCGCTGACTCCTCCACATTCCTCCCCTTCCTGGGCCTTTTCGTTGGAAGGTGGAGGGGAGGAAGCTGGGATTCGGTCAGGCTACTGGGCATGGCCACCTCCTGGCTGCCACTTTCCCTGGCCACCTCCTGGCTGCCACTTTCCCCCACCACCTCTTGGCTGCCACTTTCCATCCCACCTCCTGGCTGAGACTTTCCATGGCCTCCTCCTGGCTGAGACTTTCCTGTGTATGAAAATGGGACATAGTTTTAGTTTTTTGGTCATCAATCACACACAATTTTGAGCTCATGACTGTTGCAAATTGAATGTTAACAAATAAAAAAGACTATCATTCTGACCCCAGCATTTTTCATTCTTGTCCCAATCATTTTTGGCTACTACTGTCTATTGATATGTAAACCACTTTGTTAAATCTGAAATTAGTGATCAATAATAACATTTAGTCATTTAACATCATTAATTTTTTGTCAAGAAATATGTTGAACAATGCTATACCTGACTCAAGCTGGGCTCCTCCACATCTTCCTGGGTGGAAGGCCCAGGTTGGACTCGGAAGCCTCAGCTGAGGTGGAAGGAAGAGTGGAAGGAAGGGTTGAGAGTGATTGCCTGATTTCAGTCTGGTCTAACAAAAACCGCAGTCTGTCGTAGTACCACAGCGTGGGGACATAAATGTCATCTGCTGTTGCTCCTGATCTCATGGAGTCCTGGACCTTCTTGTGCTCCCTATTATATGTGCTCCTCAGGCCACCAATTTTGCACTTCAAATAGTTGATGTCTGCCGTGGGAATCACCGGCTTCACCAATTCCAACAGATGATCAAGCACTGCCTTCCTCTTTATTTTGTTGTTATAAAATGGGTGTTTCACTTGCCACAGCCTGGGCAGCTCTCTGTACTTACCAATAAAGTTGGGCAGGAAGTCATGATCATTGAATTTATCCATATTCTCTGCAAGACACAACACAAGAAAAACCCTAATGTCAGGCTAAACTGTCCTAATCTTGTCCCAATATAGGCCTCGAATTATAAGCAGTATAGGCCACTGATGCCGCAAGTTAAAATTGTACCTTCGATAGCACGATTGGTGCTTACGCTACTCAGTCCTCCGCTCACAGATCGTACATACGACGCACGCGTGTTGTGCTTTACATACACTGCGCATGCGTGAAACTCCACCCCTGACCTTCTTTCTAGTATATTCCGCCCCTTCTCTTTCGGCACAGTGGGAGAGCAGTGCCTGCAGAGGAGAGCAGCAATGTCGAAAGCCCGGAGCCAGAAACATCCCGATCCAGGAGGAAATTTAAGGCCTCAAATATGGCCTTTGTTGAAATGGTGGAGATGGTGGACATCTTGAAGAGGGCCGACTATGATGGGAAGTATGGACCGTACAGCAAGCCAAATGTGAGGAAGGCCAAAATCATGACTAAAGTTGTGAAAAGTCTGCAGAAGAATTTTGTGGTACGACGATCCAAGGAGCAATTGAGGAAACGCTGGTCAGACCTCAAATTGAGCGAGCAGGATCAGTACAGAAAGATCAATCGAGTACTGCAAAAAAGTAAGTATTTGTCGTGTGTTCCTATTATTATTATTACTTGCATGCTGCTCCATGTGCTTTTCTTTACTGTTGTACAGTTTAAAATGGCGTTTCAAATGGCAAGTTTCAGGTTCGTGGGCACAGTAATCATTCGTAATAAACATTGTTCGTTCGCCCACTAATACAATGTTTTTGACAGATGCAGGTTAACTACATTTGTTCAGGCCTATTTGTATTAAAAGAAGTTTATACATTGTTGTCTAGATGTGTTTGTAACTAGAATTAAATGCAAACTTGATTCAGTGTAAGGAGAGGACACTCAACAGCTGTTTACACATCTGGATGCAGGAGCACTAGTGTGGGAAACCAGAACACCCTTTTTGGGGTGTCCCACACAGGTGCTCCAGTGGATACTAGGGGTGTCTCCATGTGTGAAACTTTACCTATTAAAAGGTAAGTATTCCAGCTTTAAGAAAGGGAAAAAATCATGTCTTCAGCTTGCTAAAACAGACAATTGTACGTCACTTCCAAGCAATGTTTCTTATTCCTATTTCTTGCCTCAAATATCTGTGTGCTAAGTATACCTTATTTTTTATTCACATAGGGGAGAAAAGACTCGGGACATCTGAGGACACCAAGAACACCATACCTCCTAAAGAAGAGGAAATCCCCACACCACAACCTGAGGATGTGGATTCCGAGGTACATGAATTGGGCAAAATAGTGACCACAACAGGTGAGTGTCTGAGACCACAGCTTCTGGTAATAGATGTATGCATGCATATTTATAATACATGGTGTGTTTTTTTATTTTAGGTGATGTGCATGTTGTGGAAGAAGAAACTCATTTCACCAGTGCAAGTGCACACATCCTCATCGGGGAGATCATGGTGTGCAATCGGGATTTAGAGAATATAAAGGAAATCATCAATGATGTTCAACAAAAAATGAAGAACATCATTGATGTTTTAGGAAGAATCTAAAACACACAAAAATTGTACCATTTTGTCGTGGAATTTGTTCTTTTAAATCAAGTTTTAAAGTAATTTGAAAGCCAAATTTTGAAGATGCACACAGTGTGTCAACATGTGCTATCTGCCATCACGGGATATCAATGTACGCGTTTTATGGGTGCAACCCCATCTTCACAACTCAAGTAGGTGAGAGGAAGGGGTTGCACCCCCGAAACACGTCCATTAATCCCCCATGATGGGAGCTAGCACATGTTGACATTAGGCATGGGACCAGGAGTGAAATGCACATTTTGACTCCCAATTTGTGTGCACCTTCAAAATTCGGCATTTCCAGGGGTGACATCACCCTATCTGATGAAGGCAAGATCAACACAGTTTGGACATACTAATGTCTGATTATTGCCTTCACTTTTTCAAAGTTGAACTTTGTAAGTTCCTGAGTTGTGTATGTTATTATGGTTTGAAACATGCCTGTTTAACCAAAAAAGGATATTTCTACTGTCAAACATAAAAATGTTATACACCAAAGATGTTGGTGTGTTCAAAAACCCTTTTCTAACGCACATGTGAATGTGCACGGAGTAAAATGTTTTATACTCAACAATGTGTGGCTTCTTCTTTCAATGCTCAATACCAGTTTTGGGAGTAAGTTGGTGTTTACAGTGACAATGGGGGTTATTTACTAAAGGCAAATCCACTTTGCGCTACAAGTGCACTTTCAGTGCACTTTCAAGTGCACTTGCAGTGCACTTGTAGTGCAAAGTGGATTTTCCTATAGTAAATAACCCCCGCAGTGCTCTAAAATATTTGCCCCAATCAGGCCATTTTAGGGACTCAAAACAATTCATGGTGCTGAAACATTAACAACAAAAACAATGTGTGTGTGTAGCAGACCCACAACATAATAGTTAGCTGAAGAAGAGATTGTCACCTCATGTATCAAATAAATTACGTTTGCACTATTGAAGTAAATGGCCAAAAAGAAAAGCCTATTGGAGAACCTAGGAGACAGCTAAAAGAAACACAAGCAGTAAATCAAATGAAATATTAGTTCAGTTTATACTAAAAATTAATTTAAAAATGTTTCACACATTCGCTGGAAGATTAATGGCCCCTTACCCGCAAAGTACTCAAGATAATTTTGTCTCACTTCGCGGGCGCTTTGGGGGGGGGGGCAAGCCAGGATGGCCAGCTTCAAGTGCTGTCAAATTACTATTTGGTACTCCAGCCTCAGCCCCAACTGAGGCCACATAGTTTGTAGCATTTTTGCGGAGATAATTGTGTAGAATGCAGCAGGCAAGCACAATATGGTTCAATTTATATTCTGCCATGTGGCTTGGTGTCAGAAATAGGCAGAACCGGCTGGTCATTATTCCGAAAGCATTCTCCACCACTCTTCTAGCTCTGGCCAGCTGGCATTTAAAAACCCTCTGGTCCGGGGTGAGGGCCCTCATCGGAAATGGCCTCATGAGATGGTCACCTAGCCCAAACGAGGGCTAGGTGACAGCGACGAACACAAACGGAAGACCAGCCACGTTGTCTTCCACAGGTGGCAAGCCCAAACTGCCATTCTGGGGCCGTCTGTAAGACTCCGTCTGGGCGATGACGCCACCATCCGACATCTGGCCATTCTTCCTCTTCCCCAAAAACTCATATGTCACCGACACCACCGCCAACAACACAATACTATTAAACCCCTTATATTTATAATAGTATGACCCCGAGTTGGGGGGCGGGACGATGTGGACGTGTTTCCCATCTATTGCCCCTCCGCAGTTTGGGAAGTCCCACTGCTGAGCAAACTGGGATGCCACAGTCTGCCATTCCTGTGGGTTTAAAGGAAACTGGAGTGAAACAAGCAAAAAAAATAGTACTTTTGCACATAAACATTGCAAGCAGATTAGACACAAACATTCTTGGCCAACATAAGTAGAACATTTATTGAAATGAGTCTTTAAAGACAAAAGTATAAGGTCCACTTATCAGATTCCTCACCCCCTCTGATGGCTCATTGTAAAAATTTTATGGTGGTGGGGGGATGTTTTGGACAGGTAACCCTCTCTACTTCATTGAGAGCTGAATGCATAAATAATGTGTGTTAATTTGGCCAGCCAATCCTTACTTACACTATTGGTAGCCCACTGGACAGGTAAGAATTGTCATAATACATAAATATGAATACACACTGTACAAATTGAAGCACCTTTTTGCATTCTGCAATTACCTATCAAGATAATAGGAGAACAAAACTTTAACCAGTACCATTTGAAAGTATTCTGGCAGGCCCTTGCACAACATGCTTTGGTGAATTCATCCATAAATATGAACACAAAAGAGGTAGGTATAGTGTGTATGGGTTTGGCAAAGTCAGCAGATAGAGTATTGGTATCAGTTGACTTAGCGGTTGGGGGGGGGTTCCAAAAGAGTTTCCCCCCCCCCAAAAAAAGCATCTTGCACTCTGCCTGAATTTAAGGACAAAAATAACATTTGGACACATTTTAGGGGGTGTTTAGAGTAAGCACTACAATGGAGCTGACTAAATACATTGTTAAGTGACTAGGCTAGGTGTGTATGGGCCCAGGATAGCATGCTGGGGAGGTTAGTGAAGGCAAATATGCATGAAGGACAAAAAAGAACATTAAAAGCTTACAGCATGCATGAGGATAAAGAGGACATTCACAGCATATTAAAATCATGGTAATTAGGGAATAATGAAATAAATACAATACATTAGCAAACATTAAATACATAGAATGTGATGTTAGAGGATAACACTTACCTTTAATATATTCCTTCTGCAGGACCTGTATGATGGCAGAACAGGTCTCTGGAATAATGATCCCCAGAGCCTAGGGGGAGATGCCTGTCGAGAACTTGATGTCCTGCAGACTTCTCCCCGTCGCCAAATACCGCAAGGTGGCAACGAGCCTTTTGTTCGGTGTAGTGATCGGGTATATAAATGTATTGAATATTGGGTGTATAGATGTAGAGTGGGTATGATAATGAATTAGTAAGTACTCTTCCGCAGCAACCCAATTCTTCCAGAGAGATGCACTTTATTGACTTCCAACACAGAACAAAGTCCAAAGTCCACAGATGACAAAGAAATCCGACAGAGGAAATATAATTCAAAGTCCCATGTCTTAGGTCCGAGTGTGCATACACAGACAAGCCTCTCCCAAAACTAAATGCCAGCTTGAATGTCCTCCATGAAATACTAGTCCACTAGGAGGGAGTTTCTGCTAGGTCAACCCAAAATACTCTTTGATCTTATTGTTACCCGTCAAGTCTAATTACCATCAATAAATACTTCTACTATGGTCCTTTAAACAATGTACCCTTTGAAATGTTCAATTAGGTTTCCAGACCATACCTCACCTCACACACCTAGGTAGACTTGCATAAGATCAACACATCAAAGAGTCTTCAGCTGTCCCCTTGATATGTTAAAATTCAGTTGGACAAATCAACCAGTCAATTGAATTCTGGCCTGGTCAATATTGACTGCATGTGTACATACACACAACAATGTCCCACATAAATCGGTGAACATTACAACATATTACAACATATACCCCCACTTGGGTCGGTTCTAACTACTAGAACTGACCCATAAATCAAACAACAAAAATATCATTACGATTTAAGGTACTGGATGCTTTACAATGGCTGATATAAAATATGAAGTTGAAACTGGTTACATCTCTCTTCGCCAGCCTCTAAAATATCCCCATGAAACAGTTATTAGATAATATAACTTTTAGACCATGACTGGAAAAGGATTTGGTAAACATCAGTGGCCCATATAGCTGTTAGGCCTTATTATATCACATCAAGATCTTGAATATTGCGCAAAGACGAGCTGATGTCACAGTCCATTCTTCGGTCTGACTTCATCACATCTCTCACCATCTCACTGAAAGTAAACTTGGTATGCTCTGGGAACTCCAATCCACAAGTCCAGGATTCTCTCATCTCCAGGCTCAAGCTTTCCATTTTTAAAGATGCTTTTACGCAAACACTCTACTTTCATCTTTATAGTAAGAAGAACTATCAATGTACCAGCACTCACTTTCAAGGTCAAAAGGTTTGGATATGGCAGTGAAAACTGTGCTTCAAACTATTTTCTTGCACTTGACATTCATGAGTCCATCTTTGTTGATTGCCAGTCACAATTTGCTTTTGTAATTTGCTGTAGGCCGACCCCTCATTGCCTTCAATAAAGCAGTTACTTGGATCATTCAGTCCACAATTACACTTGAACGGTATACCAACATATACATATAGATATACCCCCACACGATGGTTCAGATAAAATCAGCTTGACATCAGTGTTTATCAGATCTTCTATCCAGACAAAGCGGCAGTGGAAATTCTTGCCAGTATCTTCACCATGAAAGGTAGAAAGGTCTTTTTCATCCATATATGTCATAGCCTTTAGCATATTATAAACAACTGAATCAACAAAGTTTCAAATCATGACTAGAGTGATGAATTTCACTCACCCCTCTTATAAATTTAGGAAAACCACCCAACATACTAAAATTTATGCTATGCCAAGCCATTGTGCAGCATCTCACCTTAGATGTCAAATATATTGATCAATACGCATTATGTAATATGTACAGATGTTATGAAAATTATTTTAGGTTAAAATGCTTCTCTTTGGTTTTAAGATAAAAGTTCAAGAAATAAAACATAAAGAAAATAAAAAAATGAAAAGCAAAATATATCAGGAAAAGGGAGAAAAATTAAAAATTAGGGCGTTGAAGAAAAAAGAAAAAAAAAGGTCCATTGCTTGATGAATTTCGAGAGAGTCCATGAATACTTTATAATTCCTTGTTGTCTATTCAGCATTTCTCCCATAATTCTCCCTCACTAGCCAATTTCAGACTTCTGCTATTCATAAAGCATCTTCAGACGTCCCTGAAAAACAAAACTCTCCAACAAAACTAATTAGCAAGGTCTTTAAATGTTGTTTGAAGTTAAAACAAAACACTATTTACACATATACAGTTTGAAGCTAATTCACCCCCACTGCTAGAGAAGTGTCATTTGCATTCAAAAACAGATCTGGACAATATACATCTTGTACATTCATGACACCCTGTACCCCCTTCAACTGCTGTAATAATTTATCACGTTCTTCTCTCATCTTGTCATACTCAATTTTCAGGTGGTCATATTTCTGTTTTAACTGAGAGAACGGTATCCAAGTCTTGGACTTTTTCTTATTATTATTTTGTTCAGCTCTGTTTTTCATATTAATATCACCTATGTTTGACCCGGTGTGTCCTCTCTGGGTGTTATCATAGGATATTATCTTCTGATCTTTATGTTCAGTATTTGTCCTAAACAATGTGGCTAAATCAATTTTGACAGCCTGCTCATTTGACTTTCTCCATAAATGGTCTGCTCTTAACAATATGTCTTTTAAATCATGAGGATTTGGGGTAACTAATAAAATATTTTGTTTGATATCTTCATGCAACGCATCTAGAAACATACTCATATGTATCAAGCCACCACGCTCAAATGCAAGATTATTACTGACCAATAATTCCATAATAGTTGCTATCCTGTGTGACAATTCATAGGGAGATTCATTTTGCATTTGTTGGATCTTCCCATGAATAGTAACATCAGAACGTACACCATACAAAACACATAATAATTCCAGTAATATGTCCCTTGTCCTCAGAGGCTGAATACAGATTTGTTTAATTCTCATCCAAAGACCACTTCCTAAAGAATGTTGCAAAACTCTTTCTAAGTCAGATGGGTTGAGATTGTACATATCTCTGACTTGCTGCACGTCACAAAACCATTTTAAAAATCTGTTTAAATCATGGTATGGAACCATTCCTATTTCTTTAAGAATTGCGTCTAATAATTTTGGTTTGAATGGCTTCATTACAAGCTGAACTTCACCTGTATTATTATTATTGTTATAAACTGTGGTAGTCACAGTGGGGGCAGCTGGTAATGAATTATCAGATTTAATATGAGGTTCTGTTTGCTGCAGATTGCTGAATCCAAGATTTGATGCATATCTGCATTCCTGAGATCTCTTCTCTAATTCCATAATTCTTAATTTTAATCTCTCATTTTCCTCTGATAATTCATCACAATGTTTAGATTTCTCAAGTAAAGCTTCTCCAATCGTAACCGCATGCAATTTTAAATTTACTGTCTCGGTGTCTGATTGGTTTTGTAACCTCTCACAAACATTGTTGCTATTATCAACTGCCTTCTGTAACTGGGTAATTTCCTCAACCTTATAATTCAAAGAACTTTCCATTGTTAGACAGCAAGATAACAAGCCCTGTATAATACAACCTTTTCTTTTACTTTCTGAAATTTTGCTATCAAAAACATTTTTCTCTAAAAATTCCTTCATCATCGTCCACGTCTGCTTACATTTTTCTGGAATTTCATAAGGACCGCCATGGCGCTTAATACATTTTAATACCCATCTGTTAACTTTATCAGAACTGACACTGGCTTCACACTGAGTAAGCATTTTGACTATATTACTAATAGTTAAAAAAAGGAAATATTTTACTCACCGCATTAGTTACTCCTTCAGATTCCAGTTCAGGTCTTCTGGTACACGACACAGTCCTTTTTTGTTGTTTCCAGTCTCCAGAGAATAATTCTGGGGTTCCCAACTTGTTTAAATTTGTAGACCAGACTCTTTTATGTCACAACCAGACATTAGAGTCACAGCACAGCTCTTGGTTCTTCATCAGACTTCTGTCCAACTCACAGGATTGTTGTCACCACCGACTTCTGTTACTAAGTCCGAAAATGCTCTTCTGGTCACATGAACGGCACCAGTGTAGTGATCTAATTTAAGTTCAAAGAACGGGTCACGGCACCAGTGTAGTGATCTGGTCTATTAATGTATATTGGGTGTATAGATAATTAATAAGTACTCTTCCGCAGCAACCCAATTCTTCCAGAGAGATGCACTTTATTGACTTCCAACACAGAACAAAGTCCAAAGTCCACAGATGACAAAGAAATCCAACAGAGGAAATATAATTCAAAGTCCCATGTCTTAGGTCCGAGTGTGCATACACAGACAAGCCTCTCCCAAAACTAAATGCCAGCTTGAATGTCCTCCATGAAATACTAGTCCACTAGGAGGGAGTTTCTGCTAGGTCAACCCAAAATACTCTTTGATCTTATTGTTACCCGTCAAGTCTAATTACCATCAATAAATACTTCTACTATGGTCCTTTAAACAATGTACCCTTTGAAATGTTCAATTAGGTTTCCAGACCATACCTCACCTCACACACCTAGGTAGACTTGCATAAGATCAACACATCAAAGAGTCTTCAGCTGTCCCCTTGATATGTTAAAATTCAGTTGGACAAATCAACCAGTCAATTGAATTCTGGCCTGGTCAATATTGACTGCATGTGTACATACACACAACAATGTCCCACATAAATCGGTGAACATTACAACATATTACAACATTCGGGAGAGATGACTTGCCGCATGCAGGTGTCCTGCTTGGTAATATAAGGGGACAGCAAAGCCAACAGACGGTGAAAAACTGGGTCCGTCATCCAGAGATAATTCCTGAAATCATCAGGATTATTCTCCTGGATCTCCCGCAACAAAGGCATGTGAGAGAATTGGTCAGGCTGGAGCAAGCAATTCTTTGTCCATAAACTCCTCCTTGCCCTGTTCATGGACTGGGCTTGGGTCAAAGTAAGAACCCCAACACCAAGTCCCTGCACAGCACGAACTCTACGACGAGTATGTACCCGCAACATGGCTAGAAGACGGTCGGTTGCTCAGAATGAACTAACAGAACGCACTGAAAATCAGAAAGAACCTGAGAAGAACGATCTGAAAATCAGAAACAAGCGGACAAGAACGCGCTGAAAAACAGATACGAACCCACAAGCACAAACTGAAGAGTAGTAACAAACTGAAAAGCACGAGGCTGAAAAAGCGCGAATCGTCTATCACCAAACTTCTACTAACACGAGATTAGCAGAAGGAGCCCAAAGGGTGGCTCACTTGGTATTGAACTTCCATTTTATAGTCCCGTCGTACGTGTTGTACGTCAGCACGTTCTTGCCGATCGGAATTTCCGACAACATGTGTGACCGTGTGTATGCAAAACAAGTTTGAGCCAACATCCGTCGGAAAAAAATCCACGGTTTTGTTGTCGGAATGTCCGATCGTGTGTACATAGCATTAGTGTTAACATTACAAAGGCAGTGACATGGACACCCTAAGTATTCAGCCCCCTCTACCGAGAAAAAGAAAAAAGCCTCAGGGCTGGGGTGTAACTTGACCGCAGTTTTAGGTAAAATGGGTAGGGTGGAGAGATTGGTGTTATAGGGGGAAGCCCAGAGTTCATCTTTGAAGTGTGTGTCTGTTCAAAATCTAGAAAAAAGATAAAGACATAAGCAACACATTACCGTGATAATTTTTCTCATATTTTTTCATATTCAGAGAGACTGCAGAAACTTAATATATAGCTTTGAGGAAAGAAGGTTATGGGGGACATAAATGAAACCTTTAAATACACTACTTAAGGGTATGAATAAGGTTCAGGGTGGCAGTATTTTCAGTAACAGTATCTCACAAACGTGAGTACACCCCTCACATTTTTGTAAATATATTATTATATCTCTTCATGTGAGAACACTGAAGAAATTACACTTTGTCACAATGTAAAGTAGTGAGTGTATAGCTTGTATAACCATGTAAATTTGCTGTCCCCTCAAAATAACTCAACACACAGCCATTAATGGCAACAAAAGTGAGTACACCCCTAAGTGAAAATGTCCAAATTGGGCCCAAAGTGTCTATTTTGTGTGGCCACCATTCTATTCCAGCACTGTCTTAACCTTCTTGGGCGTGGAGTTCACCAGAGCTTCACAGGTTGCCACTGGAGTCCTCTTCCACTCCTCCATGACGACATCAAGGAGCTGGTGGATGTTAGAGACCTTGCGCTCCTCCACCCTCTGAGGATGCCCCACAGATGCGCAATAGGGTTTAGGTCTGGAGACCTGCTTGGCCAGTCCATCACCTTTACCCTCAGCTTCTTTAGCAATGCAGTTGTCGTCTTGGAGGTGTGCTTGGGGTCGTTATGTTGGAATACTGCCCTGCGGCCCAGTCTCTGAAGGGAGGGGATCATGCTCTGCTTCAGTATGTCACAGTACATGTTGGCATTCATGGTTCCCTCAATAAACTGTAGCTCCCCAGTGCCGGCAGTACTCATGCAGCCCCAGACCATGACACTCCCACCACCATGCTTGACTGTAGGCAAGACACACTTGTCTTTGTACTCCTTACTTGGTTGCCGCCTCTTTTCTGGACACTGACAGTTTCTGTTGATCAAAGATGCAAAAGCCCCTTAAGAAATAGGAACTCGGAGTCCCTTAGAAAGTAGCACAAAGTGTTGCAGGTTGCATACAGGGGTATCTCCAACTCCACTGTAGACACTGATCCCAGTTCTACTTACTGCAGCAACTATTTAAGGGCTGGCTCAGCCACCATGCCAGGCTCACTGACTGGGGAATTGGCCAAAGTCCAGTATGCAGATCAAGTATGCAGTATGTAGAATGCCTGTATGCAGATCAACCCTCCTGGTCACCGCCCTCCAGCTTCCAGAAATGTCTCCAAACTTCCAGAACCAGGGGAGGCACCAGAGACCTGCCTGTATAAGTCATCCAGCCTGACCTGCAATAAACTCTTAACCCAGATTCAAGACTCTTTTTACCATGAGCCAATAAATTTGCCTGCACTATTCTAGTAGCACGCTAAAGAGTACAACAGCAGTATCGCTGGACATACTTAGTGCCAGTCCATGGCACATTTACATGTGAGTGACCATTTTTATGGAAACTGTCTCTGTGCCTTGGTATACCAATAATACAGTAAATAAGGGTTATGCTATGTTATTGTTTGTGATTTTTCCATTCTATATATTAGCATATGGGAGTGAAGAGGTTGTGGTAGAGACGGGCATTTTTAAGAGTGGCATTAAAAGAAGAAATCCCTGTGTATCGTATGCACTTGTTGACCCACGTACACTTAGGGTCATAGATATCTGGTGAGCCTCAGCTTGCACAGGGTGTGTGTTGGCAGGGCACTGGAAGTCAAGTTTGGACACTTTTATGAACACTTAAGCAAGAAGGAAATTCCCCTAATAGTGGACTTTAAAGGCAGGTATGGAAAAACATAAGAAAAATTGTATAGTATACAAACAATAATTTATTCATTTCAAAAACATCATAAAAGCATCAATAGCAGTATAACATACAGTGGAAGGAATGCGATTCATGCATTTGTACATATATGGGATATTGATACCAATGTACTTGCACCCAACGCGTTTCGGAGTTGTTTAGCCTCCTTCTTCAGGGGTGGATGTAAGTTTGGCAAAAGTTTCTAGATTGAAAATAATGTGTTTAACAAAGAAATAATGAGTATATGTACATATCAGACCATAAGGACATAAGTACATGCTACATTTTTTATTCCATTTACACTTACATTGGCATTATGTAAGCTAGCTTCGCATTCCAAAACAGTTTAAAAACAAAGGCGCTGACACTGTCTGCCCATCCAGTGTATTCCCAATTGTGATAGGTAAGGGTTGATTAACGTATCCAAGATGTTGATACTTCATACATAGCAGATGAAGATATTTAGGTATGGATGTATATAGATAGTTTAATTCCTCAGAAATTAGAGGAAAGGCCCACAACTGTGGGGTGTAGAGAAATTATGGACCTGAAATTCCACTGAGGCCGAATGCGGGTCCTGTAGAATGTGAGAATATAAAAGTATGTAATGGCCAGTCATGGACTGAAACTTCAAATAAAATAGGATGTGAGAAAATTCTTATAGTAGTAGGGGTACAACATACCTGATAGAACTACTGTAGAGGATTCAAAGAAGTATGAGAAGGGTGGCTGATATACGCTGAATGTATCTTGGGTAGCTAAAAAGTATTGACACAGGGGGGAGGAAAGTATGAAAGTATCATTAGATAAATGTGTGATTTATCCAACTGAATATTACTAACAGTTTAAAGTGTAATGTATAGATATATTTCCAAGGTTTGTGCAATCCAGATACATCTGGATTGTCCTTGGTTAAATGGTAATAGTTAAATAATATTTACATCAGTGAACCTTATTACATTTACACCACTGATGTAAATATTATCTAACTATTACCATTTAACCAAGGACAACCCAGATGTATCTGGATTGCACAAACCTTGGAAATATATCTATACATTACACTTTAAACTGTTAGTAATATTCAGTTGGATAAATCACACATTTATCTAATGATACTTTCATACTTTCCTCCCCCTGTGTCAATACTTTTTAGCTACCCAAGATACATTCAGCTTATATCAGCCACCCTTCTCATACTTCTTTGAATCCTCTACAGTAGTTCTATCAGGTATGTTGTACCCCTACTACTATAAGAATTTTCTCACATCCTATTTTATTTGAAGTTTCAATCCATGACTGGCCATTACATACTTTTATATTCTCACATTCTACAGGACCCGCATTCGGCCTCAGTGGAATTTCAGGTCCATAATTTCTCTACACCCCACAGTTGTGGGCCTTTCCTCTAATTTCTGAGGAATTAAACTATCTATATACACCCATACCTAAATATCTTCATCTGCTATGTATGAAGTATCAACATCTTGGATACGTTAATCAACCCTTACCTATCACAATTGGGAATACGCTGGATGGGCAGACAGTGTCAGCGCCTTTGTTTTTAAACTGTTTTGGAATGCGAAGCTAGCTTACATAATGCCAACGTAAGTGTAAATGGAATAAAAAATGTAGCATGTACTTATGTCCTTATGGTCTGATATGTACATATACTCATTATTTCTTTGTTAAACACATTATTTTCAATCTAGAAACTTTTGCTAAACTTACATCCACCCCTGAAGAAGGAGGCTAAACAACTCCGAAACGCGTTGGGTGCAAGTACATTGGTGTCAATATCCCATATATGTACAAATGCATGAATCGCATTCCTTCCACTGTATGTTATACTGCTATTGATGCTTTTATGATGTTTTCGAAATGAATAAATTATTGTTTATATACTATACAATTTTTCTTATGTTTTTCCATATGTGCCTTTAAAGTCCACTATTAGGGGAATTTCCTTCTTGCTTGAATGTTTAATTTTAGGATGTGGCACAACCTGGCAGTTAACAAGCCGACCTACAACCTTTGCTTTTATGAACACTTATACATATTTTAGGAGTTGTTTTTCATATAATTGGATATTTTTTATTTATGGTAATCAGTATAGTGAATTGTATAGAGCGCCGCTCACATCTTAAAGTTTGTATATTTCATCTGTGTTTATAAGGGGTAGCACAGTTTGGAGGGGGAGGTGGGAAGGACTTTTTATAGATTCATTTTTCACTTATGTATTTCACTTTTCTAGAAGCGGTTATGGTTATGTACTGTAGATATTTTCATTGGGTGTCCCACATTGCTATCTCTATAAACTAGGTAGCATGAAAATGAAATATAACCACACATATACAGCGCTATGGTATGCCCTATTCATTAACTATTAAACACTAATAAAGTTCCTGCAAATCCACATAATTCTACAAAGTGGCTGTGCATCAATAAAGTGTCTGTGCAAGGGAAATTTTCTCCAATGTGTGTATTCAATATGAAAAATAAAAAGTGCTCTGTGCTGTGCAACTCCCCTTCAGCAATATCATCAATTGTCTCCTGTGCTTCCCATCATCTGTGAACCTCCACCTCCACCTCCACACCAAAGAACTCACCAGATTTCCATGGCCACCTGGTATACAGTAGGTCATTAGGTGTTTATATCCCCCCAGAGGAATAACCCTCCCAGGACCCGCCTTCCAGTACTGGTGTTGGCCCGTGTGACAGGACTAGGGGGGGGGGGGACGGTTCGGTTGTCCAGATTCTTTTCCCAGATTCTTTACTAAAACTGGTAACACTTGATTAACATCTGATGATGGCTGCATCAAGCGTGCTTTAGGAAATAAGTTGTCCTAAAAAAGAAATCTGGTGCCACAAATGCCTTAATCTGACCATACCGTACACTGATCAAAATTTGGCCACTTCAGTAGGTACTGGATAGATCCTGATCAGTGTGTGACCGTCCCCACTTGTTTGATAAACCAACTGTTGTTGGTCAGAGATTGCAGCTAATCATCTATAGCTGCTGATCACCATATTCTGACAGCGGCAGGTCCCACTGTCAGAATACAATGTCCGGATGGGGGGGGGATTCCTCCATCCACCTCGTTTGTGTGGATGAAAGTATCTGTTGGCTGAATAAAAAAAAAAAACAGTGTATGGTCATTGGTTAACTTTAGACTTTAATATAGAAGACATACTGTGGTTAATTTACTAAAACTGGAGAACTGGAATCTGGTTCAGCTGTGCATGGTAGCCAATCAGCTTCTAACTTCAGTTTGTTCAATTGAGTTTTAACAAAAAACCTGGAAGCTGATTGTTTTCAATGCGGAGCTGCACCAGATTTTGTACACGTTGCATCACTGGTCATGTAACTTCCTCAGTTTAGGAGGAAGACCAGTGACGCAATGTGCCGGGCGGGGCATGTGATGTCACGTCCAGTATCTGCCATACTCGTAAGATTATAAAAAATAGAAAAATCAGAGAAAAAGAGGGAATCCCTGATCCCAGCGCTCTAAATGGATATATTATAGATTTTTTTACACTTATTAGCTGCTATTATAAAAACCAAAACGTGATGTGATGAATGAATAAATATACCTTCCCATAAGAGAAAATATTAACAGCGCTTTACATTGGATTACCAATCATAAGTGTGATTAATGAGAGTCAACATATAACATTAAACTCAAAAGGTCATAGTTCACAGTATCTGTGGAGCATGTAAACAAGGTAGTGCGGCAAGTCTTTATGATGATGGATCATGCATGCAATAGAAGGGTTACGATCCGAACTTTGATTCCTCCCCAGTGCACCTTTTGTCTTACTCTACACCTTCACCGAGTCACCTCATGACACACCCCTTTGTGTATATGCTCACCAGAGGTAAAAGTTAGATATGCCTGTAATATCTCTCCCAGGGATGATCTGCTCTGCTCTGCTCCCGCTAATCGTGATCAGTTCTGAGGTAGAAGTCAGGTATGCCTGTGGTATCTCTCACCAGGGATGATCTGCTCTGCTCCCGCTGATGTCAGTCAGTTCTCCTCTTTATAGTGAGCAGAGTACACAGACCCGAGCAGTGTCAGGACAATGATCCCCCAGCAGCCAGTGGGATCTACTGCTGGGGGATCATTTATTTTTCAAATGATTGGATGATAGCAGAGAATACAGCTAAGTAAAAATTGTACTACAAAAAAAAGTTTTAAAAGAAAAACCACAAAAAAAACTAGTAAATAGCAACTAGTAACTTCAAGAGAGGCTCGCAACCACAGACGACACATTTTTTCTCAGTACAAGTTTCTTTTAAATTGCCTGGCTTGAAAGTTGAACTATTTGTACACTTGTACAAGTGGTTCTGAAATAAACACTCTGACAACACTGCTTCACAAACAAGGGGAATGAAAAAGAGTGCGAAATGGGTGTGTCAGAATGTTTGCCAAATTCTGTCTCATCAATATCCCTTTTGCAGACATTCTAAATACCTCAAAGTCACAGTGAATAGCATTGTAAATGCCATAAGATGGACACACCCAACAAGAAAAATAACCTGCGTGTTTAACAAAAAAGGCAGATCTGTTCAAATGAAGACTTTTTTTTTTGTGATCAAAATTAAAATACTGGGATAAGCCAACAGCACACTGGTTGATAGAGGCTAGCTTGTTGCCAGGACTGTAACTATAGAAACATAGAAAAGTAAGGGCAAAAAAAGACCATCAAGTCTGCCAGTTTTAATTTTTTTATTAATTTATTTTATTTACACGTTTTTGTATTTTCTTTTTGTCTGTGTGTGGATTAATGTTGGTCCCCAGCATGTTTGAAGCCCCTTTCAGTAAAATAACACTTTCTAAGATTAGTTTTGAGCTTTCCTTCTGTTAGTTTAAGGTCATGTCCCTGTGTTCTTGATCTTGGTTTCATATTGAAAATACTACCCTCTTGATGTATTTAAAGGTTTCAATCATGTTTCCCCTTTACCTTATTTGCTCCAGACTGTACATATTACAATACGTTCCTAAAGTCTCTCTTGATATGTTTTATCCCTCAAACCTTTCACCATTTTTGTTGCCCATCTCTGGACTTGTTCTATCCTCTCTTACAAAAAAGATATTGATAGGTCTCCAGAACTGGATACAGTTTTCTAAATGAGGTCTCACTAAAGATCTATATAGGGCAGGGGTAGGCAACCTTTGAGAGATGGAGATCTACCATGACAACACGGAAGAGATCAAAGTTTATTGGGGGTGTCATGGCCTTTTTTTTTTTTTTTTAGTGCAGGGGGGTCTGGAGGGCATGGTACAGGGGTTCTGGAGGGCATAGCTCAGGGGGTCTGTATTAGCAGGTTATTGAATCATGCGCTTGGAAGCTTGTTGTATGCAGAGAATACTTTACTTTCATAGAGGATGTCTTTATCATGTCTTACAGGAAACAGGACAATACAAGTACATAGAGAAAGGATAAACAAACATCCTGTCATATCATAGAAAACATGTACTATACATTAAAATACTACAGCGCTACATGTTGTATAGATAGGTATAATGCATACAGTATATATTGTTCAGTTTATATGAGCAACTTTACATTACATGTTGTTGTTCTTCCAACACCCCTTCTCAACAGCATGTGCTTTGTCAAATTTTATTCAGCTTCTTCTGCATATAATTATGATGTCCCTTCAATAAAGGCTTGGTGAGTGCATCAGCAGTCATCTCCTCTGATGGGCAGTATTTAATGTCAATAACACCTTGCTATTGATTGTCCCTCAGTGGGTGATACTTGACATTGATGTGATTGGTTCTAGGATTGACCCTTTCTCATTGCGTAAGCTTTTTTTTACAACCCTGATTGTCTTCAAAAATGGGAATTGGTTTTGACATGTCTATCCCAATGTCCACAAAAAGTTGACAAATCCATATCGCTTCTTGACAAGCGTGTGCTGCTGCAGTGTACTCTGCTTCAGTTGAAGATAGAGCAACAGTTGTTTGCTTTTGACCAACTCTTGGTTCCTTCTCCATACTGTAAGATAAATCCAATTGTGGATTTGCGGTCTGTGCAGTCCCCAGCCCAATCAGCATCCACATATCCGACCAGTTTTGAATTTGATGCTGCTGGTAACCATAACTTCATCTATATTGTTCCTTTGAGGTACTGCATCACTCTTTTTATTGCGTTCCAGTAACGCTGACAGGGAGCTGAAACTTTCTTTGCATAGTATGCTCACTGCTGCGGCTATGTCTGATCTTGTCACAGTGGCAATATATAGCAGCTTACCGATTGCTCTGCGATACGCGTCATTGTTGAGTAGCAAGTTTTCTGCTTCATTACTCTTTTGATAGCCTGGTCCTATAGGAGTTTTTACATCCTTTGCATCTTGCATATGGAATTGTTCCAAGATTTCCGAGATTTTCTGAGATTGGTTGAGAAGATAACTTCCATCTTCTTCTCTCTCTATTTGGATTTTCAGATAATAGCTAATGTTCCCAAGTTCTTTGATTTCAAAATTTTCTTTCAACTTGTGAACTATCTGATTATAATCATATCTTGTTCAAAACAGGTTATAATGTTATCAACATAGATAAGGATGTATATCCATCTGTCTTCTTGATTTTTGGATTAGAGACAGGGGTCTACTTTACTTCTTGAGAATCCCTCTCTGGTAAGTACTTTCTTCACTTTCTCATTCCACACCCTTGCAGATTGCTTAAGACCGTAGATGCTCTTCTGAAGTTTACACACGAGGTTGTTTCCTTGCTCAAACCCTGGTGGTTGCTCCATGAAGAGATCTCCCTTAAGGTCTCCATATAGGAAAGCAGTTTTAACGTCTAGGTGTTTGACTTGCATGCCCTTCCCAGCTGCAACACTAAGAAGCGCTCTGATGGTGGAGTGTTTTACGACAGGAGCGCAGTTTTAAGGAATTGTAGAATGGCAGTGTGTGTATGGCCTGGTCTGGCCAATCCAGTGGTCAGACAAGAAAAGCCTAATGCACAAGGCACGGCATAACCCCTCAGGATTGTGAGGACAGACCAAGAAAGTATTTAAAAAATAATTTTATTGAAAAAGTATTTAACAATAGGAACATTACAAACAATTTCAGTACACAATTATATACATAGCAAGAGAAAAGAAGTCTTGCGAGCCACAATAGCCCTATGTCTTACTGCAGAAATAAACGATATGACAAAAATTATATACCGAGCAATATATATATATACCCAGCCGCAAACGCAGGTCACGTATTCATAACCGTGCATTAAGTATAGATAAAGAAATGCGCTGCGCTCAGGTATGAGACTATCTATGCATTCACCTTATCAATATAAAGGTGCCTAGCAACTGTGCTTCAAATCCCAAACCAAACCATATACCCAAAAATAGTGCTAATTATATATCCCATCCAAAGGCACACTGTGCCAAATATTGAAAATATATTGTGCTACTGAATAACACACTCCAAGTGTATTGCGCTTATGGTGAGTGATCTTATTCATGCACAAAAAGCAAATAAATTGTTCATATACTAGTAAATAACTAAAAAACTAATAAACGTGCCTAAAAATTATATCAAAGTGCCATACATACATTCTATCTAAAGTGCAATGTGCTGATACAATCTCCTTATAATCAACAATGATAGGCAAAAAAATGCATTTACAAACATGCGCAATAAATATAGCAACTTTTATATACAGACTGCAACAAATCATAGAAGTGATGAGTAGTGAAAAAAGCAAAAATAAATAATATACATTTCTTAAGGTGATAATAGTCCTTTAAACGTGAAAAAATCTTCCAGAATTGTGTCACACAGCGATGTGCAGAGGGAAAAGATTCCAAAAGGTGAACTACAGTGCTTAAGGTGCTTCACATGAAAACCAAATCGATGAACCATGGTGCTCAGATATACCTTGGTGACCCCCAAAGTGGTTATGCTCACCTCAGAGCGTGTGACACAGGGTCTAGCTGTGTCCAAACACGCTTTGGAGCCACCCCTGGGCTCAATATCAGGACACCAGAAGATCTCCACCAGGTTCTCTAAGACTCCATAGGCATCAAACCAAAAAGAAAAGGGACTGCATAGTGTAATATCGCCAAAACTTTTAATATCAATATGTATAAAACAATCCCCACACTGGGGTACTCACATTGTGCGGGTGCTTAATGTGCACCAAACAGTAAAAAGCAGGGTATAAACCGAGTGCTGCTATCCGACCTGCTGTGGGTTGTTAGAGGTTCCCAGCCCAGCTCAGTGCTGCTCGCTCCGTCCTGGTCGATTTGGTTTTCATGTGAAGCACCTTAAGCACTGTAGTTCACCTTTTGGAATCTTTTCCCTCTGCACATCGCTGTGTGACACAATTCTGGAAGATTTTTTCACGTTTAAAGGACTATTATCACCTTAAGAACTGTATATTATTTATTTTTGCTTTTTTCACTACTCATCACTTCTATGATTTGTTGCAGTCTGTATATAAAAGTTGCTATATTTATTGCGCATGTTTGTAAATGCATTTTTATGCATTCATTGTTGATGATAAGGAGATTGTATCAGCACATTGCACTTTAGATAGAATGTATGTATGGCACTTTGATATAATTTTTAGGCACGTTTATTAGTTTTTTATTTATTTACTAGTATATGAACAATTTATTTGCTTTTTGTGCATGAATAAGATCACTCACCATAAGCGCAATACACTTGGAGTGTGTTATTCAGTAGCACAATATATTTTCAATATTTGGCACAGTGTGCCTTTGGATGGGATATATAATTAGCACTATTTTTTGGGTATATGGTTTGGTTTGGGATTTGAAGCACAGTTGCTAGGCACCTTTATATTGATAAGGTGAATGCATAGATAGTCTCATACCTGAGCGCAGCGCATTTCTTTATCTATCCACAATTATATACATAGTAGTAATTGCCCTCTTAATTAGTAATGGGCTAGTACACGCAGCTGTTATGGATGACACCTGACATGTTTCAGACTCATATGTCCTTCTTCATAGGCCTTATGTCATCTAAAGCATACGTGTTCTGTGATGTAAACATATTTGAGCATTAGTACAATAGTATAATTGCATTGGAGAACGTTTTTAAACAGAAATTAAATAACCATCTACATAATGAACATGGCAAAGGAAAAGACAATATACTCACGTGCCTGAGCTGTTCACTACTCAATACAGAGGGGGACGGCAGAGTGGAAAATGCCTGCACAGATGCTTCCTTGCGGTGCAGAACTAAGGATATGTGGCTAAGATGGTGAGCCAAGGGTGAGGGAAGGCAAAGGCTGGACAGACCCACAATGATTGCAAGAACTCCCACTGATCGGAGTGATTATTCCTTTCAGCATATGGTCGGCCAACAAAGACAAAATTGGACTTATGACTTCCTGTCTAAGTGAAGACAAAAAGACAGATAATAGTGGTGAGTATAATGATCTGGGTCAAAAAATTAGTAGTGTATGCAAAAATACAGAAGTAATCAAAGTCAGAACTCACCACATATCAGAGTATGCATAGGTCAGTGGGTCCCAGCAACAAGCACCAACAATGTGAGTGCTGCAGCTGGCCGGATATTTAAATAGCCAATAAGGCTATTGCAAACAGCTGAGTACGGGTTGCACTAAGCAAACGACCCAGCTGTGGCCGATGAGGCACAGTGTTGCGCCACACTGCCTCAGAGTTCCCTGGCAAAGCGGCGCGTTCTGACTTTGATTACTTCTGTATTTTTGCATACACTACTAATTTTTTGACCCAGATCATTATACTCACCACTATTATCTGTCCTTTTGTCTTCACTTAGACAGGAAGTCATAAGTCCAATTTTCAAAAACATATTTAGGGGGCACACCCTAAAATGTGTTTAAATTCAAGATGGTGCTGCTATAAGACCAACAAACAGTACAAAACAGATTACAGCGCACAGATTCAAGAATGACATTTATCCTGCACGGCTAGTTAAAAACACCTGAACATATTCAAAAAAATACGGGGGTTTGGTCACACTATATGGTCATATAGTGTTAAGCCCACTTACTGCGACAAAGTACCCCAAATTAGTGGGTCCTACCCTAGTAATAGAATGAAAGATCCTGCGTCTCAACCATGGGAGCCAAACTCCTCTATGTGGGAGAACTGAAGGGATTCCTCCTATGCACTGGTGACCACTAATAAAGAGGTAATGAGGAGGGGGAGGGGTGCTCCAGCCCAAAAAAACCTGGTCAGGGTCTGTTACATTATACAAAAACATATTTGGGGGGCACACCCTAAAATGAGTTTAAATTCAAGATGGTGCTGCTATAAGACCAACAAACAGTACAAAACAGATTACAGCGCACACATTCAAGAATGACATTTATCCTGCAAGGCTAGTTAAAAACACCTGAATACTTCTGTATTTTTGCATACACTACTAATTTTTTGACCCAGATCATTATACTCACCACTATTTTCTGTCTTTTTGTCCTTACTTAGACAGGAAGTCATAAGTCCAATTTTGTCTTTGTTGGCCGACCATATGCTGAAAGGAGTAATCACTCTGATCAGCGGGAGTTCTTGCAATCATTGTGGGTCTGTCCAGCCTTTGCCTTCCCTCACCCTTGGCTCCCCATCTTAGCCACATATCCTTAGTTCCGCACCGCAAGCCAGCATCTGTGCAGGCATTTTCCACACTGCCGTCCCCCTCTGTATTGAGTAGTGAACAGCTCAGGCATGTGAGTATATTGTCTTTTCCTTTGCCATGTTCATTATGTAGATGGTTATTTAATTTCTGTTTAAAAACGATCTCCAATGCGATCATACTATTGTACTAATGCTTAAATATGTTTACATTACAGAACATGTATGCTTTAGATGACTTAACGCCTATGAAGGACATATGAGTCTGAAACATGTCAGGCGTCATCCATAACAGCTGCGTGTACTAGCCCATTAATAATTAAGAGGACAATTACTACTATGTATATACTTTTGTACTGACATTGTTTTTAATGTTCTTATTGTTAAATACTTTTTCAATAAAATTATTTTTTAAATACTTTCCTGGTCTGTCCTCACAATCTTGAGGGGTTATGCTGTGCCTTGTGCACTAGGTTTTTCTTGTCTACAACAGGAGCGCATGTTTCCTCTTAATTTTCACCAAATTTCTGTGAGTAACCCTTGGCAACTAGTCTGGCTTTGTATTTGTGGATATTCCCTTCTGCGTCTGACTTTACATTGAGAGTCCCCTTACTTCCTATAGTTTTGCGATTAGGAGGGAGCTCTGTGAGTGTCCAGGTTTTATTTTCTTGAAGTGACTTTAATTCTTCTTCTGCTGCCTTCCTCCATTCATTAGTTTCACGTTTTGGTAGTTTTTCTATGTCTTCCCAGGATGTTGGTTCAAGTATGCTGTGTGTTTTGACAGTGTATGACAACTTGTGGGGTGGTATCCCCTTTGTAGTCCAAGTGGATCTTCTGACTTCAGGCAGTTCAGCAAGATATGGTGGGGAATTTGATTTAGGTATTGTGAGTTCCACCTCTTGTTCTGACTCCTGCACAGATTCGCTTTGATCGATCTTTTCTTCTGTTTTGCTTGGCATATTCACTTCACAGCTTTCAGGGATCAGTGTTTCTGGTGATGGGCTCTCGTCAAAATAAACACTATGGCTTATTGTCACCTTGTCAGTCTTTGGGTGTAGGATTCTGTAAAATAAAAATATCTGAGGTTTATGGAGTTGCCTGCTGTCTTTTTCTGTTGACTATAATGTCTTTTGGTGGATGGGAGAACACCACAGCTTCAGCACCTGGATTGGAACTTCCAGCTTTACATTAAGGCTCCACTGCTCTGAGCGATGCACCCCTTGTGTTAGGATTCTGTAACCCTTCGTTTGCTCACTGTAGCCTACTAGAATGCCCTCTATGGCTCTGTTCTCCAGCTTGGATCGCATTTCACTTGGAATATAGGCATATGCTTTACATCCAAACACTGATGTGCCCTATGCTAGGCTTTGATCCATGCAACATTTCGAATGGAGTACTTTTAATGGCTCTTGAGGGTAGTCTGTTTTGTAGGTAGGTTGTAGTCATTACTGCTTCTCCCCAGTACTTGTGAGGTAGGTTGGCATCTGACAACATGCACCTGGCCATTTCTATTATGCCGCGTACACACGATTGGATTTTCCGACGGGAAATGTTCGATGGGAGTTTGTTGTCGGAAATTCCAACCGTGTGTAGGCTCCATCAGACATTTTCCGTCTGAATTTCCGACAAACAAAATTTGAGATCTGGATCTCAAATTTTCTGAGAACAAAGTCCGTTGTCGTAAATTCCGATCGTGTGTGCACAATTCCGATGCACAAAGTTCCACGCATGCTCGGAGTCAAGCAGAAGAGCTGCACTGGCTATTGAACTTCATTTTTTCTCAGGGCTCGTCGTACGTGTTGTACGTCACCGCGTTCTTGGCGATCGGAATTTCCGACAAGATTTGTGTGACCGTGTGTATGCAAGACAAGTTTGAGCCAACATCCATCGGAAAAAAACCATGGATTTTGTTGTCAGAATGTGCGATCGTGTGTGCACGGCATAAGAGTTCGATTTTTTTTTTTTTCCTTTCTGCTATACCGTTTTGTTCAGGAGTGTATGGTGCGGTTGTCAGGTGTACTATTCCTTGTCTCTTCAGATATGAGGCCACTTCTTTGCTTATGTATTCTCCTCCATTGTCAGTGCATATTATTTTTGTGTTGGAATTTGTTGCTAGACTTGGCAACAAACTCTTGAAGTTTCTCTGATGTTTCATTCTTGTGTTTCATCAGATAAGTAGTTGTGTACCTGGAATATTCATCAATGAAGGTCAGAACATATCTGTTCCCATCTGACGTGGGAGTTTTCATTGGACCACACACATCACTGTTAGGGATGACCTTCGTGTTCGAGTCGAACACATGTTCGACTCGAACATCGTCTGTTCAACTGTTCGTCGAATTGCGAACGATGTGGGTCGTTCGCGCCAAATTCGCGTGGCGCGTCATGGCCCATAATTCGCTGCGGCATCGCAGTGCATTGCTAGCTGATGATTGGCCAAGCATGCACTATGACCCGCATGCTTGGCCAATCACAGTGCCATCAGTAGAGAGAGCTGTAATTGGCCAAAGCCAGGGTGGCTTTGGCCAATTATGGCTCACACACATGGCGGCCCTGTGTAGTGTGTTCCGGCGTGCTGAGAGATAGAGAGAGAGACAGTGTCATTTCATTTGAGTTAGATAGATTAGGCAGGACAGTCAGTCAGTTAGCTGCACTTACAGTGTATTGTGTATATATATGCATCCCATGTGTTGTGTGTATATATATATATATATATATATATATATATATATATATATATATATATATACACTGTATTCAGTTTAGCTAGATCCGTTCCTGTTATCTTCCTACTGACAGGCAGGCTTGTCTTGTTACAGTATTTACAGCTACCTGAAGAAAATTGCTGGTGTTCTTTTGATCCTATTAGTACCACAGTCAGGCAGCTAGACTATTTACGGTTAGTGTAGTGCGTCCTCCTCACAGTGTTCAGCTAAAGCTACAAGTTAGTTTAGTGTGACCTCTGCACAGTGTTCAGTTAAAGCTAGAAGTTAGTGTAGTGCGTCCTCCTCACAGTGTTCAGCTAAAGCTACAGGTACAAAGTGACCTCTGCACAGTGTTCAGCTAAAGCTACAAGTTAGTGTAGTGCGTCCTCCTCACAGTATTCAGCTAAAGCTACAAGTTAGTGTAGTGCGTCCTCCTCACAGTGTTCAGCTAAAACTAAAGTTAGTGTAGTGCAACCTCTGCACAGTGTTCAGCTAAAGCTACAAGTTATTTTAGTGCGACTTCTGCACAGTGTTCAGCTAAAACTACAAGTTAGTGTAGTGCGTGCTCTGAACAGTGTTCAGCTAAAACTACAAGTTAGTGTAGTGCGACCTCTGCACAGTGTTCAGCTAAAGCTACAAGTTAGTTTAGTGCGTCCTCTGAACAGTGTTCATCTAAAGTTACAAGTTAGTGTAGTGTGTCCTCCTCACAGTGTTCAGCTAAAGCTACAAGTTAGTGTAGTGCGTCCTCCTCACAGTGTTCAGCTAAAGCTACAGGTTAGTTTAGTGTGACCTCTGCACAGTGTTCAGCTAAAGCTACAAGTTAGTGTAGTGCATCCTCTGAACAGTGTTCATCTAAAGCTACAAGTTAGTGTAGTGCGTCCTCCTCACAGTATTCAGCTAAAGCTACAGGTTAGTTTAGTGTGACCTCTGCACAGTGTTCAGCTAAAGCTACAAGTTAGTGTAGTGCGTCCTCCTCGCTGTGTAGCTAAAACTTCAAGTTATTGTAGTGCGACCTCTGCACAGTGTTTAGCTAAAGCTACAAGTTATTTTAGTGCGACCTCTGCACAGTGTAGTGCGTCCTCTGAACAGTGTTCATCTAAAGCTACAAGGTAGTGTAGTGCGTCCTCTGAACAGTGTTCATCTAAAGCTACAAGTTAGTGTAGTGCGTCCTCCTCACAGTGTTCAGCTAAAGCTACAGGTTAGTTTAATGTGACCTCTGCACAGTGTTCAGCTAAAGCTACAAGTTAGTGTAGTGCGTCCTCCTCACAGTGTTCAGCTAAAGCTACAAGTTAGTGTAGTGCATCCTCCTCACAGTGTTCAGCTAAAACTACAAGTTAGTGTAGTGCGACCTCTGCGCAGTGTTCAGCTAAAGCTACAAGTTAGTGTAGTGCGACCTCTGCACAGTGTTCAGCTAAAGCTACAAGTTAGTGTACTGCGTCCTCTAAACAGTGTTCATCTAAAGCTACAATTTAGTGTAGTGAGTCCTCCTCACAGTGTTCAGCTAAAGCTACAGGTTAGTTTAATGTGACCTCTGCACAGTGTTCAGCTAAAGCTACAAGTTAGTGTAGTGCGTCCTTCTCACAGTGTTCAGCTAAAACTACAAGTTAGTGTGGTGCGACCTCTGCACAGTGTTCAGCTAAAGCTACAAGTTAGTGTAGTGCGTCCTCTGAACAGTGTTCATCTAAAGCTACAAGTTAGTGTAGCGCGTCCTCCTCACAGTGTTCAGATAAAACTACAAGTTAGTGTAGTGCGTCCTCCTCACAGTGTTCATCTAAAGCTACAAGTTAGTGTAGTGCGTCCTCCTCACAGTGTTCAGCTAAAGCTACAGGTTAGTTTAGTGTGACCTCTGCACAGTGTTCAGCTAAAGCTACAAGTTAGTGTAGTGCGTCCTCCTCACAGTGTTCAGCTAAAACTACAAGTTATTGTAGTGTGACCTCTGCACAGTGTTCAGCTAAAGCTACAAGTTATTTTAGTGCGACCTCTGCACAGTGTAGTGTGTCCTCTGAACAGTGTTCATCTAAAGCTACAAGTTAGTGTAGTGCGTCCTCTGAACAGTGTTCAGCTAAAGCTACAGGTTAGTTTAATGTGACCTCTGCACAGTGTTCAGCTAAAGCTACAAGTTAGTGTAGTGCGTCCTCTGAACAGTGTTCAGCTAAAGCTAAAGTAGCAAAAGAGAAAAAAAAACTCCTGCGCACAGGTGGATCACCATAGATAATACGTAGACACAGGCCTTGCTGCCCTCAAGGATGGGGATCCTAGTAGAAACCGAAATAAAAAGAAGACAGGGGCGCACCAGCCTTGTGCATTATCTTTTAAAACATTTATTGAATAAAAATAGTAATAAAAGGAAACAACTCACAAGCAATTGGTGGAGGAGGCACAACATAAAATCGCACCGACAGACAGCCTGCAACTTAGGATGAGCGAAACCTTCCAAGGATCGTGGCGGAACGCACAGGCATCACAATCAACTAATGCGTTTCGAATGGAGAATCCCTTCTTCATCAGAGCTATGCAGCGCAACCTCCCTCAGCAGACCTCACTTATAAGTGCTTGTATGCCAGTGAAACAGGGGTGGGGTACGGGGCTCCTCCCCCTTAGAAAATCCCTCCCTCCTGTGTCCTCTAATCATACGGACAAAATTCCAATTGGTGTACAAAACATATATATATATATATATATATATATATATATATATATATATACACATATAAACAAATAACTAAATAATTAATAGGTAGTGCATCGTGGCGTGCTGTGCATACAGACTGCAGAGGCAACACATAGCATGTGGTGTATCAAACATACCAGATATACATCACAGTGAACATTACTAACCATGGTGAGTGGGAATCACCCACTTAAAACATCACTCATCAGATCAAAAGATATATAAGGGTGAGAGGCTATGAAGATGGATGGGAATATACATGTACCTACACTAATCTTGCGGGGGTCAGTGCTTGTGGAGTGCCTCCGCATTAGATGCACAGCGGGCCGGTAGCTGCAGCGTGTCTGTGTCGAGATGGAACGCACGCCGATGTATTTGCGTTCCAAGCTACAGGGGGGGAGGTGGGGTTTGCGTTCTAAGCTAGAGGAGGGAGGCGGGATCGACAACTCCCCCTCCGCATGACGCACAGTCCACTGGTTGTACGAGCGGCGTGAGACAGCCCAGTGACGTACAGCTGGGTGTGGGACCGACATGTCGAGAGCCCTCCGCCCACCAGAGCCATCCTGGTGTCTATCAGAACAAACAACTGCCGCACAGACGATGGGCCAAACAGATCCACACAACAAATAGCCTCAATATATTACTAGTGTGTATACCAAATGATAGAATGATGATGGTGATGACAATGGTGACAATGATGATACCATTAAATGATAAATCTAATAAAATTAAATTGGATAAATAAAATTAAATTAGATAAAAAGGATGGCTAAATATTATTGACTGAATATTGAAAATGAATTAAATGATAAAGTCACTACAAATAGTAGTGTGTGTGTTCTGGTAGTATAAATAATGATACTATTAAAAAATGATACTACTAAAAATACTATTAAAAATAATCATAGTAATAATACTAATAATGATAAATGATACAATAAATTATCAATCATCCAACCTCCAGCGCGACCAGCACGCTGTACATATAGCTCAGCACACGCATATGAGTGCCCACAGACTGGCACGCCACGATTCAGCTACAGATCAGCACCTATATAATAAAATAATCATAATAATAAAATACAATAAAGTAAAGATCACGCTGAGAGAGGTGTGCTCATGCAACAACATATTGCAACTACTATACTATACATATTATATAATAATAATAATAAAAACGGTGAGAATTCCCTCTCCAGTCGCTATGTGCAATGGATAGTTGTGAAAGTGGCTATACAATCAATAACAAAATGATATCTATGCTTTACCACTGAACAAATGTCATGAATGGTGTCCCAAATACAATATTAAATTGGTATAAAATCATTAATAATCCACTAATATCCAGAACGGGATAATGACTACATCAGATGAAATGAATAGTGCACTGAACCTACTCCTGTATGTCAAGGATAGTGTATAAGCACACAGCCTGTCCACATTTAGGGGGGGGGGGGGGGGGAGTGAACAGGGATAAGCAGAAAAGGGGGAAGATGGGGAAGGCAGGTGAGTGACTATCGAACTCTACATAATCAGACAATTTTGTGAACCTCAGGATCCTCATTCAGCCCCCCAGGGGTCATGCTACCTAAGGTGAGGATCCAATAGGCCTCGCGTTTGCAGAGCCTTTGGTGTCTTCTACCTCTATCAATATCACCCCTGATGGACTCAATCCCAAACACTTTCATACCAGAGGGATCCTCATGATGAACGTCTTGAAAGTGCCGAGGGACAGGGTATTTGACTCGTGTGTTGGTAATATCACATTTGTGCTCGCCAATGCCCACTCTCATGGGGCGAGAGGTGCGGCCAACATAAAGGCGCCCACACGGACAAATAATGCCATAAACTACGTGGTCAGTTCCGCAGTTGATAAATTGCTTCAAGTAGTGAATTCTGCCATCACTACCAGTGACAGACTTTTTCCTGTGCCACATGTATTGACAAGTGCCACAGTTCCTAACACTACACTTGTAACTGCCTTTCTGATCAAAAATAGTCGACCAGACATTAATGGACTTGTTTAGTGGTTTCTTCACCATGCTGGGGTCTATCAAGCTTCTTAGGTCTCGTGGTTTTCTATAGACTATATTAGGTCTATCAGGAAGGTGTTTACTTAAAATGGGATCGTGTTTGAGGATGCTCCAGTTCTTCCGTAAAATGATTTGTATTTCAAAGGCTCTGTTGGTATATTGAGTGGAGAACCGAGTCTGTATAGTGTCCTCATCACTGGCAGAGGTGGACTGTGAATCGTGTACCGGGGGCTCCTCATATAGATGGGCATATTTATTGCAAGCAGTATCAATTAGGGTGGAATCATAACCTTTATCAATGAATTTGTTTCGGAGGATCTTGCTCTGTTATAGATAGTCGCTTTTCATTGTACCGGTGCGCTTAAGATGGCAGAACTGACCATATGGGACGTTCCTGATCCATCTAGGATGATGGTTGCTCTCAGCATGTAAAGCTACAAGTTAGTGTAGTGCGTCCTCCTCACAGTGTTCAGCTAAAACTACAAGTTAGTGTAGTGCGACCTCTGCACAGTGTTCAGCTAAAGCTACAAGTTAGTGTAGTGCGACCTCTGCACAGTGTTCAGCTAAAGCTACAAGTTAGTGTAGTGCGTCCTCTGAACAGTGTTCATCTAAAGCTACAATTTAGTGTAGTGAGTCCTCCTCACAGTGTTCAGCTAAAGCTACAGGTTAGTTTAATGTGACCTCTGCACAGTGTTCAGCTAAAGCTACAAGTTAGTGTAGTGCGTCCTCCTCACAGTGTTCAGCTAAAACTACAAGTTAGTGTGGTGCGACCTCTGCACAGTGTTCAGCTAAAGCTACAAGTTAGCGTAGTGCGTCCTCCTCACAGTGTTCATCTAAAGCTACAAGTTAGTGTAGTGCGTCCTCCTCACAGTGTTCAGCTAAAACTACAAGTTAGTGTAGTGCGACCTCTGCAAAGTGTTCAGCTAAAGCTACAAGTTATTGTAGTGCGTCCTCTGAACAGTGTTCAGCTAAAGCTACAAGTTAGTGTAGTGCGACCTTTGCACAGTGTTCAGCTAAAGCTACCTGTAGAAGGTTGGTGGTGTTTTCCTGATCCTATCACTACCGCAGGCAGCTAAAGTAATTACACATTAGTGTAGTGCGACCTCTGCACTGTTCAGCTAAAGCTACCTGTAGAAGGTTGGTGGTGTTTTCCTGATCCTATCACTACCGCAGGCAGCTAAGGTATTTACACGTTAGTGTAGTGCGACCTGTGCACTGTTCAGCTAAAGCTACCTGTAGAAGGTTGGTGGTGTTTTCCTGATCCTATCACTACCGCAGGCAGCTAAATTATTTACACGTTAGTGTAGTGCGACCTCTGCACTGTTCAGCTAAAGCTACCTGTAGAAGGTTGGTGTTTTCCTGATCCTATCACTACTGCAGGCAGCTAAATTATTTACACGTTAGTGTAGTGCGACCTCTGCACAGTGTTCAGCTAAAGCTGTAGAAGGTTGTTCTCATACTGTAGGCAGGCAGTTGATTTTGCTAGCTGCAGTATCAGTATATGTATACATATATATATATATATATATATATATGTATATATCCCAGCTTAGTGCAGCTACGGGCCATTAGTATGTCTGGAAGGCCAACAAGGAGAGGCAGACAGCCACAAGCCAATAAAAGAGGGCAAGCAGGCTCTGAGGCAACGGTGCTGGTTATGGAGACGGTGCATCCTCATCAGCACGTGGCCGTGGGACACGCTTGGCCTTTTTTTCAGCAGCTGGCCGCGTTGAGCCGCAACATGCGGAAGACTTGGTCGAGTGGATGACCAAGCCGTCCTCATCCTCCTCATCCTCCCTCACCCATGCTCAGGGTACTTTGTCTGGCAAAGCAGCTGCCAACACAGCCTCTTCCCTCGGCTCAATGGCATCAGTGACTCCTTCCCTACCCCCACCATGTCCTCCTGAGGAGTCCCTCGAACTGTTTGACCACAGTGTTGGGTACATGCTCCAGGAGGATGCCCAGCGTTTAGAAGGCTCTGATGATGATACTGAGCTAGATGAAGGCAGTAACGTGAGCATGGATAGAGGGGGGTGGCCAAGAAGGACAGCAATCTGGCAGTCATGCTCCCCCTGCTGCAGCATACTGCCAGGTTTGCTCCAGTGATGAGGAGGGAGGGGATGATGAGGTCACTGACTCAACATGGGTGCCTGATAGGAGAGAGGAGGAGGAGGAGGAGGCACATCACCAACGAGGCAGGATGCCCTCCAGGGGCCAGCCTAAGGGCAGCACACTGACTGCATCACACCGCAAAGCTCCACATGTGCAGGGCGCTGCTGTCTCTGCGCGTTATTCCAAAAGTTCTTTGGTGTGGGCCCTTTTTTGAGACGAGTGCATCAGATCGCACCGCTGCTATTTGCAACATATGTCTCAAGCGTATCTCGCGTGGCCAAAACATCTCCCGCTTGGGCACCACATGCTTGACCAGACATATGTTGACCTGCCATGCAGTTCGTTGGCAAGCATATCTAAAAGACCCATACCAAAGAACAAAGAGGACCTCTCCTTGCTCCTCATCAGCTGAGATCTCCAACCCCACTATACCTTCAGCCCTCTCTGAGACCTGCACTGAGAGGAATGAAGGTGTAGAATTAGGTGTGTCACAGCCAAGTACTTGTGGGCAATCTGCTTTCGGTACACCGACATCAGATTGTACCAGGCAAATTTCCCTGCCCGAGCTGCTGCAACGCCGAAAGAAGTTCGCTCCCAGCCATCCACATGCCCAGCGGTTGAATGCTAGCTTGGCAAAATTGCTAGCACTTCAACTGCTACCTTTTCAGTTGGTAGACTCTGCCCCCTTCAGTGAGTTTGTGGAATGTGCTGTTCCTCAGTGGCAGGTACCCAAATGCCACTTTTTCTCACGTAAGGCGATTCCGGCTCTCTACCGGCATGTGGAAGGCAATGTCTTGGCCTCTCTGGACAGGGCGGTCAGCGGTAAGGTGCATATTACCGCTGACTCATGGTCCAGCAGGCATGGACAGGGACGTCTCCAAAATGCCACTACTAATGATTGTGACACACCTCTCTCCTCCACCCCCTCCTCTTCTTCTTCCTCCATAGCCTCTTCCTGTGCTTTGTACTCAGGACCAGCGGTGCTCCGTAGGCATTCAAGGGGCTACGCAAGTACGCAGGCCAAAAGATGCCATGCGGTGCTTGAGCTGGTGTGCTTGGGGGACAGGAGCCACACTGGGGCAGAGGTTCTGTCAGCTCTGCAGGGGCAGGTTCAGAGGTGGTTGACGCCACGCCAACTTAAGTCAGGAATGGTGGTTTGCGACAATGGCACCAACCTCCTTTCTGCCCTCCGACAGGGACAACTGACCCATGTGCCCTGTTTGGCTCACGTCCTTAACTTGGTGGTGCAGCGGTTCTTGAGCAGGTACCCGGGCTTACAGGATGTCCTGAGGCAGGCCAGTCGTCCTTAGTGACCCAGAGGACTCCGGACTGAATGCCTCAGCAAACCTACGCTGCATGGCCTCCCTGACCCTGCAAAGCCTTTGTAAGGTTTCTCGTATTCGTGGTATCAAGGAGAAGGACCAATACTGGCTGGCAACCCTCCTTGATCCACGTTACAAGGGTAAGGTTGCGGACCTTCTCTTGCCGTCGCAGAGGGAGCAGAGGATGAAACCTCTTCGGGAGGCCTTGCAGAAAGGTCTGTGCAACGCGTTCCCAGAGACTGGGAGGTTACAAACTCCTGTTTCTGGACAACGTGTTGCTTAGGCTTCGATCAGTCAAAGAAGGAGCGGTAGAGAAGGTGGCCGTCTGACCGATGCATTCAGAAAATTTTTTAGTCCGCAGCCCCAAGGTATGATCGGTTCCAGCAACCATCGCCAGCGTCTGTTTTACATGGTGCAGGAATACCTAGAGGCAAGATCTGACTTGGACACCTTTCCCACCGAAAATCCTCTGGGTTACTGGGTCTTGAGGATGGATCACTGGCCAGAGCTTGCACAGTATGCAATTGAGCTACTGATTTAAAAATAAATTGTAGCGCTAGAAACACACAAAAGATATTAATAATGAATAAAATTCAAAGTGCATATAGAAGTAATGTCCCAGAAAAAGCAAATATGTGATCCAAAGGAACAAAAAAGTCCACAATGAGAATGGATAATCCGTATATCAATTCTGTCTGCTTCTCAACCTTCAGCTGGTATATCCTCAATTTAAGCGAGTAGATAAAATACGCTTACCAGAGAAGTTGGATTCTACTGCCATGAGCATAGAGTCAATGGAGCTTAATGCCACCCAGGGCGAAGTGGTGAAGTGTTGGAGGCAAAGGTAGAGCCTCTACCGGGCCGGGACGTCCCCTCTCTACCAACAGGAGCAGAGCCGAAAATGGGTTCCAGAAAACGTGGTGGTTTCTCAGTTCACCAGGGTATGTGGAAAAAAGAGAAGAGATGCTTCCACATAGTATAACTTCTGGGTGTTTTTATTCATAAAAAACCACGATACATATATAAAAAATGTGATCACAAAGATAGAATAAAAAGCAGTGTATAGGGTCTGTAAAAAGCTGCCCTACACGTTTCGGTCCAATGACCTTCAACAGGGGCATAAGGGACCCTCATAACACTGCCCAAATTTATAAAATACTTTATATCATCTAAAATAGTCAAGATCAATAGGCTGTAAGTAAACGAACAACAATGGATACCATTGGACCCAGGGAACATCACCTGTTGCAGTATGTCACACCCCCTAGGAGTATCCAATCAGTGAACTTATGGCATAAGATTTACTATATCTTCTGGACCAATATGAATGTAGTATTTCTCTATGTCTATATCTAAGCCTGTGGCTGCAGTGGGCGTCCTCGTGTAAAAAACCCGGGAACACTGTTGAACGTATGCGTGTGACGTCAGTGGCTAAGAATGTGCAGGCCCTGCAGGAGGGTTGCCTGGCAACCGTACACGCTGTTTCCCGAAAAGCCCGCGAACTCGGGAGGCGTGCCTGCGCGGCCGTCACCCGACGTAAAATGTCGGAAGTATGCGGACCGCGCAGAAGGGTTGCCTGGCAACCCTGCACGCGACCGCCTGAAAGCCCGCGAACACGAAAAACATGTCCGCGCGGCCTCATGTAATGCCAAGTTGTCCATCATGTGATGACTGACGTCATTCACGTATGGACGCTCGGGATAAGTTGCTAGGCAACTAGGTCACGGGGCCAGGAATGCTTGCGAGCCTGAAGGGGATGTCCACACGGCCATCACATGACCCTAAACAATCCGTCATGTGATGACAAGCAAACACTGGAGACAAGTTGCCAGGCAACAAAGACCCAGTGTCAGAAAAGTCCGCAGTGATGCGGACGTGCCCGCACTGTAATCGCCTATTCTGGAAAGATCTCACATTTGATAACTGACATGAATCAATATTTGAGAGTACGCTGGTGGGCTAAAAAGGATGGCTTTGTGGAAAGGGCGCCCTTAACTAAAAAACCTGATGTTCCTTAAAGGGCAAAGAAAGGGCATACACAAAATATAAAAAAAAAATAAAATAAAATAAAATAAAATAAAAAAAAATAATACAGTGGGAATATAAAATAGAATAAAAATCCTATTAATTAAATGTGTAAATGAAATATATAATGATGATTGAAAAAAGGTGACAATTTAAATAAATAAATACAGATGGGGTGATTAGGGTTAGACTTACCCAACTCACTGGGCCCCATGGAAATGAAATGATAGTAATAGTGATGTGTGTCATGACCCAAGAGTCAAGAATGAAAGAGTTTATGGGATAGATTAAATGTGGGTGGCCTGTGCTGCATCCAGCGTTCTTTCGGAACGCACATTCAGTGCTGCTGGAGGCTTTGTATCTGATCACAGGGTGCGCCTGTCCACCGACTTGGTCGATCGACTTTAATAAAAATGAATCAGTCTTGGATCACCACCAGCTACCAAGCACCTGATGCTGATGTAACCGAATAATTTTTTTTGAAATGTCAGATCCCTTCAAAGACTGCCTATGCTGATGCTGAGTGACTATCCTGTTATGCTGAGTAATTATCCTCTTCCTCCTCAATGATGATGCTGATAGCTTGTAAGAACATTTTTGGTTCTGGGCGCCGCCACCAGTGCCTAAGGCCCAATTTTTCAGCCCCTGTTTAACAGGGGCGTGTAATTACAATTTTTGATGCAGTACTTTGCAGCAGGGGTCGTTCCTGCGTTCCAACTAGAGTATCTGTGAGGGGTTACAGTGTTGTGGCACCAGCACCAGTGCCTAAGGCCCAATTTTTCAGCCCCTGTTTAACAGGGGCGTGTAATTACAATTTTTGATGCAATTCTTTTGCAGCAGGACTCGTTCCTGCGTTCCAACTAGAGTATCTGTGAGGGGTTGCAGTGTTGTGGCACCAGCACCAGTGCCTAAGGCCAGTGTTGCCAACCTACCAGATTGAAATTTACTGGCACAACACCTAAAATTTACTGGCACCACCACGTTTTTACTGGCACTTCCAAAAGTGTAAAAAATTACAGTTTTAAGTGTGAATTTCAGTGTTTAGGCAACAAACAAGTTACATGTGCAATTAGCAATGTGATTTAAGGTAGATATTAGGTCGAAAAACATATTTCTTATTTTGAGTATCGTAAAGGCGGATTATTATAACCCATCAGTATTTTGTCACCTATGTCAAACTGGAGAGATTTCCCCTTAATTTTTGTCCCCAAAGAGAACGAGAGAGAGAGAGAGAATGCTCCCACATTCAGTTACTGTACATTACTCTCCAGCATTCGGTTACTGTACATTACTGCCCACCATTCGGTTACTGTACATTACTCTCCAGCATTTGGTTACTGTACATTACTGTCCACCATTCGGTTACTGTACATTACTCTCCAGCATTTGGTTACTGTACAATACTGCCCACCATTCAGTTACTGTACAATACTGCCCACCATTCGGTTACTGTACAATACTGCCCACCATTCGGTTACTGTACATTACTGCCCACCATTCGGTTACTGTACATTACTCTCCAGCATTTGGTTACTGTACAATACTGCCCACCATTCGGTTACTGTACATTACTGTCCACCATTCGGTTACTGTACATTACTGTCCACCATTCGGTTACTGTACATTACTGTCCACCATTTGGTTACTGTACATTACTGTCCACCATTCGGTTACTATACATTACTCTCCAGCATTCGGTTACTGTACATTACTGTCCACCATTCGGTTACTGTACAATACTGCCCACCATTCGGTTACTGTACATTACTGCCCACCATTCGGTTACTGTACATTACTCTCCAGCATTCGGTTACTGTACATTACTGCCCACCATTCGGTTACTGTACATTACTCTCCAGCATTCGGTTACTGTACATTACTGCCCACCATTCGGTTACTGTACATTACTGTCCACCATTCGGTTACTGTACATTACTCTCCAGCATTTGGTTACTGTACAATACTGCCCACCATTCAGTTACTGTACAATACTGCCCACCATTCGGTTACTGTACAATACTGCCCACCATTTGGTTACTGTACATTACTCTCCAGCATTTGGTTACTGTACAATACTGCCCACCATTTGGTTACTGTACAATACTGCCCACCATTCGGTTACTGTACATTACTGTCCACCATTCGGTTACTGTACATTACTGTCCACCATTCGGTTACTATACATTACTCTCCAGCATTTGGTTACTGTACAATACTGCCCACCATTCAGTTACTGTACAATACTGCCCACCATTTGGTTACTGTACATTACTCTCCAGCATTTGGTTACTGTACAATACTGCCCACCATTTGGTTACTGTACAATACTGCCCACCATTCGGTTACTGTACATTACTGTCCACCATTCGGTTACTGTACATTACTGTCCACCATTCGGTTACTGTACATTACTGTCCACCATTCGGTTACTATACATTACTCTCCAGCATTTGGTTACTGTACAATACTGCCCACCATTTGGTTACTGTACAATACTGCCCACCATTCGGTTACTGTACATTACTGCCCACCATTCGGTTACTGTACATTACTGCCCATTTGGTTACTGTACATTACTGCTCATCATTTGGTTGCTAGGGGTTACTGCACAATGATTACCTGCAACTCCGTGTCCCCCTCTGAAAACTGCTAAATCCTGCTGCTGCTTTATAAATCACCACCCCCACTGCTGGTAGAAGGGTGAGGAAGAATGCACACAGCCCTGTCTGTGTGTCCTTGATCTCCGTGCTCGTTCTGCTGACCGGAGAAGGGGGAGGAGGGGCGGGGGGAGGACATCACAGAGAGCCTGCTCTGGCTCACTCCTTGTCACAGACACAGACTCACAGCTGCTCCGGTCCTGACAGAGGAGAAGCAGGCTCTCTAGAACATGCAGCCCACAGCCGTGCCTCTCCTCTGTCACAGTGTGGCCAGGAGAACAAGCGAGGGTGATGCCATTGCCTGGGCTGGTAATATGAAGTGCAGGGAGCAGAGCAGACTCCCACCCGCCTCAATACAGCACAGCCACACTTTCGGCTGGCCGCATCTTCTTGTCAAATGTGGCGGGCTGCAGGAGGAGGGCTGGTTACAGTGATGCTGATTGGCTGAGAGGCGGTGGTGGGCGGAGCAATTCTCCGAGGTGCAGATCGGATTGTCTCGGCAGCTGGCTCTCGGGCATCTCCGGGAATTGCGCATGCGCAGTTCCAAGCTGAGCTGGTCACAGCCATTTTTACTGGCACTTTTCCCGTGCTACGGACAATTACGGGCGGTAAAAAAAATGCCCTGTTTTTACGGGCTGCCCGTAAAAATACGGGCGGTTGGCAACACTGCCTAAGGCCCAATTTTTCAGGCCCTGTTCACCAGGGACATATAATTAGAATTCTTGATCTAATATTTCACAGCAGGGCCTGTTTCTGCGCCCACCAAGATTAACTGTGAGGACTTACAGTGTTGTGCCACCAGCACCACCACCAAAGGCCCAATTTTTCTGGCCCTGTTCAACAGGGGCATGTAATTACAATTCTTGATTGAATATTTCACAGCAGGGCACGTTTCTGCGCCCACCAAGATTAACTGTGAGGACTTACAGTGTTGTGGCACCAACACCACCACCAAAGGCACAATTTTTCAGCCCCTGTTCAACAGGGGCATGTAATTACAATTCTTGATCTAATATTTCACAGCAGGGCCCATTCCAGCACCCACTAAGAGTAACTGTGAGGATTTACAGTGTTGTGGCACCAGCACCACCACCACCATCACCAAAGGCCCAATTTTTCTGGCCCTGTTCAACAGGGGCATGTAATTACAATTCTTGATCTAATATTTCACAGCAGGGCCCTGTGAGGGCTTACAGTGTTGAGGCCACAACAATGCCTAAGGCCCAAATTTCTGCTGAGTATATAGGGCAGGCCCCTACTTTCAAACATCCAACTTACAAACGACTCCTACTTGCAAACGGAAGGAGACAACAGGAAGTGAGATGAAATCTACCCCATAGGAAGGGAAATTCTCTCCTGTAAGAGTTAATATGGGAAAAACTTTTCTCCTTTCCACTGATGCTTTATCACCAATCCTTGTTTCACTAAAAACCCCAAATTTTCAAGAAACATTTGTCACTGGGACAAAAAGTGAGATGAAATCTTCTGAAGAGGAGCACAGACAGCAAAACAAATGTTACAGGGGTGATAACCCTTCCCTATGTTTTCCAAAAAGCTTAAAAACAGATTTTTTGGCTAGAGCTACACTTTAAAAATGTACCAGTACAAAATTACAAACAGATTCTACTTAACAACAAACCTACAGTCCCTGTCTTGTTTGCACCGTCTGTATACTGCTGTTCAGAGTATAAAGGGCCTGGGGGCCCCACGCCTTTCCTTTTTTTAATTTGGGTGCAGGGTTCCCCTTAATACCCATACAGGACCCAAAGGGCCTGGTAATGGACTGGAGGGTACCCATGCCGTTTGTCTCACTGATTTTCATCCATCTTGCCAGGACCCGACATTACATTAAAGCAGTTTTGAATGACTTTTTTTCCTTTAAAAATGTCATTTTGTGCAGGGGAAAGCACGGGAAACACGTGCCACTTTACAGGCATACTATAGACACCCCCCAGGTACGATATTTAAAGGAATATTTCACTTTTTTTTTTTCACTTTAAGCATCATTAAAATCACTGCTCCCGAAAAAAACGTCCGTTTTTAAAAGTTTTTTTGCATTGATACATGTCCCCTGGGGCAAGACCCGGGTCCCCAAACCCTTTTTAGGACAATACCATGCAAATTAGCCTTTCAAATTAGCACTTTTGAGTTCGAACGTTCGAGTCCCATAGACGTCAATGGGGTTCTAACGTTCATGCGAATTTTCGGTCCGTTCGCAGGTTCTGGTGCGAACGGAACCGGGGGGTGTTCGGCTCATCCCCAATCACTGTGTGTGAGCTGCAGGGGTTGGGTGGTTTTTCTTTGAGATGCCTGTAGAAGGGGAGCACATGTGGCTTTTGCTTCAATGCAGCATTTGCATATCATGAGCACTTTGCAAGGCACTATTGTTAAATCTTCTGATAAGCCTCTCTTTATAAGGTCTTGTATAGCTTCTGGACTCCTGTGCCCCAGCTGTCTGTGCCATAAGTGAATACATTTGCTGTGTAGGTCATTAGAGACTATATAGGCTTGCTGGTCTGTGGTGATGAGTCTGTATAGGTGATCATCCAGTTTTCATTTTGTGAGGAATTGCTTAATATTGTGAATTGTGCATTTATCACCCTGGAACTTGACTGTGAGACCGTTGTTTGCAAGATTTTTCACTGCTAGAAGGCTGCCTTCTAGTTCTGCAACATACAGCACTTTCTTTATGAGGATACTTTGCTTGCCTTGTGGTATAATGCAGTTCAGGAAGCCCTGGCCTTTACCTTCTGATGTGATGCTTTTCCCGTTTGCTAGGAAAACTTTGTCTTTTGCACTGTAATCAATGTTTGTGAAGAAAGTCTAATCGCTAGTCCTATGGCTTGTCACTTCTGAGTCTATGCACCTGCCATGTGGCTTGCCGCTCTGTGTTACTTTAAAGGTGCTACTCCTTGATGTGTCTGCAGTTTCTTTTGTGGCTGCTTTAACTCTTTCTTTTGTGGATAGCTGTAGCTTTCACTGCTCAGCTTTCCAGATAGAACAGTCTTTTTTTAACTGACCAGTCTTTACAGCGAAAACAGACTCTGCTTTCTTTGTTGTGCTTTGTGCCTTTGTACATCTTAGGAGTATTGCCATCATGGTACATATTTTCTTTCCTTCTGTCATATTCATCGATTAATATGCCTTTGACAAATTCTAGTGTCAGTTCCTGCTCGGGTCTGGTTTCTAAAGCGTTTCTAAAGCGTTAATGAGAGCAGTATATGTCTCTGGAAGGCTGCAGAGGAGCAGGGTAGCAATATGATTATATTTGATGTCCTCTCCGATGGCACGCAGCTGGATGGCACGCAGCTGCTCTATGATCTCTAGCTTTCTTCTAGTCTCATCTTATACAACTTTCTTAGACGTGAATGCTCATGAAGTTTCTGTAATGAAGTCCACATACCTTTGGCTGTTTTCTCTGTTCTTATGTGGATAAGCTGGTAATCTTCCACTAGTAAGCTTATAATTGTTTTTGCCTGCCTATTTTTCCTGTCCCATTCCTCCATCTCTCCATCTGTGGGTCGTCTGTATTCAGCACTTTCCAGAAGTTATCCATGCTAAGAAACATTTGTAGTCTAAACTTCCACAGCTGGTAACTGCCATTGTTCAGCTTTGCTATTGCAAACTTCATATCTGAACTGCTTGCCATGTTTCAGTAGCTTGTATACAGTACTCACAGACTTCTCTGTACTCGCTGAGTATTCTTTCCAGTGCCTCTGGGTGCTGCTGGGTGCCTGGGATATCCTCTCCAATGCCTGGGTGCCTGGGACCCATAACCTATTAGCAGGTTATGGCATCATGCACTTGGAAGCTTGTTGTATGCAGAGAATACATTACTTTTTTGGAGGATGTCTTTATCATGTCTTCCAGGAAACTGGACAATACAAGTACATAGAGAAAGGATAGACATGACATTGTAGGACTTAAGCCCAGATACCTATTACCAACCTTACCACACATACCCTCCCTCCAAAAACATCATGGATGACTCAGACTAGTTCTTGTAGTAAAATGGCCTTATGGCCTATTTATTAAAACTTTTATAAAATAACATAAATGTCATAAATAACTGTAAACTTTCTTAAATAACTTATGAGGGTAAATTTACTGTAACAACAACCACTATAACCCTGGTCACTGGGATCAACTTCTTCATTTCAACCTCAGTCGGCAACCCCTGACTCGGAGGCATTATCACAACCTACCCAGTGACCTAACCTTTTAACTTCTCCAGGTTAACCCTTAAGGCCTAAAGGTACCAACTTCAATCCCCATCCTTCCATGTATGGGTACCAGCAAAACCCCCCATCATATGGATGTGTACCATCAAACAACCCCCCATCCCCTGGATGGGTAACACATGTTACAACTTGTAACATACTTATCCTATTAAAGGAAACCAAAAACTGCCACAGCACGAAAGGGGTAACCCCTTACCCTTTCGAGCACCTCCACACCCTCAGCCCTCTCTGTATACCCTCTTGTAAAACTAATGACCATAAGTCCGTCCCCACCTCATTCAAATGCACGCCATCGCTGCGGAGATACCGCCAGGTGTCAACCTCTAACTCCCTATGCCGAATAGCTAAACCACCATTCTTTATAAAAAACCTGCTCACCTCTTTATTGACCTTTTATCCTGGCCCTGTCCACTTTTCTATCTGACCAAGCCCAACGCCATGACAACCACCTTATCATATCAGACCACACCAAAACCATCTTAGGATAAGCCGCTCTAAGGCGCAAAAAGTCACACTTGATATCTCTGATAAGGTCCCTCATGGATCTAGCTCCCATATCATTTCCCCCCACATGTAATAACAATACATCAGGGGACCTGTCTAGGCGAGAGAATCTATGGACTTCCCCCAGCACCCTATTCCACTGCATGCCCGGGACCCCAATCCACCTGAAGAGCACCTCTTGTCTGGGAATCATTAGCTGCCTGCCATTCTGCCGAACGTCAGCTCTCTTGGCCCCCCAGAACACATAGTAGTACCCGAGAATCCATACAAGACCCACTTCACGACCTGTCAATGAAAGAATGAATACAAAAAACCCACATAAAACACTTAAATACCCAACACACAGTCTTAAACAAACCCCAAACCTGACCTTACAATTGAACCATATGCGGGCGGACATGCAGTTTAAATCTATCTGAGTCCCATCTACCAATACGTCTAATTACTTCCTGACTCAGACCAGCCCTGGCCGCCTCTGTGGCCGCCCCAATCCTGAAGGAATGTGAAGAGAACTGTAACGGGTCACATCCCACCATAACCACACATTTTTTGAAAACCGTTGCAAACTGGTATTTGGAAAGACACGCACCATCCTCATGCATTAAAAAGGGGCCTGTAAATGCCGGTCTAACCTCTTTGAAGGATCCCACAATCCTAACCGGGCATATATTACACTCAGCAATCTTACCCAAATCCAAATACCTTCCTCTCCCTGCTTGATCCGTCTTGGACCTACTGATCCATATCCTGACCCTATCCACCCATACTTCCACCTCACCGTGCATAAGCCCACCCGGAACTGCTTTAGAAGGGCTGACCAGCTCGCTCACCCTCAGTGCCCCAAAGAAGGCCAGCGCGAACCCTGCTTTAAATAGTATACATTCGTAATCGGATCTACAGCCCGATTCCAAACTCAGCATCAATTGTTTTAGCATTTCAAATGAGACAGGGCGCCTCCCATCCCTCTGCTTGTACGCCTTCCTATACCCCTTAACTGCCTGTCGTAACCAAAAATCCTTTGTGTGGTCCCGACACCCCTGCCATTTAAAGAGGAAGGCCAAACCTGCCAACTCACGATTGATGGCAGCTGATGAGATACCCCTTTCAAAATCCCTAATGATAAAATAAAGTACCGCCTTGTCCACTTCCGGATCATCCGATCCCATATCCAAGTCATTTAAAAAGGCGAACCAATCCTTCCATACCTTAGAGTAGGCATTCCATGTAGCCATACTCACGGATTGCTGAATCCATTTTGCTGCGGTTCCAAGGCAATGTTCCATATCCAGCTGGGACAGGCGACCCCTTGTTGATCCGCATCCGGTGCCAACCTCCGGAACCTGTTCCACTGAAAACGAGACAAAGCGTCAGCCAAGGTGTTCTCAGTCCCTGGTAGGTGCACAGCATATATGAATGCATTCACTTGTAGACAGCGAAGTACTAGATGACACAAAAGCCTGACCACCGGCACGGATGCCGCGGTCAGCCGATTAACCACTTGCACCACCCCTAGGTTGTCACAATTGAATCGAACCTTCAGGTTTCTAAATGACTCGCCCCACAGTTCCATGGCCACGACAATGGGGAACAGTTCTAATCGTACCAAGTTCTTCAAGAACCCTGCCTCCTGCCATGCCACAGGCCACCTGGCCGCGCACCATTGACCCTTAAAGAAGGCGCCAAAACCGGTCGAACCAGCCGCATCCGTGAATAGTTCCAAATCACAGTTGCTGATGGGCCCAGACATCCACAGAGCCCTTCCATTGAATGACTCCAAAAATACCTGCCACACCCGTAAGTCTTCCCTATGCTCTCTAGTAAGACTCACGAAATGAGTTGGTGCACAGACACCTGCGGTAGCGGTCGATAGCCGCCTGCAAAAGATCCGGCCCATCGGGATAATTCGGCAGGCGAAGTTTAACTTACCCAGCAAAGATTGGAGTTGGCGAAGCTGCAATTTCCTAACTCCAATAGTCCCGCGAACTTCCTCTTTCAACTTCATCAATTTGTCCTGCGGAATCCTGCATTCCAGCCTCATCGAATCTATCTCAATCCCGAGAAATGTGATAGTCACTGCCGGACCCTCCGTTTTTTCCGGGGCTAGTGGCACCCCAAATCTCTCCGCTAGATATTGCAAAGTCCCCAACAGTACTGCACATATGTTGGAACCCGCCGGGCCAACACATAAAAAGTCATCCAAATAATGGATGACTGAATTGATCCCTGCCACGTCCCGTACTGCCCATTCCAAGAACGAGCTGAACGTCTCAAAAAGAGCACAGGATATAGAACATCCCATTGGAAGACACTGGTCTACATAGTAGGCCCCGTCCCATTTACAGCCTAGCCATCTAAAACTGTCGGGATGTACTGGCAATAGCCAGAAAGCCGATTCGATATCGGACTTAGCCATTAGGGACCCCTGCCCGTATTTTCTAACCCATGCCACCGCAGCGTCAAAAAATGTGTACGTAACCGCACAATCTTCTGGTGCAATTGCGTCATTCACCGACCCTCCCTTTGGAAAAGAGAGGTGGTGTATGAGTTTAAATTTGTTCGGCTCTCTTTTGGGTACCACACCCAAGGGGGAGACCACCAACCCCTGTAGTGGTACTTCCTGAAAAGGACCTGCCATGCGTCCCAGTGAAACCTCCTTCCCTAATTTTTCCGTAACCACCGTTGAATGCAGCAAGGCCGACCGCAGATTCTTGGCCTCTGGCGGCACCGCCGCCAGAGAACAAGGAATATGAAAACCATTCCTAAAACCTGCTTCCAACGTGGCGGCCGCTGCCCGGTCAGGGTATCTATTGAGGAAAGGCAGCATCCTTTCCACCCGCACCGGAGTCCTCCCTCTTACCCGAAGTATCTCCGGCACGACCTTTTCCTTTCTTGAAACATTTTGCCAATGCATGGGATCCCGCGCAGCCGGAGCACAAGTGCTTGAAGCAACAGTTGGCTCCAAATCTGCAGGTTCCCTCATTGAATTGCCAGCAATAACCCCATCTCTTCTCGGTCGGTTGTCCTGGAGCTGCTGAACCTCCGACCCCTGCTTGAAAAAACTGACTAGGGGCCCTCCCTGCCGTCATCAACCTCATCCATAAACTGATGTACTTGTGATCCCAGCGCAGATTCGGTCTCACCGCCATCCTCTGACGAAATTGTTCGTCATAGCGCAGCCACGCCATGCCTCCATACGTCCTATGGGCCTCACTAATGGCCTCCAGATACACGAACAGCGCTGAACAATTCTCCGGCGCCTTCTCGCCTACCACACTCGCCAAAATGGCAAACGCTTGCAGCCAATTGGAAAATGTGCGCGGAATTAAGCGATACCTCCGCTTCTCCTCATCCTCCTTTTTCCCTTCAAGCGGTTTTAACCTATCCAGATTAAATTTTTCTAAAGGCAGCAACGTGAAAATTTCCACGTATTCGCCCTTCCATATTTTTTCCTTAAGCTCCGCTTTCAAATAAGCCCACAATGGGCCTTCGAAGCAGACATATACCTCACTCCTAGCCGTATCTGCCAGTCTAACTGAATCTGCCTTTTTGTCCGTTGTCTTCGCCTGATCCCCCGAAGTCGTAGCCACTGCTGACGTACTGGGGGACTCCCCAAACAGCCGCAGCAGGTGCCAAAGGCGGAACCACTAAGTCGCCCGTACTTGGTGGGGCAGCAGTCCTTTCTGTTGTCCATGCAATAGCCGGACCACTACCTGATCCCGATTCCACTCGTGCTACCAGCTCTTTAAGGCCCGTTAACAACTCCTGTAAACCCTCATTCCTTATCTGTGGCACCACTGCAGGCGGTGGAGCCGACCCGTTCTCAGCCCCCCCTGACCTGGCTGCACCCCCCAACCCTGAACGTCCCCTCTGCTCATTCTGCACCAACAAGTTATGCAGTAAAATGGTAACAGGATTTGAAGCATCGCACTCACCGGGCTGCCCTGGACTGGGCCCAACAGCCGCCACTCCTGGAACCACCGTTGCCTGATGTCCTTGGACGTCGCCTCCGTCAGACCCGGACAGCTCTCCTTCCGACCGATCGTCGCTGTGTTCCATCCTGCTGACCTCCTGTTGCACCCCAGCTGCAGTCGCAGTGGTTGCCGAGGGCCTGCGGTGCTGTGCACGACCACCTCTCTCTAGGTTACCGCTAGACCCGTTGGATGCCCCTGGTGATGGACTCCTGCGCCTACCGTTTCGCAGGGTGCGTGTTGACCGTCCGGTACTTCCACTCCCACTGCCTCTGGTGACTCTGGCTGACCTTCTCCCGCCTCGCGGTGGACTATTGGCCGTCTCATTCACCTGGACCGCTGCATCACTAGCTGCGGTGCGTTCCTGTGCGTCCCGACCCCTCCGCCCTTCTCTTGCAGACCCCTCGGGCCGTTCGATGCATCTACGCCGTGCCGGGGGGGGAGAGCCACGTGTAGTGCTGGGCACCCTTCCCCCATTCACACCACCCTTGCGCCGAGTCCCCCGGACCTCTCCTCTGCCGTCCCTCAGCTGTCCCTGCATGCCGGGTGTCTGTGTGTCTCCTCCAGGTGTCACACGCTGATCCGAGCGGGACGTTCCCAGCCCTGACTCGGGGCTGTATCTCTCAGGCGGCTGGGACCGCCGCGCACGAGGTGTAGCCACCCCCCCCGCTCACCGCTGCACTGCCATCCACGATCACTCTAAGCTGCTGCTGCAGCCAGTCCGCGCTGTTAGCGGCAACCGCCGCTCTCATCTGCTCTAAAAACCCCTCCATCGCCGCCATTGTATGCTGAAAGGAGAAAAAATTGAAGAGCGGTGAGGTGCTGTGTCTAATCTCGTCCTCCACCGCTCTTCGACTGACGTCACTTCCCCTTCACACACATCTTCTCCCTCTTCTCTAGCAGCCCCTCCCCTACCCTAAAAGGGGAAATCTCCTCTTCTTAAAACGGCAACTGTGCTGTCCAGCACTGTCATGCCGTCCCTGCGCCTAGTGTCCACTTAGCTCCGTGACTCTCTAACATCCTGTCATATCATAGAAAACATGTACTATACATTAAAATATTACAGCGCTACCTGTTGTATAGATAGGAATAATGCATACAGTGTATATTGTTCAGTTTATATAAGCAACTTTACATTACATGTTGTTGTTCTTCCAACAGTCTGGAGGGCATGGTACAGGGGCTCTGAAGGGCACAGTACAGAGGGATCTGGAAGGCATGGTACAGGGGTCTGAAAGGGACAGTGCAAGGGGGGGTCTGGAGGGTGTGGTACAGGGGGGTCTGGAGGGCACAGCGCAGTGGGGGTCTGGAGGACATGGTCCAGGGAGGACTGGAGGGCAAGGCACAGGGGTATCTGGAGGGCACAGTACGGGGGGGTCTGGAGGGCATGGTACAGGGGGGTCTGGTGGGCAGAGTGTAGGAGGGTCTGCAGGGTGTGGTACAGGGGGTGAGGAGGGCACTGCGCAGGGGGGTCTGGAGGGCACAGCACAGGGGAGTCTGGAGGGCATGGCGCAGGAGGGTCTGGAGGGCACAGTGCAGGGGGTCTGGAGGGCACAGCACAGGGGGATCTGGAGGGCACAGCTCAGGGGGGTCTAGAAAGCATAGTGCCGGGGTATCTGGAGGGCACAGTACAGGGGGTCCAGGGAGGACTGGAGGGAAAGGCACAGGGGGGTCTGGAGGGCACAGTACATTCACATTAAAATAATAACTAAAACATATAGAATTAAATGTAACAATCTAAAAAATAAAAATTCCAAAGTGCTATGATGGTGAGAACCTCCCAACTAAAAAGTTATTGCACTTGAAGTTAATATGTATTGCAATTATCTGTAGAGGGGTTGCCACCATCCCTGATAAGTTTAATTTTTATGTCTTTTTTCAGTTTGATTTGTATTATATGTGACGTTACATATCACCGGTATTGTGATAATATTGAAGTCTACTGAGATTTCCATACATTAGAGATTCCACCACTATTGTTAAGTTATTGATTAGTACAGTGGGGAAAGTATTCAGACCCCCTTACATTTTTCACTCTTTGTTTTTATTTTATTTTATTTTTTTATTTTAATATTGCAGCCATTTGCTAAAATCATTTAAGTTCATTTTTTTTTCCTCATTAATGTACACACAGCATCCCATATTGACAGAAAAAAACTGAATTGTTGACATTTTTGCAGATTTATTAAAAAAGAAAGACTGAAATATCACATGGTCCTAACTATTCACACCCTTTGCTATGCCACTCATATATTTAACTCAGGTGCTGTCCATTTCTTCTGATAATCCTTGAGATGGTTTTATACCTTCATTTGAGTCCAGCTGTGTTTGATTATACTGATTGGACTTGATTAGGAAAGCCACACACCTGTCTATATAAGACCTTACAGCTCACAGTGCATGTCAGAGCAAATGAGAATCATGAAGTCAAAGGAACTGCCTGAAGAGCTCAGAGACAGAATTGTGGCAAGGCACAGATCTGACCAAGGTTACAAAAAAAAATTCTGCTGCACTTAAGGTTCCTAAGAGCACAGTGGCCTCCATAATCCTTAAATGGAAGAGGTTTGGGACGACCAGAACCCTTCCTAGAGCTGGTCGTCCAGCCAAACTGAGCTATCGGGGGAGAAGAGCCTTGGTGAGAGAGGTAAAGAAGAACCCAAAGATCACTGTGGCTGAGCTCCAGAGATACAGTTGGGAGATGGGAGAAAGTTGTAGAAGGTAAACCATCACTAGAGCCCTCCACCAGTCGGGGCTTTATGGCAGAGTGGCCCGACGGAAGCCTCTCCTCAGTGCAAGACACATGAAAGCCCGCATGGAGTTTGCTAAAAAACACCTGAAGGACTCCAAGATGGTGAGAAATAAGATTCTCTGGTCTGATGAGACCAAGATAGAACTTTTTGGCCTTAATTCTAATGCCCTGTACACACGGTCGGATTTTCCGACGGAAAATGTGCGATCGGAGCTTGTTGGCGAAAATTCCGACCGTGTGTGGGCTCCATCGGACTTTTTCCATCGGAATTTCCGACACACAAAGTTTGAGAGCAGGCTATAAAATTTTCTGACAACAAAATCCGTTCGCGTCAATTCCGACCGTGTGTGGACAATTCCAACGCATAAAGTGCCACGCATGCTCAGAATAAATTCCGGGACGGAACTGCTCGGTCTAGTAAAATTAGCGTTCGTAATGGATATAGCACTTTCGTCACGTTTTAAATTGTTTAATGCAGCGCACTCTCTTCTTCTTTATAATGCTAGAAGAATTAAGTTGTTTTGCTGCTCATATTCACACAGACTTCTCACAAACTTATTCTTTATTATTTATCGTGATTTCATGAATATAATATTTTGATTAGTCACATCTCCCGAAAATGTTTTTTTTTTTATGTTTTTAGATTTTTTATTATTTTGTTTTAGTTTATGAAATCCTTATCTCCTGTTTTTTTTTTTATATATTAATTTTTTTTTTTACTCCACAATATTTTTGGGTGTTTTGTGTGTCAAGTTACCACAACGCCATTATTATCTTTTATTATTTAGCCTCAAGGAGATTGCTTGGTGTTGGTGTCTCTTATTAATTTCACATTGTATTTTTGAAATGTACCTGCCTCCTCACAAACAAACTGTCCTTTTTGAAGGAAAACACACATAGGCGAGTATAATCGAAAAAAAAAATACCTTTATTAAGGGGTCCTAACCAAACAAAGAGGGAGGCAACGCTGGATAAACTGCAGAAATTGGCGAAGTACACATTCAGGGCACACATCAACTATTTTAATGCAAAATTGGTGGCCTGAGGAGTCCATATATAAGGGAGAACAATCTGGTCCAGAAGTCCAAGAGATTATGAACAGCAGCAGATGACATGTATGCCCCCAGGCTGTGGTCATACAGGAGCCTGCATCCTTTGCCAGACCAGACTGAACCCAGGTCATCACTCTCTGGTCTTCCTTAGATGCTTCCTTCCAGGCTGTGGCTCTGGTGTTGGAGGTGTGGCAGGAGGAGGAGGAGGAGGAGTACCTGGAGGAGGAGGAGGAGGACCATGGTTGAGCTCACAAACGTGGCTTTGGCTTGTGAGTTGGCCCCTCAACCCCTTATTTAGGGCTTGGAAGATGATATACTCACATATTAGGCGTTGGCCCTCCTCCATTTCCAGCATTTTGCAGGCTGTTATGTATGCAAAGTCCTCTTGAACACTGTGGGGGGTTCTGAGGGCCGCAGTAGCCTTCCAATATAGGCCAATTGCTGCCTCCTTCATGTTACTCCTCTTCCTGCCACTTTTTGGTTGAAGGCGGAGGGGAGGGACCTGGGTATCGGGCAGGCTACTGGGCCCGGCCACCTCCTGGCTGAGACTTTCCTGTGTATGAAAAAGGGACATCGTTTTAGTTTTTGGTTCATCAATCACAATCAGAAATTAGGAATCCAAACTAACCTAGATTTAGCATCATTAATTTGACCAACAGAAATATTTAGAAGAATGCTATACCTGGCTCCACATGTTGCTGCCTGGAAGGCCCAGGTTGGGTGTCATAAGCCTCAGCTAAGGGGGAAGGAAGCATGGGAGGAAGATTGGAGAGTGCTGGCCTGGGTTCAGTCTGGCCTGCCAGAAAATGCAGTCTGTCATAGTACCACAGCCTGGAAATAAATGGCATCTGCAGCTGCTGATCTCGGGGAATCCTGGACCTTCTTGCAGTCCCTTAGATAAGTGCTCCTCATGCCACCAATTAGGGCCTTCAAATAGGGGATGTCTGCCGTGGGGATCACCGGCTTCACAAATTCCAGCAATTGCCTTCCTCTTTGTTTGATTCTTATAATGTGGGTGGTTTACCTGCCACAGACAGGGCAGCTCCCTGAACATATCAATGAATATTGGCATAAAGTCATGATCATTGACTAGATCCATTTTCTCTGCAAGACACAACACAAGACAAACCCTAATGTCAGGCTAAACTCTCCTAATCTTGTCCCAATATAGGCCTCAATCTATAAGCAGTATAGGCCCAATTTTAAATGTTACCTTCGTTATCACGATTGGTGCTTCCGATACTCCTTCCTCCGCTCACAGATCGTACGTACGACGCACGCATGTTACGCTTTATATACACTGCGCATGCGTGAAACTCTGCCCACCCCTGATGTTCTTTCTAGTCTATTCCCCGCCCCTTCTCTTTTGGCGCAGTGGGGGTGAGCACATGGAGGAGAAAGAGCAGGTATGTGATAATTACAGCAACGAGGAGGAGGAAGAGGAAAGCCCGGAGCCAGAAACGTCACGATCCCAGAGGAGACGATTTAAGGCCTCAAATATGTCCTTTGTAGAGATGGTGAAGATGGTCGACATATTGAAGAGGGCCGACTATGACGGGAAGTATGGACCTTACCCCAACCCCAATGTCAGAAAGGCCAAGATCATGGCGAAAGTTGTGAAGAGTCTGCACAGGAATTTTGGGGTACGTCGATCCAAGGATCAACTGAGGAAGCGGTGGTTGGACCTCAAATTAAGGGAGCGCGATCAGTATAGAAGGATCAGGAGGGTGCTGCAAAAAATTAAGTAGTTGTCCTGTGTGCCTATTCTTTATTTTTATTATGTTTGTGCTGCTCCATGTGCTTTTCTTTACTGTTGTACAGTTTAAAATGGCAACCTTCATGTTCATGGACACATTATTTGTTCTTTGGAAACATTGTTCGTTCGGCCAATAAAACACCATGTTTTGTCCAGATGCAGTTCAATACATTTTTTATGGCCTACTTCTCTTAAAATAATTTTGTTGTCTGGTAGATGGGTTAGTAACTAGAATGAAATGCAAACTAGATTCTGTGTAAGGAGAGGACACTCAGCAGCTGTTTACACATCTGGACACTGGAGCACTAGTGTGGGACACAAGAACACCCTTTTTATTAGGGGGCCCACACAGGTGCTCCAGTGTATACTATAGGGGTATCTCCATCTGTGAAGCTTGCACAAAACAGGTAAGTATTCAAGCTTAACAAAGGAAAAAAATATTTCTTCATCTTGCAACTCTGCCAAAAGAGACAATTGTACCCCACTTCCAAGCAATGTTTCATATTCCTATTTCTGCCATCAAATATCTGTGTGCTAAGTATACCTATTTTTTTCACATAGAAGAGAAAAGACTCAGAGGACACCACTCATCAGAGGAGACAACAGACCCCCCACCTCATGAAGAAGTGGAAACTCCCCAAACCCAACCAGAGGAGAAGGAGGGAGACGTTGTGGAAATAGTCACCACAACAGGTGAGTGTCTGCGACCACAGCCTCAGGTAAGAGATGGATGCCGGCATATTTATAATACATGGTGTGTTTTGTTTTTTTTTATATTTTAGGTGATCGTGATGTTGTGGAAGAAGGTCATTTCACCAGTGAAAGTGCCCAGATCCTGATCGGGGAGATAATGGGGTGTAATAGGGACTTAGAAAACATCAACAAAAACATCAATGATCAAAACAAAATGAAGAACATCATTGAAGTTTTATGGAGAATTTAAAACCCCTAGAAATCCCTAACTTATTTCTGCTTTGTGATTGTTTGTTTTTTTTTCTGACAATTTTGTGACATATTGGTCTTTCACCCTCCCCTTACAATTGGAGATTAAATGATTCAATATTAACAGATCCAACTACAACACAGTCAATCATGACACATATTGATAACTACTTCACAGAAAATGTAAACGATGAAACCCCCTCTACCACGCTTTTGGTCGCCCATAAAGCGGTATTACGTGGTCAATTAATTAGCCTTACTGCAAACAAAAATAAAGAAAGACTTATCAATATCAAAAGTTTAACAAGTGATCTAAATATCTTATATAATAAAATTCAGCACAACCCATCACAAGATCTCACTAAACAGATTCAAGTAAAACGTAAAGCCTTAGATCTTATTTTGTCAGCTAACACAGAAAAATCCCTTAGATTCTCAAGAGCCAAATTCCTTTTACATAGTAACTCTCCATCAACTATGTTTGCTAAAAAACTAAACCAGGATCACAAACCCCCACACTCTTATAAACTTAGAGATCACTCTGGTAATATGATTACTCACCCTCATGGAGTTCTTAAAATATTCTCTACTTTTGGGTCACTTCCCTGACGAAAATGCTTCTAGTCAACCTCTCACTTATTCCCAAACCATTCAAAGACCACTCCCTTCCCCAAAACTACCGCCCTATTTCGGTTCTCAATAATGATTTAAAAATTTTCGGTAGACTTCTATCGGATAGACTAGCTATAGTGATCCCAAACTTAATCCACATTGACCAAACTGGGTTTATCCCGAATCGCCAGATTGTGGATAATATCAGACTAGTAACGAACATAATACAAGATGCAAATCTATACTCCAAACAATTATGCCTTCTCAGCTTAGATATCCACAAGGCTTTTGACAGTGTCAGCTGGTCCTATCTTAACTACTTATTACCTAAGTATGGGATCTCAGATAAATTTCTACAAGGCTTCAATGCATTATACCATGCCCCCCACACTAGAATCAAAATTCCTGGTCATAACTCAGAATTTTTCCCACTTAGCAGAGGAACTAGACAAGGCTGCCCCCTTTACCTCTATTGTTTGCCCTTGCTATTGAACTATTAGCCCAAAAAATCAGAAACAATATTGATATAAAGGGATACACTAAGGATATTAATGAATTCAAAATTAGCTTATATGCTGATGACGCTCTTATATTCCTCACAGAACCCCACACATCAATCCCTTCTCTCCTTAAAGAACTCAACTCCTTTCATTCCCTCTCAGGTCTTAAAATCAATACCACTAAATGCTCAGCCATGCCAATCAACTACAGCCAAAACACTCAAAATCTATTGTCTAACAACTTCCCATTCATATGGAATACCAAGTCATTTAGATATCTTGTTAATATAACCCCTACACATAACTTACTATATAAATCTAACTACATCCCATTATTCTCTCAAATCACCTCCATCCTAACGTCCTGGTCCTCTTTCCACATATCCCTTCTTGGAAGGATATGTGCCGTTAAAATGACAATCCTCCCTAAACTTCTATATTATTTTCGAGCACTTCCCATTAATGTCCCAAAATCTAAATTATTATATATTCAAAGAATTATAAACAAGTTTGTCTGGTCTGGAAAAAAACCTAGATGCAGTTATGCCCTTATGCACAGACCTCAAACATCAGGAGGCTTTGGCCTCCCTAATATCTGGCTATACTTTTTAGTAGCCAGACTAACCCAACTTACACAATGGTTCACTCCTTCCCAGGTAACCCCTTGGACAAAATTTGAATCCACATCTATCCTCCCACTTCACCTACAAGGAATACTATGGTCTAACATCACATCTTACAAAAGACTCCTTAAATACAACATTATAGTTGCTCAATCTTTCCAACTATGGAATAAATACAAAGATACTTTCAAACTCTCTTCTAAAACTCCAACCTTAGCCTCCTTTCTAGGAGATCCCAGATTCCCCATAGCATATAACAATAGATCCTCCTTTTCCCTATGGATCAACAAGAATTTAACTACTCTCAAATCCCTTCAATCAAAATGGGAATTTCCCCCTTTTTTATCCCTACAATCCACCCATGGTTTACCAGCATCTGAACTTCATAACTACCATCTTATTAAATCCTTTTATAATACATTTTTTGCTCTCACAACATCCAGTATCAACACCACATTTGAACATATCTGTATCTCCTTATCAAATGATAAAGGTCTTATTTCAAGAATCTATCATTACCTAAATAACTTTGAAGCACCAGACAAATCAACACAGATGCTAAAATGGGAATCGGACATGGCGACTCCATTCAGTACTGAGGAATGGTCCTCCATGTCTGAAAATCTCCGTAAATGTAATAAAGCCATCTCTTTCAGAGAAACCCCTCTTAAATTATTCGCTAGATGGTATCTAACCCCCTCCAAACTTCATACATATTACCCTTCTGTCTCCCCAAATTGTTTTAGGGGATACCCAGAACCAGGTACCCTTTTACACACTTTCTGGGAATGCAAACACATCAAACAAATTTGGCTCAAAGCCACTGGCTTTATTGAATCCTCTTCCCAACAAAAAATTACACTCACCCCCCAAGTTTGTCTCTTATATGCAAAAATACCAAATATTCCTACACCATGCATGAGATTATTCCACTCATTGTGCAGCTCCATTCATTGGATGATTGCATATAATTGGAAGACAAACAATTTACAATGGCAACAAGTCACCACAAGAATGGAATCAATTAAGATCTTGGAATGGATCTACCACACTCTCAATGATTCAACAAATATTCATAAAAAGAAATGGTCTTACTGGAATGTAACTTGACAGACTTTATTGCAATATTACATGTGAAAATGTACTACTGTATGACTATTATTTTTCATTTGTACCTGATTCACCATCATACCTCCTCCCCACATGTCAATGTATATTAATGTTTTATTCATATATCCTGTAACATGAATAACCTCTATATTTTTGTAATTCAAACTTCCAAATAAAACTTTTGTAAACAAATTTTGTGACATGTTATAGAATAGAATTATAGAATAGCCAAATTTTGAAGATGCACACAGTGTGTCAACATCTGCCATCATGGGAGATCAATGTACGCGTTTTGGGGGTGCAACCCCTTCCTTAATCATAAAGTAGCTGAGAGGAAGGGGTTGCACCCACAAAACACGTCCATTGATCCCCCATGATGGCAGCTAGCTCATGTTGACATTAGGCATTTTGTGTGCATCTTCAAAATTTGGCTTTTCCAGGGGTGACATCACCCCATCTGCTGAACGCAATATCAAACACAGTTTATAAATACTCATGTCTGATATTGCCTTCACTTTCTATAAAAGTTGAACTTTGTAAGTTCCAGAGTTGTGTATTTCTTTTTGGTTTTAAACATGCCTGTTTTACCTTAAAAGGCAATTTCTACTTTTAATATGACCTAAAAAATTGTTATACAACAAACATGTTGGTTTGTTCTAAAAAACCTTTTATAAATGCACATGTGATTGTGCTTTGATTAAAAAGGTTGAGAATCAACAATGTGTTCTTCTTTCAATGCTCAAAAGCATTTTTTGTAGTAAAGTTGGTGTTTTCAGTGACAATGTGGGTTATTTACTAAAGGCAAATCCACTTTGCACTACAAGTGCAGTTTCAGTGCAGTCTCAAGTGCACTTGTAGTGCAAAGTGTATTTTCCTTTAGTAAATAACACCCACAGTGCTTTCCAATTTTACACAATCATGCCACTTTCAGGACTCCCCAAATTTCAGTTATGGTCAGCTAAAAGAAAGCCAAGCAGTAAATCAAAGCAAATATTTGTTCAGTTTAAAATATATTTTTATTTAAAAAATGTCTCAGACATTGTCTGGCATATCGATGGCCCCCCTACCCGCAAAGTATTCCATGTATCTTATACGGACCTCGCAAGCACTCAGGGGGGGCAAGCCAGGACGGCCAGCTTCAAGCGCCATCAGGGCTGATTCATTAATATGAATTGGGGCCTCAGGCCCAACTGAGCCAGCATAGTTCCAAGAATTTCTCCTTAAAAAGTTGTGGAGAACACAGCAAGCCAGGATGATGTGATTGAGTTTATATTCCGCCATGTGTATCGGTGTAAGAAATAGGCGGAACCGGCTGGCCATTATTCCAAACGTGTTCTCCACCACTCTTATTCTGGCTCTGGCCAGCCGGTAATTAAAAACCCTCTGGTCTTGGGGGGGAAAGGGTCCTCATAGGGAATGGCCGCATAAGATGGTCCCCCAGTGCAAACGCTTCATCCGCAACGAAGACGAATGGGAGTCCTTCCGCATTGTCTTCTGGAGGTGGCAAGCTGCAATTCTGGAGATGCCTGTAGAACTCCGTGTGGGCGATGACTCCACCATTTGACATCCGGCCATTCTTCCCCACGTCCACATACAGGAACTCGTAAGTAGCCAACACCACCGCCAACATCACTATACTATTGAACCCCTTGTAGTTGTAATAGTATGACCCCGAGTTGGGGTGTGGGACGATGTGGACGTGTTTCCCATCAATTGCCCCTATACAGTTGGGAAAGTCCCACTGCTGGGCAAAGTGGGATGCCACAGTCTGCCATTCCTGTGGGTTGGAAGGAAACTATGGAGTCAAACAAGAAAAATAAATTAATCATTTTGCACAATAACATTGAAAGCAGATTAGACACAAACAGTCTTGGCCAACATCAGTATAACATTTATTTTAGGGAGTATGTAAAGACAAAGGTATAAGGTCCACCTATCAGATTCCTCCCCCCACCTTCTCATGGGCCATTGAAAAAATTTTAGGGGGGGAGATGTTTTGGACAGGTAACCCTCTCCACTTCTTTGAGAGATGGATCCCTAAATAATGTGTATTACTTTGGCCAGCCCCTCCTTACTTACACTATTGGCAGCCCACTGAACAGGTAAGAAGTGTCATAATACAAAGATATAAATACACACTGTACACATTTTAGCACATTTTTATATTCTGCTATTACCTATCAAGATAATAATCAGATACAAAAACTTTAAACAGTACCATTTGAAAGTATTCAGGCAGGCCCTTGCACTACATGCTTTGGTGAATTCATCCATAAATATGACCACAAAAGAGGTGGGTATAGTGTGTATGGGTTTGCCAAAGTCAGTAGAGGATTGGTATCAGCAGAGTTAGCAGTTGGGGGGAGGGAGGGTTCCAAATGATTTTGGGACCCAAAAAAAAACCTCTGGCACTCTGCCTGAATTTAAAGGGGGGCTCCGGCCGTTTTTTTGTGGCTTCACTGCCAGTTTCCTACTGCGCATGCACGAGCGGCGCTCTGTGAATGGCCCTGTTGTTTCCTGGGACACACACATGTCACAGAAGGCAACGGGGCTGCTCACCTTAGGAGGAGGAAGCGGCAGATTAGGAAGACTGCCTAGCAACAGGGGTTTCAGGTAAGTTTAAAAAAAAATTTTTTTCAAATTTTTTTTTTTTTATTTTTTATAAATTTTAATGCCATTTCCTTTTTTAGAGTGGACCTAAATCACAATTTTACACAATTTCGGGGGTATTTAGGGTAAAGCACTACTATGGAGCTGACAAAATACATTGTTAATTGAGTAGACGAGGTGGATATAGGCCCAGGAGAGCATGCTGAGGAGTTAAGTGAAGGCAAATATGTATGAAGGACAAAAAATTTTGTTTTTAAAAATCCAGCATGCATGAGGACAAAGGGGACATTCACAGCATAATACAATAATGGTAATTAGGGAATGAGGAAAGAAATACAATATATTAGCAAACATTAAATACAATAAAATGTGATGTTAAAGGATAAATCTTACCCTTAATATACTCCTTCTGCAGGACCTGGATGATGGCAGAACAGGTCTCTGGGATAATGATCCCCAGAGCCTGGGGGGAGATGCCTATCGAGAACTTGAGGTCCTGCAGGCTTCTCCCCATCGCCAAGTACCGCAGGGTGGCGACGAGCCTCTGCTCCGCAGTGATGGCTTGCCTCATGCAGGTATTCTGCCTGCTGATATAAGGGGTCAGCAAAGCCAACAAACGGTGAAAAATGGGGTCCGTCATCCGGAGAAAGTTCCTGAAATCGTCAGGATTATTCTCACGGATCTCACGGAGCAAAGGCATGTGACAGAATTGGTCACTCTGGAGCAACCAATTCTTGGTCCATGAACTCCTCCTCGCCTTGTTCATGGACTGGGCTTGTGTCAAAGTAAGGACCCCAACACCAAGCCCCCACACAGCACGAACTCTACGATGAGTACGTACACGCAACATGGCTAGAAAACGGTCGGCTGGTCAGAACGAAGTAACAGAACGCACTGAAGAACAGCAAGGCCTGTGAAGAGCAACCTGAAAATCAGTAACGAACGGACAAGAACACAATGACAAGTCAATGGGAACTCGCTGCACGCACTGAAGACCAGATACAAACTCACAAGCATAAACTGAACAGCAGAAATACGACCTGAAAACCACGAGTCTGAAAAAGCGCGAATCGTCTCTCACCAAACTTTTACTAACACGGGATTAGCAAAAGGAGCCCAAAGGGTGCCGCACTTGGTCTTGAACTGCCCTTTTATAGTCTCGATGTACTTGGTGTACGTCACCGCGTTCTTGGCGTTCGGAAATTCCGACAACTTTGTGCGACCGTGTGTATGCAAGACAAGTTTGAGCCAACATCTGTCGGAAAAAATCCATGAATGTCCGACCGTGTGTACAGGGCATAAGCGGTATGTGTGGAGAAAACCAGGCACTGCTCATCACCTGTCCAATACAGTCCCAACAGTAAAGCATGGTGGTGGCAGCATCATGCTGTGGGGGTGTTTTTTAGCTGCAGGGACAGGACGACTGGTTGCAATTGAGAGAAAGATGAATGCGGCCAAGTACAGGGATATCCTGGACAAAAACCTTCTCCAGAGTGCTCAGGACCTCAGACTGGGCCACAGGTTTACCTTCCAACAAGACAATGACCCTAAGCACACAGCTAAAATAACGAAGGAGTGGCTTCACAACAACTCCGTGATTGTTCTTGAATGGCCCAGCCAGAGCCCTGACTTAAACCAAATTGAGCATCTCTGGAGAGACCTAAAAATGGCTGTCCACCAATGTTTACCATCCAACCTGACAGAACTGGAGAGGATCTGCAAAGAGGAATGGCAGAGGATCCCCAAATCCAGGTGTGAAAAACTTGTTGCATCTTTCCCAAAAAGACTCATGGCTGTATTAGATCAAAAGGGTGCTTCTACTAAATACTGAGCAAAGGGTCTGAATACTTAGGACCGTTGTGATATTTCAGTTTTTCTTTTTTAATAAATCTGCAAAAATGTCAACAATTCTGTGTTTTTCTGTCAATATGAGGTGCTGTGTATACATTAATGAGGAAAAAAATGAACTTAAATGATTTTAGCAAATGGCTGCAATATAACAAAGAGTGAAAAATTTAAGGGGGTCTGAATACTTTCCGTCCCCACTGTAAGTTGGGGCTGCACTTTTTTTTTGTGGTGTGGGAATACATAACAGTGCTTAGTGGCAGGCCTTTTACTGACACTTTTTTATTTTACCTCCAGTAGTTTATTGTAAATAGTAGTGTGGTAATTACCTATTATACCAAAGATCAGCATGTGGCATTAATAAAACCTCAACAGATTTCATTTATGCCCCACCAGGCCGGCCCCCAGGACAATGTGCCTGTTTGCTGAGTTCATCTCCCCATCCCTACACTCAGTGCACTGATGGGCACTGATTGGCAGTACTAATGGGAACTGATTGGCAGCACAGATAGGCAGCACTCATGGGCACTGATAAGTAGCACTTATTGGCACTGATAGGTGACACTGATTAGCAGCACTGATGGGCACTGATAGGTACCACTGATTGGCACTGATAGCCACTGATTGGCTGCACTGGTTGACAGCACTGATTGGCACTAGTTGGCAGCACTGATGAGCACTGATAGGCACTGCCTGGTGGCGCTGATAGGTGGCACTGATTGGCACTAATTGGAAACACTGATAGGCAGCACTGATGGGTGGCACTGATGGGCAGCACTGATGGGCGGCACTGATAGGCAGCACCGATATACAGCACTGATGGGCACTGAATGGAACTGATAGATGGCACTGATAGGCAACACTAATTGGCAGCACTGATGGGCAGCACTGATGGGCACTGATAGGTGGCACTGAGTGGAAGCACTGATTGGCACTGATAGCCCAGCACTGATAGGTGGCATTGGTTGGCACTGATAGGCAGAACTGATAGGCAGCACTGATGGGCACTGATTGGTGGCATTGGTTGGTACTGATAGGCCACACTGATAGGCAACACTGATGGGCACTGATAGGAAGCGCTGATAGGCACCGATTGGCAATGATAGGTGGCACTGATTGGAAGCACTGATTGGCACTGATAGATTGCATTGGTTGGCACTGATTGGCACTGACAGGTGGCTATGATTGGCACTGACAGGTGGCATTGGTTTGCACTGATTGGCACTGACAGGTGGCACTGATTGGCACTGATAGGTGACATTGGTTGGCACTGATAGGCAGTGACAGATGGCATTGGTTGGCACTGATAGGTGGCACTGATTGGCACTGACACGTAGAATTGGTTGGCACTTATTGGCACTGACAGGTGGCACTGATAGGCACTGATTTGTGGCATTGGTTGGCACTGACAGGTGTTGGCACTGACAAGTGGCATTGATTGGCACTAATAGAGGGGAGGGGGAGTTTCACATTGAGCAGATAAGAGCCACTGAGTGCCTTAAACTGTCATGTAATGTCACTGCTTGCAGAGACCATCTGTCAAAACTCGGCGATGATGTCGGAAGTGGGCGGGGCCGGACAGCTATCATACACCAGCCAACGGGATAGGGGCTGGGCAGACCGCTCTGTGTATGTGGCACCGCCCCTTTCTATCAGGTATCAAACACCAGCCAATGATTGAACTGCTTAAGAAAGGGGCGGAGCCACATACACAGAGCGGCTCGCCCAGCCCATTGGATGGTGTATGATAGCTGTTCGGTCCCACCCACCGACGAGTTTTGACATATGGTCTCTGCAAGCAGGGACATTACATGACAGTTTAAGGCACTTAGTGGATCTTACAAGCCTGGCGATCTGCTCAATGTGAAGGTGCTATACACTCTTGCAGCATTTCACAGGTGAACTCAGGAGACAGCCGGCATGCAGCTACACTAACAGGGAGTGATTAGGGTGTACCCAGGCACACCTGGCACACCTGTGCTCATGCCTATGGCTTCAGTAACTACTGTATAATGAACTGTTAACTCTAAGGCAGTGGGGGTCAATTTATTTGATATAGAGGGCCTCAAGTGCAGCCCCTGACATCGCCAAAGGGTCACACATAATAATCAGTGAATGTAATGCTAAACATGCTATAAGAGTTGTTGAAAAATGGGGAGATGCTACGAGAAAGTGGAGGAAATACCAGGGTCACAAAGATTGCACTTGCAACCTGAGCCCTGGCATTCTGCCACTGTTGGGGGACCCCAGAGGGGTTGCTGGCCACAGGGCTCTGAGCTGAGCGTGTCTCTCTCATACAGCCCAGAGCCTGCACTGACGGTTCCCCCTCCCCCCTCCCTCTCACGAATGAGAGAAGAGAGACGATCTGCTCCTTTTCCTAGCAGTTAACTGGCAAGACTGTCAGTACATTGTTTAATCAGGGCACTGACCATCAGCTGATCACAGGGTAAAGGGCCTCTGTGAATGGACGCTGTGATTGGAAAGGACACAGCAGTCACAGGGGGCATGCGGGAGGCAGGGTTCTGGGAGGATGTCCATGGATGCCCTCCCAGAACTAAAAGCCCGGGGCTCACATAGAGGGAAGGGAGCCAGAGGGGCCCTACATGGTTTCTTGCACCGGGCAGAGTCCCAGAACTAGTTACGCCTCTGCTTTGAGAGACTACATAAAACTGCTGGAGATTATGGCTATTTCAGCCCCTTTACAAATCAAATCAACCTCAAAAAATCATTAGATGTTTTTCTCAAGAAGCAAAATAATCAGGAGTATGGGAGTTGTTAGAGAAAAAGAACTGTATCTTTTTTCAACCTATAAACTATGTAACCGTGTATAAGGAAACTAGAAGATTGTATCTAAGACATTCCTGGTAACCTGGGATGTCTCCAATCTTTATATCTCTATCAGTCATCCAAAAAGTATAACTGCTGATTTTAATTTTAAAGAAATCATGTGACAAATTGACCTCAGATCAACTGTTTGAATTGGTCCTATTTTACAAATGCTGTTCCTTTCTGAATGACTTTTATTAAAAGTGCCATCGGATTGCGATGGGAACCAATGTTGCTCCATTTTCTGCAGGGACATTTATGGACCAATTTGAGACTGTATAGTGTGGTGGTGCTACACTGATGCTACATTGATCATACATTGGTGTTACATTGACGATATCTTTGCACTTTGGCAGGTCAACAATGGATCCCTGCCATCCTACCACAAGGAATTAAAGTGGTATTAAACCCCAAAATCAAAAATGTAATATACTGCACAGTGGCGAGGTATCCATAAAGGGCGCACGGGCGCTGTCCCCTCTCTCCTGGCACCGCTCTATCACCATAGATAGATTCATGCAGTGCATGAATCTATCCATGGTCCCCGCTGACACCCCCTATTCAGTTGAGCCGCCTCTCACCCAATCAGGTGCTCGGGTCTTTTACCTGTCACCTGATTGGCTGAAACGTCAGGCGCTGTGATTGGACGTCTGATAGAGAGGACGGAAGAAGACATTGAGGAGCGTGCAGGACACCGCCGCTGACCCGCTGCAAGACAGGTGTGTGCCAGGCGATGCTCACTGGCAGCATTTGATGGGGCACAGTAGCGGCTATTGGTGGGCACACTGGCAGCATTTGATGAGGCACAGTAGCGGCTATTGATGAGCACACTGGCAGCATTTGATGGGGCACAGTAGCGGCTATTGATGAGCACACTGGCAGCATTTGATGGAGCACAGTAGCATCTATTGATGGGCACAATGGCAGCATTTGATGGGGCACAGTAGCGGCTATTCATGAGCACACTGACAGCATTTGATGGGGCACAGTAGTGGCTATTGATGGGCACACTGGCAGTATTTGATGGGGCACAGTAGCAGCAATTGATGGGGCACAGTAGCGGCAATTGATGGGGCACACTAGCGGCAATTGATGGGCATACTGGCAGCAATTGATGGGCACACTGGCAGCAATTGGTGGGTACAGTAGTTGCGTTTGATGGCACAGTGGCTGTGCTTGATGGCACAGTGGCTGCATTTGATGGCACAGTAGCTGCGTTTGATGGGCACAGTGGCGGCAATTGATGGGCACAGTGGCTGCGTTTGGCACAGTGGTGGCAATTGCTGGGGGGGGTTTTTTCAGTTTGTTTGTGCCCCCCAAAAAATTTGGAGCACCAGCCGCCACTGATACTGCAGCTTACCAATAATTAGATGTGGTGACTGCATTCGTTTTCTTTTTTACCCTTTTTTTCTTTGTTTTCATCTGGTGTTTTGGCCAGTACACAAGTCCTTTATTACAGTGCCTCCACTCTGGATGAATAAGCACAGAGACAACTTTGGACAGCAGCATTGTCAGTTTGGGGGGAGGGGAGTGTTATGCCGTGTACACACGAGCAGACTTTTTGACTGGACTGGACCGACGGAACAAATCCATTGGACAATCTGACCGTGTGTGGGCTTCATCGGACCTTTTCTGTCTTAAATCAGACGGACTTTAGATTTGGAACATGTTTCAAATCTTTCTGCCATAACTCCGCCAGACCCAGTTCCTATCGAGATATCCGCTCGTCTGTATGCTGGTCCGACGGACAAAAAAAACGGCGCATGCTCTGAAGCAAGTACGAAACAGAAGCGCTCGGTCTGGTGAAACTAGTGTTCGTATTGGAGCTAGCACATTCCTCACGCTGCAAATTCTGTGATCGTTTAATGCAGCACATTATTGTCTTCTTTATAATGCTAGAAGAACGAAGTTGTTTTGCTGCTCATATTCACACAGAGTTCTCACGAACAGATTTCTGGATTATTTCTCTTGATCTCATGAATGATATTGTATTTTTTAAAAGCCCGATCTCCATAATAATGTTTACAAATTTATCTTTTGAGTCTTTTATTATTTTTTATTTCATCAAGATCTTTTTTTATGATTATTTAAAAATTATTTTCCAGTGATCTCCATATTTATTTATTTTTTTGTGTGTCAATTTACCACAATAACATTAATAATGTTTTATTTTTTTGTGTGTCAAGTTAACACAATAACATTATCTTTTTGTCTTTTTTGTAACCTGAAGGAGGTTGGTGTCCCTTGTTAATTTGACATTGTCTTTTAGAAATGTATTTGAATAAAAACACATAGGCAAGTATTTTCAGAAGATAAAATATCCATTTATTCTGGTTAACAAAATAAAAATGAAGGCAACGCTGGAGAAACTTTTGGAATTTGTGAAGCCTTTTGGCCCCAGGGCACACATCAAGTCTGTGGAAAAGAAAATTGGGATTTTGAGAAGTCCATATAATAGGAACACAATCTGGTCCAGGAATCCCAGAGATCAAGACCAGCAGCAGATGACATATATGTCCCCAGGCTGTGGTACTACACCAGCCTGCATCTTCTATCAGACCAGACTGAACCCAGGTCATCACTTTCTTCTCTTCATTGCAGCCTTCCCTCCATGCTGCCCTGAAGCCTTCCCTGCAGCCTTCCCTGCAGCCTTCCTTGGAGGCTGTGGCTCTGGTTGTGGACTTGTGGCAGGAGGAGGAGGAGAATGGGCTTGCTCATATATTTGGCTGTTGGCAGTTAACTCGCCCCTCAGCCCCTTGTGAAGGGCATCAAAAATAATTCTTTCACAGAGGAGGCATTGGCCCTTCTCTAATTCGACCAACCTGGTCGCTATATAGCAGCCATAGGCATCTTCAGCCTCGGGGGGGCTCGTGAGGACATTTGTAGCTTCTCTAATGAGGCGCAGTGATGCCTCCTCTGTCACCATCCCCTTCCTGGGCCTTTTTGTATGAAGGCGGAGGGGAGGCACCTGCGATTGGGTGAGGCTCCTACTGGGCCCAGCCACCTCTTGGCTGACATTGGGCTCACCCACCTCCTGGCTGACACTGGGCCCGCCCACCTCCTGGCTGTCACTGGGCACAGCCACCTCCTGGCTGTCACTGGGCCCGGCCTCCTCCTGCCTGCCACTTTCCACACCTCCTCCTGGCTAAGCTCATCGTGTGTATAAAAAAGGGACATAGGTTTAGTTTTTGGTTCATTAATCACACAGAATTTTCAGCTCATGACTTGCAAATTCAATGTTAATACATATAAAAGAGTATCATTCTGACCCCAGCATTTTTTCAAGCTGGTGACAAACATTTTTGGCCACTAATGTCAATTGATATGTATACATCATATTTTGGATAAAATCCTTAATAGGTAATCAATCATCTAGTTAACATCATTAATATTAGGACACTAAATATGTCTAAAAATAATATACCTGGCTCCAGCTGAGCGCATCTGGTTCTTCCAGGATGTAAGGCCCAGGTTGTTCCTTGTCAGCCTCTGCTGGGGTGGAGGGAAGGGTGGAGGGAAGGCTGCAGGGATGGGTCGAAAGAGATTCCCTGGCTTCAGTCTGGTCGTCAAGAAAACGCAGTTTTTCTAAGTACCACAGCCTGGGTACATACACATCTGCTGATGCTCCTGATCTCAGGGAAGCCTGGATCTTGTTATGCTCCCTCCTATACATATTCCTCAAGATCCCAATTTTACGTTCCAAAATCTTCATGGTTGCTTCTGGGATCAAAGTCTGCACAAATGCCAGAAGTCTATCCAGCCTTTCCTTCCTTACTGGTTTATTGTAATATGCACTGTGTTTGACCTCCCACAGATTCCTCATCTCCCTGTACTTGTCAATAAATTGGGACATGAATTCAGGGTCCTTAAACTTATTAATTTTTTTGTAAGACAATACACAAGACAAAAACACTAATGTTAGCCTAAACTCTCATAATCTTATCCCAACATAGGCCTCAATCTTTAAGCAATATAGGCCACTGATGTTCCAAATTTAATACAATTTACCTTCGTTTCGGACGCTCGCAACTTCAGTTCCGCTTTCCTCTGCGCACAAAACGTACGTACGACACTTGCGTGTTAGCTTTATATTCACTGCCCAAGCGTAAAACTCCACCTGCGTCGCCCGCCCCTGACGTTCTTTTTTCACGAATATTCCCGCCCCCTTCTTTACGCACAGAACGTACATACAGCACATTCGTGTTAGCTATATATACACTGCGCATGCGTGAAACTCCACCTGCGTTGCCTGCCCCTGACGTTCTTTTTCACGAATATTCCCCGCCCCTTCTCTCTACAGTGCACAGTTAGGAGCAACATGGTGAAGACACAGCAGGTCTGTGTTAATTACTCCAGTAGCGAGGAAAGCCCGGAGCCCGAAATGTCCCGATCCAGGAAGAAGAGATTTAAGGCCTCCAATATGGCCTTTGAGGAAATGGTGGAGATGGTGTACATCTTGAGGAGGAACAATTATGATGGGAAGCATGGACCGTACACCCAGCCGAATTTGCGCAAGGCCAAAATCATGTCCAAAATTGTGAAGACTCTGCAGCAAAATTTTGGGGTACGCCGCTCCAAAGACCAATTAAGGAAACGCTGGTCCGACCTTAAACTGAGGGAGCCAGATCAGTACAGAAGAATAAAAAAAGTGCTTCAAAAAAGTACGTAAGTACTTGTCGTGTGTTCCTATTCTGATTATTAACTTTTATGCTGCTCCATGTGCTTTTCTTTACTGTTGTACATTTTTAAATGGCTACTTTCATTTTCATGGACACAGTATTCGTTCATAGGAAACATCGTTCACAGGAAACATCGTTTGACAACAGGGTTTTAAATACATTTTTGGTCTTGCTAATTTGTCTTATTAAAAGAAGTTTAGGACATTGTTGCCTAGATGTCTTTGAAACTTGAATGAATTGCAAACTTGATTCAGTGGAATGTAAGGAGAGGGACACTCTGGACTCAGGAGCACTAGTGTGGGACACCAGAGCACATTTTTTAGGGTAACCCACGCAGGTGCTCCAGTGGATACTTGGGGTGTCTCCATCTGTGAAACTTGGCCAAAAAAGGTAAGTATTGCAGTTTGGTTAAAATGGATTTTTAATCATGTCTTCAACTTGGATCTCTTCCCAAATAGACAATTGTACACCACTTCAAAGCAATGTTTCATATTCATATTTCTGGATTCAAATATCTGTGTGCTAAGTATACCTTTTGTTTCATTCTCATAGAGGAGAAAAGACTCATACGGATGTGGAGGAAGGAGAGGTGGAGGAAGTGGGCGACATGGGCACCCCACCAGGTGAGTGTCTGACACCCCAGCTTCAGGTAATCTATGTATGCCTGCATATTTCTAAATACATGTATTTTCATCAATTTTAGGTGATGTGCTCATTGTGGAAGGGGAAGTGGCGTATCCTTTTTCCACTGACAGCGCCCAAAGACTGATTGGCCAGATCATGGCCTGGAATGGGGAGATTGATGCCATGCGCAATTGGCTGGACATCAGGAAATGAATAACATGATCGATGTTTTGGGGAGAATTTAATCCCTTTTTCCATAAAACTAAATCGATCATGTTCTTCATTTCCTTTTTAGATGCCCACATTCTGGGATTTAAATTTTTTTAATTTTTAAAAGCCAAATTTTGAAGATGCACACGGTGTGTCAACATGTGCTATCTGCCATCAGGGGATCTCAATGTACGCGTTTTGTGGGTACAACCCCTTCCTCATAACGCTAGTAGGTGAGAGGAAGGGATTGCACCCACAAAACACGTCCATTGATCCCCCATGATAGGAGATAGCACATGGTTACATTACCCATTTGGAATCCCAATTTGTGTGCATCTTCAAAATTTGGCTTTTACAGGGGTGACATCACCCTATCTGATTTAAGGCAAAATCAATACATTTTGGACACTATAATGTCTGATATTGCCTTAATTTTCTAGATGTTGAACTTTGTAAGTTCCAGAGTTGTGTGTATGTTATGTTTTAAAACATACCTGTTTGTAAAAAAAAAAAAAAGTTAAAAAAAAAAAATTATATTGTTAACAAAAGAAATATATATTTAAAAAAAAATATTATAAACGCACATGTGAATGTGCACAGATTAAAAAGTTTGCTAATCAACAATGTGTGGCTTCTTCTTTCAATGCTCAATACCAGTTTTGTAAGTAATTTTGTGTTTACAGTGACAATGGGGCTTATTTACTAAAGAAAAATCCACTTGGCACTACAAGTGCACTGGGAGAACCTAGGAGACAGCCAAAAAGAAAAGCAAGCAATAAATACATTTCGAGATTTTATCTGATCATTATTTTTTTATTAATAAAAATCAGACATTGTCTGGCATTGCAATGCCCCCCCTACCCATAAAATAAGTAACATATTTCTCCCTAACTTCACGGGTGCTTTGGGGGGCCAAGCCAGTACTGCCAGTATCCCGGCCCATTAGAGGATTGACTGTAAGTCCGGCCTCGGGCCAAACTGAAGAAATATAATTTCTGGCATTTTTTCTTAAAAAATTGTGCAGGATGCAGCATGCTAGGACAATATGATTAAGTTTGTATTCCGCCAGATGGATTGCTGTCAGAAACAGGCGCCATTATCCCGAAGGCATTCTCCACAACTCTTCTTGCTCTGGCCAGCCGGTAGTTAAAAATCCTCCTCTCCGGGGTGAGGGACGTTTGGGGGAATGGCCTCATCAGGTGTTCACCCAGACCGAAGGCTTCATCTGCAATGAAGACAAAGGGGAGCCCTTCCACGTTATCCGCATCAGGTGGCAATCCCAGGCCACCACTCTGGAGACGCTGGTAGAACTCTGTCTGGATGAAGACTCCTCCATCCGACATCCGGCCATTCTTCCCCACGTCCACATACAGAAATTCATATTGTTCCAACACCACCGCCATTAGCACAATATTATGAAACCCCTTATGATTAAAATAGTATGATCCCGAATGGGGTGGTGGCACGATGTGGACATATTTCCCATCTATAGCCCCTCCACAGTTGGGAAAATCCCAATGGGTGGCAAAATGGGATGCCACAGTCTGCCATTCCTGTGGCATTGAAGGAGACTGGGGAGTGAAAAAATATAAGTATTTTGGCACATAACATTGCAAGCAGATTACACAAAAAACATTCTTGCCCAACATCAGTATAACATTTATTTTAATTATTAGTTAAAGAATAAAATATAAATTATATTATATAAATATAATAAAATATAAGGCCCACTTATCAGATTATAAATTAATTTAAGGACACACATACCATTTGGAAACATTTTAAGGGGAGGGGGCTTATTATAAATTAATTTAAGGACACACATACCATCTGGACACATTTTAAGGGGGATTGGCTTATAAATTAATTTAAAGACACACAGACCATTTGGAAACATTTTAAGGGGGGGGGGGCTTATAAATTAATTTAAGGACACACATACCATTTGGACACATTTTAAGGGGGGGGCTTATAAATTTATTTAAGGACACACAGACCATTTGGAAACATTTTAAGTGGGTGTTTAATTAAAGCACTACAATGGAGCTGACAAAATACATTGTTAAGTGACTAGACTAGGTGGATATGGGCCCAGCATAGCATGCTGGGGAGGTTAGTGAAGGCAAATATGCATGAAGAACAAAAAAGGAGCATTAAAAGATTACAGCATGCATGAGGACAAAGGGGACATTCACAGCATATTGCAATCATGGTAATTAGGGATTAAGGAAAGAAATACAATACATTAGCAAACATTAAATACAATAAAATGTGATGTTAAAGGAAAAATCTTACTTTAATATAGTCCTTTTGCAGGACCTGAATTATAGCAGAACAGGTCTCTGGGATAATGATCCCCAGAGCCTGGGGGGAGATGCCTGTCCAGAACTTAAGGTCCTGCAGGCTTCTCCCAGTCGCCAAGTACCGCAACGTGGCGACTAGCCTCTTCTCGAGTGATGGCTTGCCTCATGCAGGTATCCTGCCTGCTGATATAAGGGGTCAGCAAAGCCAACAAATGGTGAAAAGCGGGGTCCGTCATCCTGAGAAAGTTCCTGAAATTGTCAGGATTATTCTCACAGATCTCACGAAGCAAAGGTATGTGAGAGAATTGGTCATGCAACCAACTCCTCCCCACCCTGTTCATGGACTGGGCTTGGGTCGAAGAATTAACTACAACACCAAGCCCAAGCAAAGCATGAACTCTATGACGAGTTCGTACACGCAACATGGCTTCAAAACAGTCGGCTGGTCAGAACGAACTTAAACAGAACGCACTGAAGAACAGCAAGGCCTGTGAAGAGTGAGCTGAAAATCAGCAACAAGCGGTCAAGAACGCACTGAATAAACTAATGCAAACTGACTACACACACTGAAAAGCAGATACAAACCGTACAAGCACAAACTGTTAATCGATCTGAAAAAACACGAGTCTGAAAAGCGCGAATCGTCTCTCACCAAACTTCTACTAACACGAGATAAACAGGAAATTAGCAGAAGGGGCCCAAAGGTGGCGCACTTGCAATTGAACTTCCGTTTTATAGTCTCGTCGGACCTGATGTACGTCACCGCGTTCTAGACGGTTGGACTTTGGTGTGATCGTGTGTAGGCAAGTCCGTTGCGTCGGCACTCCGTCGAAAGTCCATCAAAAAGTCCTTCGGGGTTCAGTCCGTCGAAAGTCCGCTCGTATGTACACGGCATTAGATGCACTAAACAAGTTGAAGGCAGATTTCATCTACCACTTTTTAAGCAGTTACAGAAACAGTTTTGTTCCTTTTTCTTTTGAAAAACAACAGAATTCCTGGCAGGAGCGCTAGGTGAAAATAAAAGCAAAACATTTTTGTTTTTGGGTTTAATACTGCTATAACCGCTTGCCGACCATATAACATACATATAAGGCGGCAAGACGGGTCTCCTGAGCTGGATCACGTACTAGGTATGTGATTTGGCACTTCCAGGTAGGGGGCGTGTGCCATCTGTGACTTAGCTATGCTGTGATTAGACACAGCACAAGCCAATCAGGGGGTGACAGCTAATGGATGCTCGCCGGCACTTGCTGATCGTCCAGAAGATACACAGGGCATAGCTCTGCCTCTGTAAACAAGGCAGAGCTCTGTCTTGGCAGCGGGGATGTAATGGAATTTCTTTCAGGGAAAGAAAATCCACCACTTTCCTTAGTAAAAGCAGCACACACAGTACACCAAATCATTGGGTAGGCACACACTTAACCCTAGCTGTTTAACCCCCTCCCAGCCAGTACCATTAGTACAGTGACAGTGCATATTTTTAGCACTGATCACTGTATTAGTGTCACTGGTAACCACAAAGTGTCAAAAGTGTCAGTTGGTTCTAGAATGTCCACCGCAATATCGCAGTCCCGCTATGAGTCGCTGAAAGCCGCCATTACTAGTAAAAAAAATTAAAAATTCCAGTACATATTCCATAGTTTGTGGATGCTATAACTTTTGCGCAACCCAATCAATATATACTTATTAGGATTTTTTTACCAAAAATATGTAACAGAATACATATTGGTTTCAATTTATGAAGACATTTGATTTGTATATTTGTTTTAATGGGATATGTTTTTATAGCAGACAGTAAAATATATTATATTTCTTTTTTTCTAAACTGACAGTCTTTTTTTTGTTTATAGCGCAAAAAATAAAAAAAGAGTGGTGATCAAATACCATCAAACGAATGCTCTGTTTGTGGGAAAAAATGACATAAATCTAATTTATGTACAGAATTGCATGACTGCACAATTGTCAGTTAAAGTAACGCAGTGCAGTATCGCAAAAAATGGCCTGGTCATGAAGGGGGAAAATCTTACGGAGGTCAAGTAGTTAAACAGCTTTGACATCTGGTTCATTTATTATGAAAGCTGACTTGGATAAAATACAATTTTTGGGCATGTTGGTTTTCAAAAAATTATTACATACTTATTTATTTGCCAAGCCCACTGATAACAATCAGATTTATTGTAATAAGACAATTTATGAGGGCCCAGCTTACTGCAAGGGAGACAGAACTTGGTAGGTGGAGTAAAAGAAATGACTGACACTTTCAGAGTTAAGCTGGGTTTGAAAATCGTCTGGTGTAGCAGGAACCGGCTGACTTTTGATCTGTGTGTACAGCAGTCTGTCCAACAGGAGCCAGCCTAATGACTGTTTTTTGTCATGGGACATGCTGGCAAACCAGCCAATGATCAGCGCTTGCAGCCAATAGCTGCAAGCGCTGATCAGTGTATTCTGGCGGGGAGGGCAGTCCCCCTATCAGAATACAATAGCACAGTGGGAGAGTTCGCCGCACCAACATTGCTTGTGTTGGTACAGCAATCTGTCGGGTTTTTTTTTGTTTTTATTCAACCCACTGGCTTGAATGTACCCAGCTTAAGGGATTATCCAGAGGATTTGGTTTGAACAGAATTGTCTAAACTGAAGTCTAAACAAGGGAGGAGAAGTAAACAGGGTGTAAAGCCAACACATCTTTGGTATCAGAAATACTGATATACATTACTGGAGGCTTACACCAGTATACCAATGTAGCGGTGTGTTGCCATTAGTTGCTAACATCCACGCATATTCACCGTGCTGCCAGACATCCATACGTCACACTGGTAGACAATGAAAAGTCTTTTGCTTTGTTTTTGTTGTTTTATTTGGGGAATTGAACAAATTGGTATTTCCAATGTTATAGCGGATCCAGCTTACATTGGCAAATGTCAATAGTGATTATGCTTTACATTTCCTTGAATAGGACAAAAATGGGGGACTCTAATCTTGACAGTGTTACTTCAGACCATACTCCTCCTCTGCACTCTCCCTGCAGACTTTTACCTCCAAGACACTTCTCCTCCTGCACGACACTTTCCTGTCACAGCATTAGACATCCTGTCCCACCATTTTGAGCTGACTAGGCCTCACTCTGAATAAGTCCTAGAAACAGTTTCACTTGAGTGATGATTTCAGCCAGGGGCCTGCAGTACCCCTTTTTGGCGGCCTTGAACATTTAGTTGAAAAAGGTATTTGATGAGGGACTTGATGAGCCCAACTTGCAAATCTTGTGCCCTCAGGCTACAACGATTTGACACAAAACCCCACAGTCTCTCCTCTGGTTCTGCACCTAGCTCCCCTGGCATGCCTCTTCCAGATCTCCACTGTGCCTCACTCATTGACTTCTGCCCTGAGTCCTTCCTGAAGGATTCTCCCAGACCGTGCGGCCCGACTGCTTCTCCAGCTCCTGTCCCCCCCCCAGATGGGGGTGTTCCTCCTGCACGTAGCCTAGCACTCCATCCTTCAGTACACCCAGTCGACAACTCCTCCCCAGTGGGCTGGCCTATTAGTATATGTAGGAGGCCTGCCCCCTGCCAATCCTAGTTGGGGATTGGTCAGGGCTCCTCACATGTACTCCATGCCACTCCAACTCTCAGCCCTGCCCCTCTTCGAGAACATTCTCACTGAAAGCAGGGTAGGCGCTCAAAAGCTGAAGTACATGTCAGACACACCCACTGCTACACTATAACCACTCCCTGCCCCCAGGTAAAAAAACATACAGGCCTAGCTTGCAGCATAGGCCTGCTTACATTTACCTGTACTGACAGAACCTATAACACTACACTTTTAGCACCTACCTATGGTAGACGGTGCTACACCAAAATTACAGTATATATCCAAACATAATCACTGTTTACAATCATGGTGAGATTGAATTGTAGCCAACAACTGGTTGTGAATAAACTTTTTTTATTTTTAGGTCACAAAGGAGGGGGCTCATTCCACTGTCTAAGTTACATTAAGTGTAATTTTTTGCTTAAAGGCAATACTTTTAGACATCTATTGGGAGAGGTGAGTTACGATATCAAACAGTATTTCACCTGCCAATCCTCCTTTGTTATTTACGGCTTAGTATGTCCTTGCGGCAAGATCTAATGTATGTGGGTGAAACAATCCAAAAAATCAAGGACAGGAATGTGCAACATTAGTTTTTGTTAGACAAAACAAGTCAATTTTCACTGAAATGGGTCACATAGTGAATAAAGGAACATGATTATTGATGAATTTCACAAATGAGAAGAGAGGGTGGCCATGTTATGGAATTGAAAATGAGGGAGGTGTGGTGGATTCATAAACTTCCATCACTGCACCCCAAGAGAGTGAATAAAGGTTAGGATCTCTGTTTGCAGTGGCGGCGCCAGTGGGAGGGGGGCGCAAACAAACTGAAAAATTCGGGAAAAAAAAACATCAATTGCAGCCTCACTGTGCCATCGAACGCAGCCACTGTGCCCATCAAATGCAGCCACCGTGCCCATCAAATGCAGCCACTGTGCCCATCAATTGCAGCCACTGTGCCATCAAACACAGCCACTATGCCATCAAACGCAGCCACTGTGCCCACCAATAGCAGCCACTGTGCCATCAAATGCAGCTACTGTGCCATCAAACGCAGCCACTGTGCCCATCAAGCGCAGCCACTGTGCCATCAAACGCAACCACTGTTCCCATCAAATTGCTGCCACTGTGCCCATCAAATTGCTGCCACTGTTCCCATCAAACGCTGCTACTGTGCCCTCAAATGCTGCCACTGTGCCCATTGAATGCTGCCACTGTGCCCATTGAATGCTGCCACTGTGCCCATCGAATGCTGCCACTGTGCCATCGAATGCCGGCGCTGTGACCCCCCCCCCTCCCCTCGCAGTCTGCCTGGCACTTACCCTGTCTTGGTGGGGCAGCGGGTGATGGCGTCAGGCAGTGTCCTCCATGCGTCCCCTCCTGTCCTCTCCTCCTGATAGGCGTCCAATCACAGCGCCTGTCGTTTCAGCCAATCAGGTGATGGGTAACAGACCCAAGCACCTGATTGGCAGAGAGGCGGTTCAGTGTTAGGAAACCAAATATTCATTCGCTGTTCTAACACACCTGGGTGAACTACGAGCGCCAAGAATGATGCTCGCAGGTCACCTTTTTTGACGCCTATAAGAGCCTATGGCTCTAATCAGGTGCTTCAAAAACACCCCCCCACTGTAATTCAGGCGCCTGGCTCCTGAAAAGGGGCCGAGTGCCTGAATAGGGGGTGGCAGCAGTGGCCATGGATAGATTCATGAATCTATCCATTGGTCATAGAGGGGGTGGCTGGAGAGAGGGGGCGGCGCCCGTGCGCCCTTAATGGACCTTCCCTACTGACAGAATGGCGATCTGCCTTGTTTACATAGGCAGATCGCCGTTCTGCCTGTGTACCGAACGATCAGCGGGTGCCGGCAGACATTGAGTTTGCGGGACCCGCTGATAAGCTCCCGCTGTGTAGAATCACAGCGGGAGCAAATCGCAGATGGCGCGCACTCACGCCCAATACCCGGAAGTGCAGGATCACGTATCACAAGATCCTGTGCAGTGCGGCCACCCTGTAACACTAAAACTGCTATAAGGAGATCCGCAAGTGGATATAAAAATATTCATTGCATTATCTTCTCACAGAACCGACAATCAGCAGACTAAAAGTCCTTACCTTCCCTCCTGAGTTTCAGGAAGGGTTTAAAAACCTTCCTCTTCATCCAGGCCTACGGATAATCTGATGAAGAATAGAAATCATACAAAAACATGGATTTTGTATGCTCATTTTTCCTCCCCCATCTGGAGGGTTAGTTCCCTGGCCCACCATTCCCGCCCCCCCCCCCGGTTCTTCTGTTTTTACTCTACCTTTTTCCTATTGGGCATCCTAGGCTCCTTTTTTAATGTTCTTTTGGAAATCTCGCTTGATTTTAGGGTCTTGGTGCGCCTAGACGCGGTCCTAATGGAGCGCATTCGGCGCAATACAAATCCCATATCAAATCAAATCAAATTAAAATATATATATCAGCTTACAATTGTCACCTCTGTAGTGGAGGAATTAAAATGGAATAAGGTTTCTGACTGGTCGTTATGGGTAACATGTAATGTCATCTTCAGCACACTTTCCATAGATGATCCCCTTCTGTTGCATAGAGTATGCTCTATAACCAAAAGCAGTGCCCACTGCTATGGGTTATAGCACTTTGCACATGGTAATTACTTGGCACCCTGATTTAGAGTCGGGACACACTTATAGCACCCCCTCCCCCCCAAGTAGCTGCAGTGGAGGAGTCAGCTCCTCATGCTTCCTCCGTTCGGGCACATTGGCACAGGGAAAACCGGAAGTGACATTATAACTCGAATGTCAATCAAAGCACCCGGCCGTAATAATACATACTACGGACGCTGGGCGGAAGTTGTTCGGCGCAATGGAATGCGCCGCAAGGCAGGACAAAAGCCTGCAAATGAAGTGCCTCATCTGCAATCTCGTGATTGCATAGACGTGGCGCTTCCCATAGTGCATAGTGTCTGGCGCCTGAACACAGTGCACTTAAGGACCTTTTTTCTTTTTTTATCTTTTTTTTTTTTTTTTTTGTGACTGCCTGGAGGGGGGGGGGGGGCAGCGCCTGTGTGCCCTCTATGGAAGGGCCACCACTGTCTGTTTGTATATATACTATATTACCGAGTATTGTAAGTATTGGGACGTCTGCCTTTACACGCACATGAACTTTAATGGCATCCCAGTCTTAGTCCGTAGGGTTCAATATTGAATTGGCACACCCTTTGCAGCTATAACAGCTTCAACTCTTCTGGGAAGGCTGTCCACAAGATGAGAAGTGCAGTTGTGAGGTCAGACACTGATGTTGGAAAAGAAGACCTGGCTCGCAGTCTCCGCTCTAATTCATCCCAAAGGTGTTCTACTCGGTTGAGGCCAGTCAAGTTCTTCCACCCCAAAATTGCTCATCCATGTATTTATGGACCTTGCTTTGTGCACTGGTCCAAATCATTTGGTGGAGGGGGGAATATGGTGTGGGGTTGTTTTTCAGGGGTTGTGCGTGGCCCTTTCATTCCAGTGAAGGGAACTCTTAAGGAGTCAGCATACCAAGACATTTTGGACAATTTCCTGCTGGGAACAGTTTGGGGATGACCCCTGACTATTCCAACATGACAAAAGTGTAAAGACAGTCATTCCAATACTTTTGGTAATGTAGTGTGTAGCACTAACTCTCGGTGGAGCTGCTGGTTTAAATCAGACTTGTTACTTTCACTCTCGATACCTCTGTTTCACCGGCACCGGGTCTAGGGTTCAGTTGAGTTTACCTCTGGACGATATAAGCACCAAACACTTGAGTAGGTTTTCCAATGCTTTAATGAACAAATAAAGGAAGTAGCAGGAAAGTGGCAGAAGGAAATCTGCAGGGAAGCTCAAATACCTTTCCTTAGTATTCTTCAGAACATTCTATGTAATTGAACACTTGTAGTTGAATGCGCTCCCCTTGTGGGATTTAATCTTTGCCCGCCTGGATAGACCTCTCTCACTTGTCTAGCAGCCAGTACGTAGCATGAACAAAAGTCTCTGCCACAGACTTGTTTGAAATAAAACCCGTACGATCCTCTGCCACAGGATGTAATGGTTTGCGATGAATGTCAGACACAGTACTTGAACCTTTAAGCCAACCCGGCAGTACTATGCAGTAAGACTACTTCAGAATACGTCCTCCAACCGAGTCACCAGGCCCCTCTCCAGACCAGCACTCTGCATGATCCTTCCATGACGGGTCCTCCCCTGGGATCTTCTTGGTTGTCCAGCTTCTTCACTCAGGATAGACAGGTCAGGACCATTCCTCTGCTGCTGTGGTAGGCCCCAGACAGGCTTCTGGGCCCACCCACACGCCGCAGCGACGTGGGCCTCCGGAACGGAGGACCACGAGGTGGTACTCTTAACACATACCTGTCGGCCAGGAGGGCCAGCAGGTGACTGAGAACGAACCCCAGAACATGGCACTCATACGCTTCAACACGTTGCTTTTCCAACACTGGCCCATGGCGACAACGACACCCACCGGCACAGTGCAGAACTACATGCAACGTCAGCCAAGCTGGAACAGAGGCAAATATAACTTCCTATAATAAGAAACCCACTAGATTTACCTATCAGCACTAGACTAAAATCTACCAGCTCTACAAGTGTATAATTAGGTTTCCTGCCATGGCCATGATAACATTATGCCCTACTATTGTAAAGCGATGCGCAATCTGTTGGCTCTATATAAATCCTTTATTATAATAATAATAACAATAATAATAATAATAATGTCTTTTTTAGAATCAAAAGATTTGTTGGATGTACTGTAAGTTATTCATATTCACCAGTCAGTTAGGATTTTCCATGATATGACTCATACATTGTAGCTTTATGTACAAATACGTTATAGCCTTTTGTATCTCGTTTGTAATTGTCGCTTAGCAACAGTGAGGATAACATGTTTCCTTTCCCTGTAATGTAAATAATTCATATTGATACCTGGTGCTCCTGTGAACCTGGGAACGCAAGGAACTGTTACTCTGATGTTCCTGTGTATGGAATCATGATTCATGAAAAACTAAAAAAAAAAAACCTAAAAACTTGCAGCAATATCTTTGCTGCATTTCTATGTTAATTTAACTAACCCAGCTGTAGAACGTTCCCATGATGATAGAATTCTATATGATACTTTTGAATAACTATAGAAAGAGTATAAGTGTAGGTGCCCTGTAGAAATGGTGGTCTGTGTATTTTGTACTTTGTTGATGGAGAATGTGGGTAGATACCATGTGTTATAAATTGTCAATGGTGAAAATGATGTCATGAACAATGACCTCACAATTACATCACTGTGCAAAACATGCATGGATGCATGGAAGGAAGAGGAAGTAACATGAAGCACTAAATAGCTGGCCCTGTATAGAATATAGTTATATTATTTTCGACCATTGACTCAGTACTTCAGTGTTCACCAGAGTGGTGTGTGCTATAATTGACATAAGCATTTTTCCACCCAATGAAGCAAATCAATTGGCAAAGCATGATGGGAAGTGGCTTGTTGGAGCACTTTGTCAAAGTGTTTCAATAGTAAGGCAAGTGCTCTCATTTTATATACTTTTGTGAGGGTTAGTTTGTAGTATAATAACTAATCCTTAGACATCAGGTCACTTACTTTATGCCCTAGCCAGGAAACACACTACTTGAATCCACATTTGCACAAACTGAGATGAGCCATGGGATAGTAGGCATCATGCAAAATTACCAAACATGCATAGCAAATAAATAAACAGACCATACACCCATTTCATTAAAATAATAATTCTTTATTCTATATTTATTGGATAAAATTGGCCACGGCCTGATTTATTGGTTTTATTCTATTTTTAATACCAAACCAAATTTATTCATAACATCAAATCCATTCTCATAAAGCATATTCTCAACCAAACTTTATTTTAACCATAAACCATACTCAACCCAGCCACTGAGACTCGAGCTGAATCAGCATTTATCATCAAATCTTCTTCTTAAATCTCCCCTTTGATTATTCACCAAAGGGAGCCACCACATAAATCTTTGGCCGCGACGGGGGGGGGGTTAGGGCGGGGAGCTCTTAGTGCTGTAATTTCTCTGGCGACTGGCACAATCCTGACTGGAAATTTCCCTTAAATAGGCTATAGGATCCCTTCTGGAATATTCTAAAGGTCATATGACCTTTACTGACCAATCCTAACTGGCCTCTTGACCTTTCCAGAACCTTCTAAACCACCTGACTAAAATTGCCCAATCATTGCTATACTATTTAACCTTCTAGATTCTTCTATGACACCTGACCTTAACTGCCCAATCCCTAATAGTCTATTAACCTTCTATAACCTCTGAATCACCTGACCCTAAACAGCCTATCAAATTTAACCTTAACTGCAATACCTATTCCTAATATTCTTTTAAATGCCGATGCCACAATCCCATGAGGAAAGGCGGCCCAATATGGCCTATCCTTTATTTCCCCATGGGATAGTAGGCATCATGCAAAATTACCAAACATGCATAGCAAATAAATAAACAGACCATACACCCATTTCATTAAAATAATAATTCTTTATTCTATATTTATTGGATAAAATTGGCCACGGCCTGATTTATTGGTTTTATTCTATTTTTAATACCAAACCAAATTTATTCATAACATCAAATCCATTCTCATAAAGCATATTCTCAACCAAACTTTATTTTAACCATAAACCATACTCAACCCAGCCACTGAGACTCGAGCTGAATCAGCATTTATCATCAAATCTTCTTCTTAAATCTCCCAAACGACAGGAGAGTTGATATTACCATCAACTCTCATGTCCACAGAACCCCAGACCGCGGCCGACTCTATGCATGTTTGCAAATCAGAATTAAAAATATCTAAGCCCACCTCAGATAAATAAATGCCGTCGAATCTATACAAACCTGGTAAGTTTCCTTCCAGTTCCATATGACGAAACGACAAACCTAAATCGGGGACTAAAAATTTCTCCATAGCCCTATTTATCCTTTTCCTAACTTTGTTTAGAGATTTAAAAACTAAAGAATTAGACCAACATAAACGTGGAATGATTTCTGAAAAGACCAAAACCGTGTTTGGTGAATTGATCCGCAAAAATCTAAATGTGTCCTGCATGGAAGAAATCAAATCTAAAGTCTTCACTTTCCCAATATCATTACCACCAAGATGAATTACGATTATATCCGGAGAAGTATATAAAGCATATAATCTACCTAACTCGAAAACCAAATCTTCCCATAACATACCCCTCCGTCCATACCAATGAATGCGAAAAGAGGAAGGATCCAGTCCTAGATTTTCAGAATATATTCTATGAGCTGCTCTCTGTTGTGCCCAAAAAACAAAAGAATGGCCCACAATCCACACTGTGCGGTGAGGACCTGAAATAAAATAACAATTTAATAAGGACGAATGTATAATTGAAAAGAATTAGAACTCCATCTTCCTATTTTTTTGATGATATTATCTTGTAAACCGATTCGAGCGGCCTCAGTAGCCGCTCCTATTCTAAATGAATGACATGTGATCCTTAAATGACTTAGATGTAAATACACCAAACACCTTTTTAAAACCGCCGAAAATTGATAAACAGTTAAAGGAGAACCATTCTCGTGAATAAATAAAAATTCGGAAATATTAGGCCGTAATGCAAAGTAAAAACGTAAAGTTTTAACTGGACAAATATTAACATCCGTGCATTCTTTTAAATTTATCCAGGCCCCTAGACCTAGAGGATCCGTTTTACTAAAACGCAGGAAAATGCGCAGACCATCCGATAGAAACTCAACGTTTGATGATAACATTCCCGATGTACTTGTCTTAGAACAAGGTAAAACTTCGGAAATCCGAAACGCAGCAAAAAACGTTAATGTAAAAACCGAAGAAAAAAGTGCAGCTTCATAATTTGACGAACATACATATCCCGTTGCCATACAAATTCTTGACAACATATCAGGTGTTATCGGAGATCTACTATCCTTCTTAAAATTTTTCCTCTTATATCCCTTTAAAACCTGTCTCACCGAGAAAAAACTATGACAAGGAGGCAGGCTGTAAAGGCGCAAAAAGAAAGAAATTCCCGATAATGTTTTGCAAATATGAGACCAGGAGTATTTCTTCTGAATTAACGATTGAAGAAATAGCAGCACAATACTTTCGGAATATTCCGAAACAGTAACGTTCAAAGCTAATAAAAAATTAGACCACAAAAGCCACGAAGAAGTATAATTCTTCCAAGTAGAAGGGGCTACAGAATTCTTAATATTCTGAGATATCAAATCAGATCCCACAGATGCGACGGGCAAAGTGACCCCACCACATCCGCCTCTGGCATTAATTCGAAAAATCGTTCCATCTGTAAGCGAGATAGAGCATCGGCAATTATATTAGTCTTACCTGGAATATACTTAGCCTTTATCCAAATGTTCCATCGGAGGCATAGAAAAACTAAATGTCGCAAATAAGCGACCACCAAAGGCGATTTGGAAGAAAGGCTGTTAACCGCAAAAGCAACACCTTTATTGTCAGTGCTAACTAACAACCTCTTATTCCTAAAGAAATAACCCCATAGTTCTAATGATACTATAATAGGAAAAAGCTCTAGCAGAACACTGTTTTTGCAAAAACCATTCGTGAGCCACCTGATTGGCCAGGTCGAGGAACACCAATGATTTCCCCAAACTGTCCCAAAACCAACCGATCCCGCAGCATCAGTTGATAGTTTAAAGTCACTATCTATAATAAAGTCCTGTTGCCATAGAGCTCTACCATTAAAATTTTCCAGAAATTGTAACCAAACCATTAAATCTTGCTTGATGTCCATAGTAATTCTAACATGGAATGACGGATTTTTTAAACCAGAAATAGCCGTGTACAATCTTCTGGAAAAAACCCTACCCATAGGTAAAATTCTGGTTGCGAATGCTAACTGACCTAACAAAGATTGCATCTCCTTTAAAGTTACTTTACTTTTTCTCAAGAATAACCTCAAAAGTTGATTAAGTCTATAAATTTTCTCATTGGGCAATCTAAATTCCATGTTTATAGTGTCTAAAGTTATCCCCAAAAACTCAATACAACAAGTTGGAAAAATGGTCTTTTCTTCCGCCAAAGGAATACCAAAATAATCGCATATTCCTTGAAACGATTGTAATAAATGCAAACAATCGTTCTCACCACCCCTTCCCATGAATAAAAAATCATCCAGATAGTGGATAAAATCGTCAGAGGCAGTTACTTTAGCTACCACCCATTCTAAAAAGGTGGAAAAAGCTTCAAAATAAAAACATGAAATAGAACAACCCATAGGCAGGGCTTTGTCGAAATAAAATTTTTCCTCGAAATTAATACCTAATGAGCTGAAGCAATCAGGATGCAAAGGAAGAAGCCGAAAAGCAGATTTTATATCCGCCTTCGCCATTAGTGCATTAACCCCTAATGAACGCAGTTTATCTACTGCTGTGTCAAAAGATGTATAAGAAACTGTCACCGAATCACTATCAATTTGATCATTTAATGAGCTGCCAAAAGGGAATGACAGGTGATGTATGAGCCGAAATTCATTCGGTTCTTTTTTAGGAATCAAACCCAATGGAGAAATCCGAAAATCATCAAAAGGGGGGCTATCAAAAGGACCCTCCATCCTGCCTGCTTCCACTTCTTTTAATAATTTTTTACGCACTAAATGAGGGTAATCGTTTACAGATTTCAAATTTTTAACTTGTGCACAGCCCTTACCTTGAAACTTTGGTAATGAAAACCCGACAGAGAAGCCTTCAATTAGCAGAGATGCCATCTGAAGGTTTGGATAAACCCGAAGCCAAGGAAGAATTCTTGGAAACTTCACTGGCGTGATTGCTTTTGGAAAAACTTTCCTTTTGGCTTGCTTGAAGCTTCCGAAAACATTTAGATATGGGGTGATTTCCGGAGCAAAAAGCACATTCATGTTTATATTTGCATGCAGATAACCATTTACAATGGCTATCATTGTATGCAAAACACAAACCTTTCTTATAATTAGTACTTGTAGTCGAATTGGAAACCGTATTAATTGCACTTTTTTGCGAAAAAGTTTGTCTCTGAGGTAAAAATAAATTCAACCAGAGACCTACGTCCTTAGACCCCCATTGTAAAGAGGGTTGAACTGCCAATTTCTGTCTGAAAGCCTCATCATAAGCCAACCATGAAAACCCACTAAAACTTTTGTAAGCCTCTAAAATAATGTCAATATGTTGAAATAATAAAGAGCTTTTGGATGGGCATTTCTCACATAAAACACTGGCATAAATGCAAAATGCTTGTAGCCAGCTGTAAAATGATTTAATTAATGGTTTACGGCGATCATCCTCCTGCTTCTCATCCCTCCTCTCATATTTCGGAAATTCTCTAGAAAGAGGAAGAACTAAATTTAGATCAATAAATTCCTCTCTCCAGATTTTCTCCCGCAAAGATGAAGAAAGATGAAAACCCAGAGGAGAGATAAAACAAGGCATGCACTCCCTGAATCCTTTCTCAGGCCCAGTGCCCACTGTGTTGACAACCTCTTGTGAAACAATAGCCTTCTGAGGCATAGTGCTGTTTTCATTTAAAACAGCCGACCAGACCTCTGCTGTATTATCATCCCTGCTACTGGGCATCCTTGTCTGTGATGTTGTGTGAGCACGCATAACTTCAATAAGCTGCTGTAAAGAAGAAGATAATTCAGAAAGCTTTGAGACATCTGACAACTCACCATCATTATTACTAACTTTGTTGACTTCTTCAGAAAACAGAGGTGAAGCACACCGCACAGTGATAGGAATGCCGGCTGCTGTACTAGTCAGAGGAACCAAACTGGTTTCCCCCATTGCCTCTCCATTGTGGCTGCTGCTCTTCTGCTGCTGTTCCGCTAGAAACCGCTGTGTAGACGACTGCGCTGTGGCCGCAGCTGGTACCTGACTCGCTCTCTCTTCATTGTGCTCAGTAGCGTAAGTCGCGCATGCGCGCCGACTACCCGATGACGACACAGGCCTCTCTCTCCTTGCTTCAGGCTGTACAGGCGGCGCCGGACTGAAACTCCTCCTCGGAAGCCGCTTCCTCTTGTTCGCTCTCCGCCCTCCTTCTCCAGCTTGCGTGACATCTTCCTGCCTTCCGACCTCCGGAACTACATGCGCCGGAATTACATCATGTACAGCAACCCGACATGGACGCTGACTCTCACCGGCTCCAGCGCTTCTACTCATTTCTTCTTCCAATCTTCCTTCAGCTTCCCCGGAGGTTTGACCCACAGGTAAGGCAAGGCAAGACCGAATCCATTCTTCTCCTCCAGCCGCCTCTGCTCTTTCTAATAATTGACGAATTAGAGTCTTCATTCCACCAGTGAAACACTGAAACCAGTATTATGGCTACTTCTGCCTGAGCTCTTAGTGCTGTAATTTCTCTGGCGACTGGCACAATCCTGACTGGAAATTTCCCTTAAATAGGCTATAGGATCCCTTCTGGAATATTCTAAAGGTCATATGACCTTTACTGACCAATCCTAACTGGCCTCTTGACCTTTCCAGAACCTTCTAAACCACCTGACTAAAATTGCCCAATCATTGCTATACTATTTAACCTTCTAGATTCTTCTATGACACCTGACCTTAACTGCCCAATCCCTAATAGTCTATTAACCTTCTATAACCTCTGAATCACCTGACCCTAAACAGCCTATCAAATTTAACCTTAACTGCAATACCTATTCCTAATATTCTTTTAAATGCCGATGCCACAATCCCATGAGGAAAGGCGGCCCAATATGGCCTATCCTTTATTTCCCCATTCAAATATAACAGCATTTTCTATTTTTTACACATGCTACAACTCTTTCTTTCCAAAATCAAAAGGTATCCTAAATGTGAACTGCACTTATAACATGACCATGTTCTACAGAAATATTATAACCTGCACACCAACACAAATAACATGTCCAACTTTAAACTTCCATCCATACACAAAGGCTTTAAAGCAGGGATGTCCAACCTTTTGACCTTCCTGAGCCACATTGGAAGAAAATAAATTGTCTTGGGCCACACATAAAATACATCAACAATAAGGATAGCTGGTGAGCAGAAAAAGTCAGGAAGATCACAAGTTAATGTGGAAGTAAAGACAAAACCTAACTAACTCTAAACCTATTCTCAGCCACATTCTATGCTTAAGCTCTGTAAAGAAAAAATCTCTATACTAATCCACTCTGAAGCAGCTCCAGTTCTGTCTCCAGCGGCGCCCTCTGTGGACAGGAGAAAGCTGACAACAGCTGGAAAATGCCTTGGAAGTGACATCACAAATAGACTTACTATGGGGCTTCCATTGTCAGCTGCTTCTCCCACACACTGAAGCCGTTGCTGACAGCTCAGTATGGGACCGGACCAGGGCAGCTGCAGAATAGGTAAGTATAGCGATTTGTTCTTTACAGGGCTAAATAGATTAGGCTTAGAATATGGCTGAGAGTAGGTTAAGAGTTAGCATGGTTTTGCCTTTATTTCCACTTTAACAATAACTGATCTAGATAATGTCTGTCTATCCTTGCAACGGGTTCTGGTTGCTATTTAAAGTGATTGTAAACCTTCGTGTTTTAAAAAAAAAAACACAAAAACAAACATATCATACTTACCTCCACTGTGCAGTTAGTTTTGCACAGTTTGGCCCCGATCACCGTCTTTTGGGGTCCCCCGGCAGAGCTTGCGGCTCCTCCTTGCCTCGGTAAACCCCCTTGGAGAAGTGCTCTCCCAGGGGGTCACCTTGCGGGCTCGCTCCCGAGTCCAGCATTTGTGTGCATAGACACACAGTGCTGGAGTCGGCCCCGCCCCCTGGCGCCCGCATCATTGGATTTAATTGACAATCAATCTATCCAATCAAGAGCGAGAACCCCAGGCAGAGAGGAATAGTGCGTCTCCGCCGAGGGAACGAAGGGCTTAGGTGAGTAAAGCAGAGGGCTGGGGGGCCGGTCAGTCTCAGAAGTTTTTTCACCTTAATGCATAGGATGCATTAAGGTGAAAAAACATGACCCCTTTAATGCACATAAGTTGGCAAGCTTGACATGAGGAGACCATATGCTCCACCTCCTTTAATTCCTATGCACTAATTGCTTGAAGCGTATTGTACCTTGATGCCACTCATAGAATTTACTTGTGCACTTTATGTACGTACAGTGCCTTGAAAAAGTATTCATACCCCTTGAAATTTTCCACATTTTGTCATGTTACAACCAAAAACGTTAATGTATTTTATTGGGATTTTATGTGATAGACCAGCACAAAGTGGCACATACTGTAATTGTGAAGTTGAAGGATAATGATAAATGGTCTTCATATTTTTTTACAAATAAATGTGAAAAATGTGGTGTGCATTTGTATTCAGCCCCCTTTACTCTGTTACCCCTAACTAAAATCTAGTGGAACCAGTTTCCTTCAGAAGTCACCTAATTAGTAAATAGAGTCCACCTGTGTATAATTTAATCTCAGTATAAATACAGCAGTTCTGTAAACCCCTCGGAGGTTTGTTAGAGAACCTTAGTGAACAAACAGCATCATGAAGGTCAAGGAACACACCAGACAGGTCAGGGATAAAGTTGTGGAGAAGTTTAAAGCAGGGTTAGGTTGTAAAAAAAATCCCAAGCTTTAAACATCTCATGGAGCACTGTTCAATCCATCATCCGAAAATGGAAAGAGTTTGGCACAACTGCAAACCTACCAAGACATGGCTGTCAACCTAAACTGACAGGCCAGGCATAGAGAGCATTAATCAGAGAAGCAGACAAGAGGCCCATGGTAACTCTGGAGGAGCTGCAGAGATCCACAGTTTAGGAAGGAGAATCTGTCCACAGGACAACTATTAGTTGTGCACTCCACAAATCTGGCCTTTATGGAAGAGTGGCAGGAAGAAAGCCACTGCTGAAAGAAAGCTATCAGAAGTCCAGTTTGCAATTTGCGAGGAGCCATGTGGGGGACACGGCAATCATGTGGAAGAAGGTACTCTGGTCAGATGAGACCAAAATTTTACTTTTTGGCCTAAATGCTATGTGTGGCGGAAAACTAACACTGCACACCACCCAAACACACATCCCTACCATGAAACATGGTGGTGGCAGCATCATAGTGTGGGGATGCTTTTCTTCAGCGGGGACAGGGAAGCTGGTCAGGGTTGATGGGAAGATGGATGGAGCCAAATACAGGGCAATCTTAGAAGAAAACCTTTTAGAGTCTGCAAAAAGACTTGAGACTGGGGCAGAGGTTCACCTTCCAGCAGGACAACAACCATAAACATACAGCCAGAGATCACTTTTATCGGAGGAGGGAGAGGGCCCCCCCCTCCCGCCGTGCTCCGGTGCCCTCCGCCGCTTACCGGAGTTGCCGGCAGCGGTGGAGACGATCGGATCCTTCTTGTGGCCTGACATGGAGATGAGTGAGGGGAAGATGGCCCCCACCCGTCTCCATATCATTGCATCCAGAGAGGCATGCATCCAGAGATTTGACACTGCACGCAGGAGGGACAGGTCTGTTTCATCTAAGGTGGAATATTGGGACATTGTTCCCTGGGCTATTTAGCCCTACTACAGTGCCTTTATGAATGGTCCGGTTTCATCTTACAGAATCCCATAACTTGAGCACTCCCCATGAGACTATGCGGGTGCCACTCACCCAGAGAACACACTAATCACTCATAATTCCCACTAATGGCAAGGTGTGCAGTGCCAATATGAACTCACTGGTTCCTCATACGTATTTCTGATATTGAATCTCTACACCAGAATGTATTTTGAGCACTAAATTTTCTGAACCCTTTACCCCTGAAGAAGGTATAGGAACACCTGATACCGGAAACGCGTCGGACATTTGGGCATTTATATTGTATGCGTTTTTTACAACACGTTGGTCTGTCTTATGTAGCACATGTCGTGCATCCTTTCATATATGTGGTCTTTTGTATTTGTATTTTAATTCATTATATTAAAGATTTATTTTTACAATTTTTGAGTTGGTGGTCCATTTAAAGTCCCAACTAGGGGGCATTCATTTCTATTTCTATTCAAAAGGATGGGACCACCATACTCTATATGAGATGATGGGAGTCTCTATCTTATCTATCTTATTTATATTTCCATATCATTGCAGGGCGGAAGCGACGTCAAAACGTCACTTCCGCCCATAGCTCCTAAAGGGCCATTTTTTCTTTTCATTTTTTTAAATGACAAATTTTTTTTTATTGCATTTTAGTGTAAATATGAGATCTGAGGTCTTTTTGACCCCAGATCTCATTTTTAAGAGGTCCTGTCATGCTATTTTTCTATTACAATGGATGTTTACATTCCTTGTAAAGGGAATAAAAGTGACATTTTTTTTTTTTTAAAGTGTAAAAATAAAAGGTAAAATAAATAAGAAAAAAAAAATTTAAACGCGCCCACATACGTGAGCAGCACCTGCATATAAAAACAGTGTTTAATCCACACATGTGAGTTATCACCGCGATCAGTAGAGCGAGAGCAATAATTCTAGCCCTAGACCTCCTCTGTAACTCAAAACCTGCAACCTGTAGAATTTTTTAAACATCACCAGCACAAAAGCGGAAAAACGGTGGCAAAAATGCTAATATTGAGCGTTTTTTATCCAGCTGTTTTCTGTCGTATAGTAGGTGAGGTTGAAAAAAGACACAAGTCCATCAAGTCCAACCTATGTCCAACCTATGTGTGTGATTATATGTCAGTATTACATTGTATATCCCTGTATGTTGCTGTCGTTCAGGTGCTTATCTAATAGTTTTTTGAAACTATCGATGCCCCCGCTGAGACCACCTCCTGTGGAAGAGAATTCCACATTCTTGCCACTCTTACAGTAAAGGACCCTCTACATAGTTTAAGGTTAAACCTCTTTTCTTCTCATTTTTATGAGTGGCCACGTGTCTTGTTAAACTCCCTTCCACAAAAAAGTTTTATTCCTATTGTCGGATCACCAGTACGGTATCTATAAACTGAAATCCTATCCCCTTTCAAGCTTCTCTTCTCCAGAGAGGCTGGACCAGAGTCTTGTAGAGTGGAAGAATTATCACTTTATCTCTTGAGTTAATCCCCTATTTAATGCATGCCAATATTATGTTTGCTTTGTTAACAGTAGCTTGGCATTGCATGCCATTGCTGAGCCTATCATCTACTAGGACCCCCCAGGTCCTTTTCCATCCTAGATTCCCCCAGAGGTTCTCCCCCCAGTGCATAGATTGCATTCATATTTTTGCCACCCAAATGCATTATTTTACATTTTTATACATTAAACTCATTTGCCATGTAGTTCCCCACCCTATTAATTTGTTCAGATCTTTTTGCAAGGTTTCCTCATCCTGCTTAGCTTAGTATCGTCCGCAAATACAGAGATTGAACTGTTTACCCCATCCTACAGCTCGTTTATGAACAAAATAAATAGGATTGGTCCCAGCACAGAACACTGGGGGACCCCACTAACCACCCCTGACCATTCAGAGTACTCCCTATTTATCACCATCCTCTGAACTCACCCTTTTATCCAGTTTTCAATCCATGTACTCACCCTATGGTCCATGCCAACGGACCTTATTTTGTACAGTAAATGTTTATGGGGAACTGTGTCAAATGCTTTTGCAAAATTCAGATACACCACGTCTATGGGCCTTCTTTTATCTAGAAGGCAACTCACCTCCTCATAGAAGGTTAATAGATTGGTTTGGCAAGAACGATTCTTCATGAATCCATGCTGATTACTGCTAACGATACTGTTCTCATAACTAAAATCTTGTATATAGTCCCTTATTATCCCCTCCAAGAGCTTGCATACTATTGATGTTAGGCTATCTGGTTTGTAATTCCCAACAATGTATTTTGGGCCCTTTTTTAAATATTGGTGCTATATTGGCTTTTCTCCAATCAGCTGGTACCATTCCAGTCAGTAGACTGTCAGTAAAAATTAGAAACAATGGTCTGGCAATTGACTTCCCTAAGCACCCTCGGATGCAAGCCATCTGGTCACAGTGATTGATTAATGTTAAGTTTCCCAAGTCTAATTTTAATTCTGTCCTCTGTTAACCATGGAGGTGCTACCAGTGATGTGTCATAAGGATAAACACGGAAGCCCTTGTGAAGACTGAGGAGAATAATAAATTCAATACCTTTGCTATATCCCTTCGCTATATCCCTAGCCTTTGTAACAAGATGTCCTTCCTCATTCTTTATGGGACTGATATAGTCTGTCCTCCCTTTTTTACATACTTAAAGAATTTCTTGGGATTTGTTTTGCTCTCCTCCGCTATGTGTCTTTCGTGTTCTATTTTAGCCGCCCTAATTGTACCCTTACATTTCTTGTTGCATTCTTTCTAAAGTCTGTCACGGAACGTCCCACACTCCGCTTGAGTGCTTCCGTCATATACCACTTCCTCCCAGTCTGTATACAGATATCCCAACCTCTCTGAGCACAAACAAGGCGACACTTGCTTGTTGCTACCAAGAACTGACTTTATTCAGAACCAGAATACAGTCTTATATACACAGGAGAAGATTACTCTAACAATACAAACGTAACCTAATTAACATGAGCTAATTATCTAATCCTTTATACAGCCTGGGTGACTGAGACATGACCTTTCGCCCAGACTTGTGGTCACCGAGCTTCACACAGTTATAGTAGTCGTCCCGTCTCCTACATTGTATAGAGGACAATGTCATTAGCTCATTCAATTAACATAAACACAGGTTGATGACACCAGCATCCCCTCACAGGATGTGTCCCAACAGAATGAATCCATTGAAAATCCAGGGCCCATAATCAAATGGCAACAGGCTTGCATACAGTCCTCTCCAACAGCCTCTGTTCTGGCTAGGTCTGTGACAAAGTCTGAATCCTGATGATAATCCCTCAACCCTGTATTTTTTGAAGGCCTTCTCCTTTGGTTTTTTATGCATTTTTACATTGGAGTTAAGCCATCCAGGACTTTTGTTCTCTCTTTTAAAGTTATTACCCAATGGCATGCATTGGCTAATGCCATTATTTAATATGCTCTTAAAGCAAACCCATCTCTTCTCCGTGTTCTTTGTTCCTAAGATTTTATCCCAATTCATGCCTTCTAACAAGGTTCGTAGTTTAGGGAAGTTGGCGCTTTTGAAATTCAGTGTCTTTGTATTCCCCTTATGTTTCCTATTTGTGTGATTTACACTGAAGCTAATTGACCTGTGATAGGTGTTTCCTAAATTGCTCCGTATTTCCACATCTGTGATCAGGTCTGTATTGTTGGTAATCAGTAGATCCAGTAACGCTTTATTTCTAGTTGGTGCATCTACCATCTGAACCATGAAATTGTCCTGCAAGACATTTAGGAACTGGCGAGCCTTAGACAAAAACGTAGTTCCCTCCGCCCAGTCTATATCTGGATAATTAAAATCCCCCATGATGAAAACACTTCCCATCCTTGCTGCTAATCTAACTTGTGATAGGATATCCATCTCCCCCTCCTCCCTCAGGTTAGGGGGCCTATAGCATACTCCCAGTATTATTTTCCCCTTAGCTTCATTCTTTTGGAGCTCTACCCATAAGGATTCCACCTCCTCCCTAGCTCCCTTAGTGATGTCATCTCTCACATTCACTTGTACATTATTCTTGATATATAGGCATACCCCTCCCCCTTTTTTACCCTTTCTATCCCTGTGATAAAGGTTATACCCTTGAATGGTTGCCAGCCAATCATGAGAGCTGTTGAACCAGGTCTCTGAAATTCCCACAAAATCCTCCTCGTACAACAGTATCTCTAGTTCACCCATCTTGTCCACCAGGCTCCTGGCATTGATGAACATGCCACATTGTTTAGACCATCGCGTACTATCCTTTTATTGGGTGTTCCGAGATTGCAACTAGGACTTGTTACTATACTTGCCTTGGGTTTATGTGTTTCAGTCAACCTACCACTAATGCCCCCAATACTACCCTCTAGAATAAGTTCCACGCTGACTATCTTTACCTCTGGGCCCTCCCCTTGTCGCCTAGTTTAAAAACCCCTCTAACTTTTTGGCCATCTTTACTCCGAGCTGATCTGCACCCTCCTTATTTAGGTGCAGTCTGTCCCTTCTCAGTGCTGACAGTTGCTTCCTCATATTCAGAACCTGGGCTTCCAGGGAAACAATGTGCTTACATTTTGCACAGCAGTATTCGCCCTCGATTGTATGATCAAGGAACGCATACATGCCGAAAGATGTACACCGAGTCGCATCTCCACACCCACCGGGCATTGTACCTACTAATTTAATAAGGATTGGGGATTATACCCAGTCCAAATTATCTAACAACTAGCTTCCTGATACTAATACTCAAGACAATACACAGGTACTCAACAAGACAATACACAGGTACTCAACAAGACAATAGGCAGGTACTCAACAAGACAATACACCGATAGTCGCAGACCAACGTGCACTCGCAGACCAACGTGCACTCACTGACCAACGTGCACTCCTTGCTGACCTACGTGCACTCGGAGACCCACGTGCATACATACACAATACACAAACACTAACGATCCACACACACTATTTAGACAACACTCAGGTACTTACAATACACAGGTACTACCTGACACTAATACTCAATACAGCCCATGTGCACTCGCAGCATTCATGTACTTACAATACACAGGTACACACTCACCCTATAGAGGTACTTGACCCCTGTTACAACTTCTTGTTTTCAACTCTGTTTTTTTTTTTTTTTTAACTCACCACGTGGTCTATGTTCCAGCAAGCTCAAAGATGAGCAGGCTCACAATGAGTTCTACAGAAGGTTATATAGGCCTCAAGCACCTGTGACCAATTAACCACTCCCCTTAATTAGTAGGCTGAAGGAAGCAAAGAAAAAAAAGCTGTTTAAAAAGTGACAGAAAAAGGTGTTAAAAAGCTACAAGGAAAAGCCCCAAAAAGAACCTAAAAATGCAACCCAGCAATCACCAGCAATCAAAAACAAAAGTTGTTCACACTCTGTGAAACGCTGCATCTGGTGGAAGGTGATGGTGGCAAGTAACATGCTGCATCTGGTGGCAGGCGATGGTGGCAAGTGACACGCTGCAACTGATGGCAGGTGACGGTGGAAAGTGACATGCTGCATCTGGTGGCAGGCGACAGTGGCAAGTGACATGCTGCATCTGGTGGAAGGTGACAGTGGCAAGTGGCATGCTGCATCTGGTGGAAGGTGACAGTGGCAAGTGACGTGCTACATCTGGGTGGCAGGTGACGGTGGCAAGTGACATGCTGCATCTAGTGGCAGTCGACGGTGGCAAGTGACATGCAGCATTTGGTGGCAAGTGATAAGCTCAGGGTTCCCGCTGATTCTGCATTATGGTGAGCTGAACTATTTCATTATATATTACAATGTAGTAATAGAAATAATGTGATTTGATCATCCTGACACGATATTAAGCATGGTGTCGGGATGATTTCAGTGCTATCACCATCCATTCACTCGATAAATCACTCCCATCGCTAAATTCCCCATGAATACATTCCCCCCCCCCCCCCCCGGTCCTTGGCAAAATTGTCCCTGAATGGCAGTTTGGAAATGTGGTCACCCTTCCGGGGGGGCAGGGTGGCAAAATTCCCCCGGCCCGCTCTGATGCCCCATACAAAGGCCACACCGCTTCCCTCAGATCCATCCAACTCAATCTGCAGTCATGTCCATATCCATATCGCGCAATTGCGTATAGTTTATATACTGTTTTTGTGCGTGTTTGCAAAATTAAAGTGGGCCAGTCTGGATGAAGTCCAGGGCCAAATTTTTGTCCCAGTCCAGCCCTGGGCGTGTTTAGCAGGAAGGATTTGCTGAAACCACTGTCTTCTTTTATACAAGCGCTTGATTTTACTGCTAAACACGTGAGTGTATTTCCTTTGCTTTTTATGTATTAAAATTTCCATACGGAGATACACTATATGCCTTCCTCATTCTTTTAATGATGGGGCTGACTGCCTAGATCTACTGAGTCCATCCATACCTTACACTTGTTAGGAGGTCCATCTGGAGGTCATATCTGGATAGAGCATCTGATTCCCTTGGTATATTATACCACAAAGCTTGATTGACTCACTAGGTGTACACCTATTTGAGTTCAATCCTTCTGGTAAGCAGCTTCTGGTGTCTTTGGTGGTGGACCTACTATTAACTGTTATTACATCATACATATTTGAAGTTAAAGACTGTCACTATATTATATCCACATGTGGTTGAGGATTATCATCACACATGACTGAAGCTTGTCACTGACTTTTTTCTTTTTTGGACATCACACGTCCAAGTTCCTCTGTTTATAGACATCACATGTCATAATAGAGGACTGCTTGGAGTATTTTTGAGCACATCATTTATTATTCACGTTTTCTGTACTCATATTATTTGTTATGGTTTATATGATCACATAAGCGCTGCACATTTCACCCAATTTGTCATTTTTGCAACTTTATCCACTGCTGTGCTGGCTGCTTTAGTTTTTTTTTTTTTTTGAGACAGCGCGGTATATATTTGTTTATAATTTACAGTACTGGATATTAAGGGGAACTGCACACCAAAATTTTTAAAAAATTGGTGTGAGGCCCCCCCAAAATCCATACCAGACCCTTATCCGAGCAAGCAGCCTGGAGAACAGGATGGGGGGGCGAGCGAGAGCCCCGCCTCCTGAACCATGCCAGGCCACATGCCCTCAACATGGGGAGGGTGCTTTGGGGTCCCCCCAAAGTACCTTGTCCCCAGATCCCGGCCCTCACATGTGAATGGGTATTGGCTACATTGTACCCCTACCCATTCACCAAAAAAAGTGTCAAAAAGTAAAAACCACAAAAGACAGTTTTTGACAATCCCTTTATTAAAAAAGAAAAAAAAAGTGTCCTGCGATGTACATCCATTGTCAATCACGCTGCCCGACGGACCCGAAAAACAGAAAAAAAACAAAAATACTCCGCCTCCATGGGAGGGCTCGCTTTTCGCTGTGACGGCTGTTATACAGACAAGGACAGGGCCACCAGCTGATGTAACCAGATGACCCCGCCCCCTCTGAAAGCACATGACACCAGAAGGGGCGGGTTACTCAGTTACATCACCGGGTGGCCCTTGCCTATATAACAGCTGTCACAGCCAAGAGAGAGCAGTCGGCGGGACGCCTCCCATCGAGGCGGGACGCCTCCCATCGAGGCGGGCCTTTTTTTTTCGAGTCCGTCGGGTGGCGTGATTGAAGATGGATAGACATCGCGGGACACTTTTTTTTTCTTTTTTAATAGGAATTGTCAAAAACTGTCTTTTGTGGTTTTAACTTTTTGACACTTTATTTGGTGAATGAGTACGGGTACAATGTACCGTACCCGATACCCATTCACATGGGGGGGGCAGGATCTGGGGACCCCCTTGTTAAAGGGGGCTTCCAAATTCTGATAAGCCCCCCACCAGCAGACCCCCACAACCACCAGGCCAGGGTTGTGGGGACAAGGCCCTTGTCCCCATTAACATGGGGACAAGGTGCTTTGGGGGGGTCCTCAAAGCACCCTCCCCATGTTGAGGGCAAATGGCCTGGTATGGTTCAGGAGGTGGGTGTTCGCTCATCCCTCCCTTTCCTGGTCTACCAGGCAGCTTGCTCGGATAAGGGTCTAGTATGGATTTTGGCAAGGACCCCACGCCAATTTTTTATTTTTTTTTAAATTGGTGTGGAGTTCCCCTTAAAATCTATGCCAGACCCTAAGGCCCTTGCATGGATTTTGGGGGGACACCGCGCTTTTTTCCTCTTAAAATCTATACCAGACCCAAAGGGCCTGGTATGAACTGAGTGGGGTAAACCATTCCGTTTTTTTTTCTTAATTCTGTCATAGGGTTCCCCTTAACCACTTCAATACACTGTATTATATACTGTACACTGACTGCAAGGACGATACCAAGGCGATGAGAGCAATCATCAGCCGGGTATTTATATGCATAGATAAACACAAGTAAAATACTGCGCTATATCGCAACAACAAACCATGTACAGCTGCTGCTATAAGTGAGATACACCCAATAGTGTAAAGAAAAAAGAAACAATAGCAGCGCTAAGATTGATACATTTGTGAATAAAAATAATAATAATGATATTAGGTGAGCGTCAATGTTAATACCTGAATCACTCAATTACTGGTTAACATTATCTATAATCGTGAAAAATCTTACCCTTGGGGGTATAAATTAATTGAAAAATCAAAAAGTTAATTGATAAATCCAAAAAATCAAGAAAATATTTAAAGAGGTGCAAAAGTATAAAGTTCAAATATGATGAAAATAATTCTGTGACAAATCCACCACCGCGTCCAAGAAGTGACCACCATGAGAAATGAAAGGCTTACCAAACAGCAAGCAAAGAAAGCTTGTGACCTTAAACCCGGTCCGGGCCTTTATCCCAAGGCAGGCAGGTACCTCTGAGTGCCAAGCAGGTCTTAGGGACAGAGCGAATGTCTCAGAGAATTCAGTGTGCATCAGATGATATGAATGATCAGCTAACTCTCTCGGGCCGGAGACCTCCAACATACCGTCACATAAAATCCAGAAAGGAAAGGCTCGCCATAGCGTTATACCATCAGGATAATTTATTAAGAGTAAAAATAAATATTGCACTTACAGAAGATTTAAAAACAATCAGCAAGGAAAGCCGGCCTGCTAAACAGAAGACACCCGCTGGTGGACACTGGTACTGCGATCCAAGAGACCGATAGCGCCACCAACGGGAGAACCCTTTCCTGACACTAGGCCTTCTTTATGTAGAGCAACAATTTTTTTTTTCAGATCCTCAGAGAGTTCTTTGCCATGAGGTGCCATGTTGAACTTCCAGTGACCATTATGAGAGAGTGAGAGTGATAACACCAATTTTAACACACCTGCTCCCCATTCACACCTGAGACATTGTAACACTAACAAGTCACATGAAACTGGGGAGGGAAAATGGTTAATTGGGCCCAATTTGGACATTTTCACTTAGGGGTGTACTCACTTTTGTTGCCACCGGTTTAGACATTAATGACTGTGTGTTGAATTATTTTGAGGGGACAGCAAATTCACACTGTTATACAAGCTGTACACTCACTACTTTACATTGTAGCAAAGTGTCATTTCTTCAGTTTTGTCACATGAAAAGATATAATAAAATATTTACAAAAATGTATTTATTATTTATTTATTTATTTATTTCAGGTACTTATATAGCGCCGTCAATTTACGCAGCGCTTTACATATACATTGTACATTCACATCAGTCCCTACCCTCAAGGAGCTTACAATCTAAGGTCCCTAACTCACATTCATACATACTAGGGACAATTTAGACAGGATCTAATTAGCCTACCAGCATGTCTTTGGATTGTGGGAGGAAACCGGAGTACCCGGAGGAAACCCACGCAGGCACAGGGAGAACATGCAAACTCCAAGCAGGTAGTGTCGTGGTTGGGATGTTGTGAGGGGTGTACTCACTTTTGTGAGATACTGTATATACTAAACTGCCTGCACGCCACTAACTAACCTACCTCTAGCTAACGTTCTCTCAATCATTACACTATATAAGGCCACGGTGTAAGCAGCCTTAAATAGTGTGGGGCATGGACTTAGCCCCCTGAGCCATGATTGCCTAAAGGCACCCTGCCTTTGGGCAATCATGGCTCTCACAGCAGAGCGCGCTGTGATTGACCAAAGCATGCCGGTCAGGAGCATGCTTTGGCCAATCATCAGAAGTCAATGCACTGCAATCTCGCAGTGCATTGTGGGGCATTCCGCGGCGCTTGAACTTGCCGCGAAAGCCCCATAATGTTCGCTATTCGGCGAACACGCGAACATCGGGCCCATCCCTAGTCCCTTTGTAAAATAGTGAACAGTCCTAGACAGAGCTCTCTTTGTGTGGACCTTAGCTGACTTAGAGCACAAGAGGAGGATTAGCTGTCTAAGACTCCTTAGGGTGTCTGTACTCACAAGGCTCCCTCTGTCAGATATGGTAGGACTAGCATCAGCCACACTGACTTTAGGCCCTCAGGTCGCCCACCTGAAGCCACATGGCAGCAAGTGCCAGGAGAGGCAGCCCCTCTTCCCCAGCCTGGTGCAATCCTCTGTCAGGAAAGACCCAGAGTCCATGTGCTCCTAGAATATAAATACAGGCACCCAGAATGCATAAGAGCACCCCCTTGTAATTGGCCAGGGCTGTATAAATATTCATGCTCCCATCTGAATGCTTTCTGCCTATTATCCAGCATTAGCATTGGGCCGAACACCCCCCAGTTCAGTTTGCACCAGAACAGGCAAAAAGTTCTAGCAAACGTGAAATCTATTAAAATTTATGGGACACAAACATGAACAAGCAAAAGTCCTCATTTTAAAGGCTTATATGCAAGTTATTGCCATAAAAAGTGTATGGGGATCCGTGTACTGCCCTAGGGGGCATGTATCAATGCAACAAAAGTTTTTTAAACAATCGTTTTTAAAGCAGCAGTGATTTTAATGATGCTTAAAGTGAAACAATAAAAATGAAATATTTATTTAAATATCGTGCCTGGGTGCCTGGGGGGGTCCCCTTAGTCTGCCTGTAAAGTGGCGCATCTGTGCGATGTATAGAACATGCCACAGAAATAATTAAATTTCTAAAGGAAAAAATGTAATTTAAACTTGCTCGAAGCTGTAATGTATTGCCAGCTCCCGGTAATTTAGATGAAAAAAATGAAAAAAAAAACGCAGAGGGCCCCCCTGTCCATACCAAACCCTTATCCGAGCATGCAGGCTGGCAGATCTGGAAAGGGGGGGACAAGCGAGCACCCCCCTCCTAAACCATACCAGGCCACATGCCCTTAACGTGGAAGAGTGGGTGCTTCGAGACAGGGGAGCTCTGCGCCCCCCACCCCAAAGCACCTGGTCCCCATGTTGATGGGGACAAGGGCCTCTACCTGACAACCCTGGGCTGTGATTGTACAAGGGGGCCCCCAGATCCCACCCCCCCATGTAAATGGGTACATCGTACCTCAACCCATTTACCAAAAAAGTAAAAACCACAAGAGACAGTTTTTGACAAATCCTTTATCAAAAAAGAAAAAAAAAGTGTCCCGCGATGTAAATCTGCCGTCAATCAAGCCACCGGAACCGAAATATAGCAAAAAATGAAAACACTCTGCCTCCATGGGAGGCCACCCACCAACTGCTCTCCCTTCGCTTTGACAGCTCTTATATAGGCAGGGGAGGGGCCACCCAGTGATGTAAACAGGTAACCCCGCCCCCTACTGACGTCATGTCACCACGCCATTTTTTTTTTACCTTTTGACGTGGAGTTCCCCTTTAAAACCTATACCAGACCCACGGGGCCTGGTATGGACTTTGGGGGGGACCCTATGCCATTTTTTTCTTAATTCTGTCATAGGGTTCCCCTTAACCACTTCAATACACTGTATTATATACTCTGCACTGCACTGTATTATATACTCTATACTGCACTATATACGCTTCACTGCGTTATATACACTACACTGACTGCACTATATACTCTGCACTGTATTATATACACTACACTGGCTGCACTGTATTATATATTCTACACTGACTGAACTGTATTATATACACTACACTGACTGCCCTGTATTATATATTCTACACTGTACTATTTATTCTACACTGACTGCACTGTATTATATATTCTACGCTGAAGGTACTGTATTATATACACTACACTGACTGCACTGTATTATATACACTACACTGAGTGCACTGTATTATATATTCTACACTGACTGCACTGTATTATATATGTAGCACCCTCTACCTTAGGTAGGTGCTAAGTGTAAGGTTTTTTGTGAGCTGTGAGCTAGGCCTGCTTGTTTTGATCTGGGGGCAGGGGGTGGTTTAGTTTAGCAGTAGGTGACTGACGTGTACTTAAAGTGACACTAAAGGTTCGAATATTAAATAACAAACATGTCATACTTACCTCCACTGTGCAGCTCGTTTTGCACACAGTGGCCCTGATCCTCATCTTCTGGGATCCCTTGGCGGCTGTCTCGGCTCCTCCCCGCTTCTGATAACCCCCTCTGGGAAGCGCTACAGGACTCGGCCCCGTCCCCTGGCCTTTGCGTCATTGGAGTTACATGTGAAGGGGTTCTGACCAATCCCCAACTAGGATTGGCAGGGGGCAGGTCTCCTACATATACTCATGGTCAGCCTGCTGAGGGAGGAGTTGTCGGCTGGGTGAACTGGATGATGGAGTGTTAGACTGTCGTGTCTAAGGGAACCCTCTTCCTGGGGGGGGTGTACCTCAGACGTGGAGCTCAGGAGCTGGGAGGGAGCCTCTCCCTGAACGGTCATGGAGATGTGTCCTGGAACAGGAGCTGGAAGGACAGTTGGTCCGCACGTCCGGAGTAAAGTCATTCAGGAAGGATCCAGGGCACGTGTCGGTAAGTGGAAAGCACAGTGAATAACTCTGGAAGAGACATGCCAGGGGAGCTGGATGTAGAGCCAGAGGGAGAGACTGTGGGAGTTTGTGTCAAGTCGATGCAGCCAAGAGGGCAGGCAGGATTTGCAAGTCGGACTTGCTGGGATCAGTAGTCCATCAAGTACATTTATTCTTCTCAAGTGAATCTGTTGCTACCACAAAGGGGTATTGCAGGCCCTGGCCTACAAAGGGCCATCAAGAAAAGACACTGGGACTTATTCAGAGTGAAGCCTAGTCATGTTTTGATGCTGTGACAGGATTACTAAAATTGGACAGTGAAGTAGTGTGCTGGAGGAAGTAAGCTGGAAGAAGTGTTCTGAGGTAAAAGTCTGTCAAGTTTAGGGTCAGCCATCTTGTTCTTCTGAGTGGTGTGACGCAGTTACTTTTATTCTACAAAGTACAATTTATCCTAAGGGCATCCCATGTCCCTTTTCCCCAACCAAGTTCAATCCCCTAACAAAAACAACAAAAACAAGCAAAAGACTGTTCATTGGCTAAGAAGTGTGTCTAACGGAGATCTGGGAGCAGGGTGAAATGTGCGCATGCTGTAACACGTAGCAACCCCGCAGTGCCATCGCTACATTTGGAGGTGCCACCGAGATCCACCTTTACGGTTAACCTGCTGGCCATCGCCCCTAGCAAAGCAGAAAAAAATAGGGACACTTTGCTTGTTTTGTCACCTAGAGGATTCAACTATGGGAAAAGACTGTGTGTTTGCCTGCAGCCAATAGCAACCGTCCGGGATTGTCAATATTGCCCAGTTACTCCAATCAGTTCTGGGGTGGACACTTGTAATCAACCTGCAAACTCAGTGACTGTAAAACATGGGCCGTTACCCGTGGCAACCACGGCGGGTGATCGTGTAAACTCCTACTTAACAACAGTAAAGGGAGAGTGAGAATGTTGACTGTTACTCCTGGTGACGGAACGCAACCTGGGGGTGCCTGCGGGCGGGACTTTTCTATGCTGGTCCTATACAGAGCGACAATAGAGATTGACTTTATTGTTGCCAAAGGCAACCACCGTTCAGTTTGCCTGCTATCAGCGTTCAGATACTGTGGCGCAGTTTGTGTGGAGACACATGTCTGGACAGAACCAGCTAGCACCAGCGCGCCTGTTAATCCCAACTTCTACCACAAGTTGTCAGCGCAGCGCATGCAGCATGGAGCCTGCTTATCAGTTCCTCAGGCGCCAAGCAAACGGAGAGCTGGAGGGTGGAGTCACGCCCTGGAGGAAGCTGACAAGTTCCAGCCAACAGGAAACACCACGAGGCAACTGAAGATGGCGGAGGATGGTCGAATGATACCCACTTTATGGTGGATGCCTGACATGCAGGAGTGAGCACTGGTGGATACTGGCGTTCAGCTGGAGATTTGTGGAGGACTCGTCTTGGGGGTGATTCATGAAGTGGGGCGGCTGTGTCTACTCTGTCCCAAGCGCCACATCCCGACGTCGGGAGTAACAGCTTGGGCTCGGTGCGGCCATTGTGGGGAGCCACTAACCCGGCTGGGACCTGTTCAACAGGAGTCAAAGTACTATGCTGTCAATCTGCTTTCAAGACTTTGTATGCCGCAGCTGCAAGAGACTCGGAGCGCCGGAGAGGGTCAGGGATCACCAGCCAGAGGCGGAGAGGTGTTGCAGCCTGGCGACTCTTTTCGCGAAGATCCTGGACATACCGGAGGAAGAGAATGCTGCCACGACCCGTGGCCTGGCCAGGGGCCCGGTGACTGCAGGTGCCAGTGTGCAGAAACCAGATGACATCCCTGAAGAGCTAGACTGCTCTATGTCCCTTGCTATACCCGTCTGGAAGGAGCCCATGCTAGAGGGAGGAGTGCCTCCAGGAGAGCTGGATGAGGTAAGCAAGGGCTGGGTCATTGATTGGGGTTCCTCCAGAATACTGGAAAGATATGGGTCCTTGGAAAACTTGTTTGGCTGGTCATCCCCCAAAGGGGAGTTCCAGTGAGGAGGAGTGGGAGATAGGAGACTCCCATTCTACAGAGACCCATTCAGAGACAAGAGAAGAACCTCAGCCCACAGTATGGACCCCAGTTCTATGCAGTAGACTTTTCTTAAGCAGACCTTTCACTACCCAGACCAGAGCACCCACCTACAGGCAGTGGGTGGTAAAGGCCCAGGATGCTTATGTCTTGCCCGGGAAAGGGAAGCCCAAGGAATTGCCAAGGTTCTCTCAGTTCCAGACGGAAATACAGAGAAGGGTTGCTCTGGAGTGGGGTCTAGACTTTCCATATGTCCCCTCTCAGATTATGGACATTGTGGGGAACTCCTGGGGAGGGTGGGAGGATGACCTAATCTGGTAGTTCAGGCACGTCCCAAAGCCTTTAAGGGTGCCAGAGTGATGCTTTGGCCTGGTTGTAAAGGCGGGTCAGCCTACCAGGAGTCATTTGGTCTCAGTTAGAGGAGAAGGGGATAGCAGAAGGAGGTTGCCGGATCCCCACTTCTATGTGTGAGGAGGACTGCTGGGCTGTGCAGCCACCATAGGAGCAGCCACAAGGACTGCAAGAACAGGGCAGAGTCTGTGTGGTTTTCTTCACCGACATTTTCTTTTACAGGGACAGTCTTTGCCTGCCACCCAGGGTGCCTGATGGAAGGACTGTTGATCATGGACACTAGGGTGTACTGTCCCTGCTTACCTCTTTGCTGCCTGCTATCCGAGAAAGGGCCCCTTCATTCAGGAGCAAAAGAAGGACTGTTACAGGTTTCACATATATGTTTGGTTATTGTTCTGTTTGGGGTTAAATCGTTCCCTTCTGACACAATAATGACAAACGGGTAAATATATGTGGTAATGTGGATATGATTTTTCTCTGCTGGGAGGATCATAACCCCCTTCCAATAGTGATTTAAAGTGTACAGTTAGTATGTAAAGATAGGCTGTTGTGCATTTTGTCTTCTCTTAAGAACTCCAGAGATGGGACAGCTGTCCATCTCCACCGCTCCGGAGGACAAAAAATGTGCTGAGTCAGAGTATTCCTCCTGCGGGAGCAATGCTCAGGCTCCAAAGTGTATGTGTCTAGCTGCAGGAACCTGTAGTTAGGGTTGTATGTTGAAGTGTACAGTATATATGCGTGACAAAAATGTAAATATCTATTTTTTATTTTTGTACGTAATTTTTTGTACTATAGCCCTGTCCAAGTTATTTCCTTTCCCCATCCAACTTGGAACATGGGATGCCCTTGCTTCTGGGCCCAGGAACCATTTTTCAATTTATTTTTCACAGCTGGGGACCAGCTGTATTCTGGTGGGGGGTGATGTAGGTGCTAAGTGTAAGGTTTTTGTGTAAGCTGCCAGCGCAGGTAAATGTAAGCAGGCCTATGCTGTGAGCTAGGCCTGATTGTTTTGATCTGGGGGCAGAGGAGTGGTTTAGTGTAGCAGTAGGTGACTGACCTGTACTTCAGCTCTTGGGCGCCTCCTCTGGATCCAGGGAGAATGTTCTGGAAAAGAGGCAGGGTAGAGAGCTGGAGTGACATGGGGTACATGTGAGGAGCTCTGACCAATCCCCAACTAGGTTGGCAGGTGGCAGGCCTCCTACATATACCCATGGTCAGCCTGCTGGGGGAGGAGTTGTCGGCTGGGTGAACTGGATGATGGAGTGGAAAGCTCTGGAAGAGGCATACCAGGGGAGCTGGATGTAGAGCCAGAGGGAGAGACTGTGGGAATTTGTGTTAAGTCGATGCAGCCAGGAGGGCAGGCAGGATTTGCAAGACAGACTTGCTGGGACCAGTAGTCCATCAAGTACATTTTATTCTTCTCAAGTGAATCTGTTGCTACCACAAAGGGGTACTGCAGGCCCCGGCCTACAAAGGGCCATCAAGTAAAGACACTGGGACTTATTCAGAGTGAGACCTAGTCATGTTCTGATGGTGTGACAGGATTACTAAAATTGGACAGTGAAGTAGTGTGCTGGAGGAAGTGAGCTGGAAGAAGTGTTCTGAGGTAAAAGTCTGTCAAGTTTAGGGTCAGCCATCTTGTTCTTCTGAGAAGTGTGACGCAGTTACTTTTATTCTACAAAGTACAATTTATCCTATGGGCATCCCATGTCCCTTTTCCCCAACCGAGTTCAATCCCCTAATAAAAACAACAAAAACAAGCAAAAGACTGTTCATTGACTGAGAAGTATGTCTAATGGAGGTCTGGGAGCAGGGTGAAATGTGTGCATGCTGTAACACATAGCAACCCTGCGGGGCCATCGCTACATATACACTAGACTGACTACATTCTATTATATACACTACACTGAGTGCAGTGTATTATACTGTATATTCTACGCTGACTGTACTGTATTATATACACTAAATCGCCTGCAATGTATTATATATTCTACACAGACTGCGCGCTCAATCCACTAACTACCCTGCCTAATCTATGTCCACTAATACACACTACATAGGGCCGCCGTGTAAGCAGCCTTATATAGTGTGGGGTGTGGACTTAGCCCCTGAGCAGGGTGCCTTTGGCCAATCATGACTCTCACTGTATATTGCGCTGTGATTGGCCAAAGCATACGGGTCAGGTGCATGCTTTGACCAATCAGCAGCCATCAATGCACTGCGATCTTGCAGTGCATTATGGGGTGCTTCACCGCGGGCAAACTTCCTGCGAGCGCCCCATATGTTCATTTGTTCTACAAACAAACGAACACCCAATGTTCGAGTCGACTTACATTTGACTCGAACATCGGGCCTATCCCTAGTAGACAGCCCAAGATATTTAGTAAGATACATGGCGAGTCTTTTGAAGTTGTAAGTTTTTTTTGCCATAATTGTCTGGAAAATTAAGAAATAAAGAAAAAGTTCACATTTTTTTTTTTTTTACACCAGTGCAGTACAGCATCATCATATAACTGGTGTGGCGGTGATCAAGGACAATTACTTTTTTCAATCTTTAAAAAAAAAATGTTTTACATATTTTTTTTCTTATTTTTACGATTTTTTTTAATACACTTTGGCCAGAGCAATATAAGGTTAATAAAGAAAAAAGAAAAAAGGAGTGACCCCATTAAACCAAACCATATTGTAACATAGATATGCCTCCATCCCCATATGTATATGTATAAAGAAGAAAGAGAGAAATTGGGACTTTGAATGAGGCATGTAAAAAACATAATGAAATAAATAATACCTGATTATAAATGGGCTACCTGTCCTAGTCCCCAAAGGGAACAACCTGTAACCATTAATTAATCAAAAAGTCCAATCAATTGAATACAACTAAAGGATAATATACAGTATGATATATGTTGTATCATATAATTGATATATAACACATAGTTTCCACAAAAAGAAACATAATAAATATAATCATAATCATATTGACATATTTAATATTAGTAGTTGATAAACATGCTTGATACAGACAAATGCAAATGATGAATTGATTACATACAAAACTGGTAATTGTAATTATCATAATGAATGTACAATAAAATTGACAGAATTCATAACTTTAAAAACAAGCTTGGCCTGGCATCCTTGGGTCAAAACTCGACGCGTTTCATGGCATTAACAGCCAATCATCAGGAGTAGGATGCATAGAACTTGGCTAAAATGTAAGATGGAAAAATGAATAAATAAATCAAATCTAAAAGGGTGTACCACATACTCTACAAGAGGGAACTAAGACTTAATACGTCACGCATGGTGAAACCCATATCAGTACAAATGGCTCAGCAATTGCCCAGGATGGATGGGGACAGTGGCTCTGAGAAAGCCGTCTCACCCGGGGTTGAGGCAGGGGCATGCCCCCCCTCCCCCCAGAGGCCCAAAGGGAACCCCAGAAGGAGCTATGGACAAGAGCAGCCAGGAGGAGGGTCAGACAGCCACGACACACCACCAGAGGAGAGGCAGACCCATGGGACTCGTCAGGTTCTAGGAGAGAAGGTAGAAAAAGAAAGAGGGGAAAGGGTAAGAAAAAAGTGTAAAAAAGGGAAGAATGTGAAAGGGAATATTTGAAAATGCAGAAGGAAAAAGTGTATGAAGTGTATAATATCTGAAAACAAAAAATGAATGTGTAAATGGAAATGTAAATGAATGAAAATTAAAATTAAAATTAAAAATGGGAAGAGGTATGAGTGCATGTACATAGAATAGATAATGGATGTTTGACAAGGAAGGCTGAATAAAAAAGGAACATGTTTGTCAAAGGTGAAAACCAAGGTATTACAATGATAGAGGTAGGAATAGAGATAATTGTGTGTGTGGATGTGAGTGAAAAGGGATGGAGGGGTGTTAGTGAGTATGAGTGAGTGAAAATCCCTAGGTTACCTGAGAAGTGGATGAACCGTACATGGAACCTCTCCCTGGAAGAAATGGTGGGAAGTGAGCCATCGGCCCGCTCCGGCCACAAATACCCACAGTTGGGGGCGGGTCCCCACCAACGTCATGCGTTGACGCAATGACAGTAGGGAGACAGGACGAGTCCCGGCCCACGGTAAGTACACCTTAGCGGGAGCCCGTTCAACCCCCCATAATGCGTCAGATGGAAAAAAACATCAGGCACGCAACCCGGTGTATAAGGCCGCCGCACGTGCAATGTGCTAAGCATGGCGCCGGTGCGCCAAGGTCGGGCCGGTGGCTCACTCCACACCATTTCTTCCAAGGAGAGGTTCCATGTATGGTTCATCCACATCTCAGGTAACCTAGGGATTTTCACTCACTCATACTCACTAACACCCCTCCATCCCTTTTCACTCACATCCACAGACACAATTATCTCTATTCCTACCTCTATCATTGTAATACCTTGGTTTTCACCTTTGACAAACATGTTCCTTTTTCATTCAGCCTTCCTTGTCAAACATCCATTATCTATTCTATGTACATGCACTCATACCTCTTCCCATTTTTAATTTTAATTTTAATCTTCATTCATTCACATTTCCATTTACACATTCATTTTTTGTTTTCAGATATTATACACTTCATACACTTTTTCCTTCTGCATTTTCACATATTCCCTTTCACATTCTTCCCTTTTTTACACTTTTTTCTTACCCTTTCGCCTCTTTCTTTTCTACCTTCTCTCCTAGAACCTGACATGTCCCATGGGTCTGCCTCTCCTCTGGTGGTGTGTCCTGGCTGTCTGACCCTCCTCCTGGCTGCTCTTGTCCAAAGCTCCTTCTGGGGTTCCCTTTGGGCCTCTGGGGGGAGGGGGGGCATGCCCCCGCCTCAACCCCGGGTGAGACGGCTTTCTCAGAGCCACTGTCCCCATCCATCCTGGGCAATTGCTGAGCCATTTGTACTTATATGGGTTTCACCATAGGTACGTATTAAGTCTTAGTTCCCTCTTGTAGAGTATGTGGTACACCCTTTTTAGATTTGATTTATTTATTCATTTTTCCATCTTACCTTTTAGCCAAGTTCTATGCATCCTACTCCTGATGATTGGCTGTTAATGCCATGAAACGCGTCGAGTTTTGACCCAAGGATGCCAGGCCAAGCTTGTTTTTAAAGTTATGAATTATGTCAATTTTATTGTACATTCATTATGATAATTACAATTACCAGATTTGTATGTAATCAATTCATCATTTGCATTTGTCTGTATCAATCATGTTTATCAACTACTAATATTAAATATGTCAATATGATTATGATTATATTTATTATGTTTCTTTTTGTGGAAACTAAGTGTTATATATCAATTATATGATACAACATATATCATACTGTATATTATCTTTTAGTTGTATTCAATTGATTGGACTTTTTGATTAATTAATGGTTACAGGGTGTTCCCTTTGGGGACTAGGACAGGTAGCCCATTTATAATCAGGTATTATTTATTTCATTATGTTTTTTACATGCCTCATTCAAAGTCCCAATTTCTCTCTTTCTTCTTTATAGCAATATAAGGTTACCATAGTAATATTGTACTACTCTGGGGAAGTGATCAGTATTCTTTTTCTTTTTACACATTATGATTGCTTATAGCAATGAATTTCATTGCTATAAGCAAGCCTTTTACTGAACAAAATTTATTCAGTTTGTTTTTTGTTGTGATTTGCTGTGATTGGCCAAAGCTAACTGTACCATGTGATCGCTGTGACCAATCACAGCTAACAACAAAATTGTAATAATGAATGGCATGACTCAAAGACCATCAATTGTCATGTGATCTGCTGTGACTGGTCACTGATCAGTCATCGGCTGTGGACACAGCTGGTGACAGATCGTGCCCCCAGCGAAGCTGTGTGGCTGCACACGAGGCTTGTTCCGGGAGGACATCATATGTCGTCCACCTGGAATGATGAAAGTTCCACTCTGCCTTTAAATTGTTATAGGCCGGGCGGACACTGGTTAAATACTTTGTATGGACCAAACTTTTTACTTCACTGACAGTTGCAGTGACTGTGTACACTGTATAAACTGTATGTAGCCTCAGCTATACAGGCCGTCCCCTACTTACAAACATCCAACTTACAAACGACTCCTACTTACAAACGGAGGGAGACAACAGGAAGTGAGAGGAAATCTACCCCTAGGAAGGGAAATTCTCTCCTGTAAGAGTTAATATGGGAAAAAGGTGTCTCCATTGATGCTTTATCACCAATCCTTGTTTCCCTAATAACCCAAAATTTTCAAAATCCAATTGTCATTGGAACAGAAAGTGAGGTGAAATCTTCTGAACAGGGGCACAGACAGCAAAACAAATGTTACAGGGGTGATAACCCTTCTCTATGCTATCCAAAAAGCTTAAAAATAGATTTTTATGGCTGGAGCTACACTTAAAAAATGTACCTGTTCCAAATTACAAACAGATTCAACTTAAGAACAAGCCTACAGTCCCTATCTTGTTTGTAACCCGGGGACCACCTGTATATGGTATACAGCACTGTGTTCTGGCAGCAGGATGAGAATTTTCCTTTATGAGCTATTGATGATAGTGAAAATCTATTTTATTTGTACACTGAGACCAACTTGGAGAAAGAATCATCAAGTGCAAGTCTTATAGTTGTATAGCAGAAATGCTAACCCCTAGGCTACTTTGCTGCCCCCTTTTTTTGTATACACGTACATCATAGATATGATGGAATGAAAAAAGTAAGCAATTTAGTTATTTTCCTTTTACTAAATCTACACAGCCTATGAGTGTGTTCTTAGGGAGTGAAGAGAAATTACGCTCACCTCCTTCTTTATATACTACGTCTAATTTTAGAAAGATTGGATCACACCCTAATGAAGTATAGCAATAGGGCTAGAAAGTAAACACGCTGCTATGATTACACAACATCTTACCTCAGTCTGTTGTAACATTCTTGAAAAGCCGCATTCCTGACATAGACAAAGTGATAAGCTGCTATGTCCCCTCCTTGATGTTGGTAAATTTTAAGTTAAAAGATTCAGAGGGGAAAAACAGAAAATAAACAGGTAATTCATGTCTTAAGAAATGTCTGGTAAACATTATCACAAATAAACATCTGACAGCACATTCCTGGCTTCTCCTGGGGATTTATACTATTTAGTGCCAAGTACGTTTTGGCCTTGCAAAAAATATATTGGGCTGGGGACAAGCATGTTGTGGGGTGTCATAGGATAAAGACTACAGGAGCTAACAGCCACCCTGAGGCAGTCAGCATATGACAAGCTTCTTTAAATAGACAGGTTTTTTGAGCCTGAGGATTTGAAGAAGTTATTCAGACCAAAGTTTGCATACAGATGAGTCAAATCATCTATTATAAGGTGGATCTAACCCTAAATATGAGTGAACTTGATTTTTAAGCTCTCCCCCTCATTCTATAATTCATAGCATATGTAACTCTAATGCCCCGTACACACGATCGGATTTTCCGGCAACAAATGTTGGATGTGAGCTTGTTGGCGGAAAGTCCGACCGTGTATATGCTCCATCAAACATTTGTTGTCGGACTTTCGGCCAACAAATGTTGGCTAGCAGGTTCTCAAATTTTCCGCCAACAAATGTTTGTTGCCGGGCTTTCCTTTCGTGTGTACACAGGTCCGTCGGACAAAAGTCCACGCATGCTCGGAATCAAGTACGAGCCGGAGATTTAACTAGCATTCGTAATGGAGATATCACATACATCTTGTACGTCACTACGTTCATAATTGTTCGCCAACATTTGTGTGACCGTGTTTATGCAAGACAAGTGGGAGCCAACATCCTTTGAAAAAAATCCACGGTTTTGTTATCGGAAAGTCCGATCGTGTGTATAGGGCATAATGGGATTGTTGTTGGAAAGTCAGACCGTGTGTATGTTCCATCAAACATTTGCTGTCGGAATTTCCACCCACAAATGTTTGAGAGCAAATTCTCAAATTTTCCGCCAACAAAACTTGTTGTCAGAATTTCCGATCTTGTGTACACAAGTCCGTCGCACAAAAGTTCACGCATGCTCGGAATCAAGCAGAAGGACCTGCACTGGCTATTGAACTTCCTTTTTCTCGGCTCGTCGTACGTCTTGTACATCACCGCGTTCTCACGTTTGGAAATTTTGGGCCAACGTTTATGTGACCGTGTGTATGCAAGACAAGTTTGAGCCAACATCTTTTGGAAAAAAATCCACGGTTTTGTTGTCGGAAAATCTGATCGTGTGTACGGGGCTTTACAGCCAGCTTCTCCTATTTGCTCTCTTTTGGTCAGTTACTTATACCATTGAAAGCTTCTTGTTATATATGTTTGATAAGTGGAAACAAAAAAATAACATAACTGATTTTTAATTTATCAGTACATCTATAAAAAGAACCTTGACACAAGCTGAAAAAAATGCAGGCAGCACGCCAGACTTCATCTCCACTATAAAACATTTTGAAATATGTTGAGTCATTCTGTGCCATAGTACTATGTCGATAAACGTACAAAGACTCTTTACAAGAGAGAATAAGGTGGAACTTGAAAGCTACCACTGTACTGATAATTATATAAAAACATAATTTTTTTTTAATCAAGTTAAAAAATGCGTGTAGCACCCTCTTAGGTAGGTACTAGAGAGAGAGCATAGTTTTGGGTCTCTCTGCATATCAGGGAGGCTATTAGGTAAATGTAGGTGTTCTCTGCCTATCAGGGAACAGTGATCCATTAATAGGGTCTGTTCATTGTACCCAGGTGCTGCACATGTTGTCTGCCTGTTTTGCACCGGTCCAGTAGGACGAGGAACATTGGACAGTGGGAGGAAACCTGACAAATGGGAGCATAGGCATAGTTACAGCCCTGGCCATTGGCAGAAGCAGCTGCCTTGGGGCATGCTGGGTGACTGTATATATGCCTGGGGCACATGTGCTTAGGGTCTTCGGCTGGAGAGCAGGGTCCTGGAGGGAGGGGGCTGCTGGCCCTCCTCTGTACAGGCTGCCATGCAGTCTCAGGTGGTTGACCTGAGGGCCAGAATTGAGGAAGCTGCAACCCAGATGTCCTGTGGAGCTGACTAGGAGGGATACACATCTAGTAAGATCTGTTCCTGGCTACTGTGAGTACAGATCTGAGTTTAGGGGCCTATTCTGTGAGGGCCATCCCTTCAGGCTAGAGAAGTCAGTGGACGGGTGTCAGCTAAAGGGGATACTAGTGAGTGTCCTGAAGAAAAGTGGTACATTGAGTCTGCTGTCAGAGCAAGCAAAGGACTTATCTTCCCAAACGGCCATAATGTGGTCTAGCAGCAAACTTGCTATCCGAATCAATTTATTGGGGTCAAGTGAGAGTTGTCCTCATCTGTTTATAGTTCAAGTTGGAGTATCCCACTAATCCCTTCTCCTATCCAAGTTCTACCAATAAATAAAGAAAAAAAAACAACTACCTGTAGCACTAACTCACGGTGGAGCTGCTGGTTTAAGCGGGTCTGTTACCTTCACTCTGCTTCCCTCTGTTTCACCGGCAGCTGGTCTAGGGTTCCGTTGAGTTTACTTCTGGACGACACACGCACCAACACTGGAGTACGTTTTCAATGCTTTATTAAACAAATGACTTAGGAAGTAGCAGGAAAGAAGTAGAAAGGAAACTCGCAGAAGAAACTCAAATATTCTCTGAAAGGGTTCTCTTGGCAAAAGATCTTGGTATAATTCAAATACTATTTGAAATGTGCTCCCCTCGTGGGACACACTCCTTGCTTGTCTGGATAGGCCTCTCTCACCGGTCTAGCAGCCAGTACACAGCATGAATCAAAGTCTCTGCCACAGACTTGTTTGGGGATAAAATTCATACGATCCTCTGCCACAGGATGTATAGATTTGCTGTAGTGAAAGTCAGTCACAGTGCTTGAACCTTTAAGCCGAGCCGGCAACACTATGCTGTATAGTTACTTTTGGATACGTCCTCCAACCGAGTCACCAGGCCCCTCTATAGACCAGCACTCTGCGTGATCTCTCCAAGACGGGTCCTCCCCTGGGATCTCCTCGGTTGTCCAGCTTCGTCACACAGGACCGACAGCTCAGGACCATTCCTCGGCCGCGGTGGTAGGCTCCAGACAAGCCTCTGGACCCACCCCTGCGCCTTTTTATCGTGGGCCTCCCGATCGGAGGACCACGAGGTAGCTCTTTAACGCATACCTGTCGGCCAGGAGGGCCAGCAGGTGGCTGTAAAACGAACCCCAAAATATGGCGTCTGTCCCATAAATACCCTCGCCCAGAATGCAACTCGGAGGACCACCTCCACCGAGCGTGCCTCCGGGACAGAGGAGCATCCATACGCTTCAACACGTTGCCTTTCCAACCCTGACCAGTGGTAACAGCGACACCCACCGGTCAGCACGGAAACACCCACAACGTCAACCAAGCTGGAACAGAGGCAAACTTTTAGCCTTCCTAACACACAATTTACTAAATTTACCTAACATGCGGTAGATTGCAAATCTACCAGCGCTACATACCCTAAACTGATTATTGGATCAAAAGAGTGTGTGGGTGTAATGTGAAAATTCCCAAGTGTCTGGCTGCAGGAAAATCAGAGGGAGGCCCAGGGAAAACTATCCTCAGGGGTAGTGCTACACACGTGAGAATCTAAACAATTTAAAAATTGACAAATGTCATTATATAATGCATTTAATGTTCCAAATGCTTTTACGTCCAACTACCAATAAACAGCTACTTCATTATACTCGTATATATTCCAATTTTAACCGCACAAAGTGTTACAAGAGAAAGGAAAAAAACATATTTTCATGACAGGTGCTGATAACTCAGTGGAGCGAGGATGTCTAACAGGGGTTGATTTACTAAGGGCAAATAGACTGTGCAATTTGCAGTTGCCTCAGAGCTTAGTAAGTGAGTAGAAGCTCCGCTGACTTCCATCATTCAATCATGTACAAGCAAAAATGCTGTTTTTTTTATATCCCTTGTATGTGATCGGGTATTCTTTGCAAAGTGAAGCTTTACCTCATTTACTAAACTCTGGAGCAATTGCACTTGCAGAGTGCAACTGCACTTTGCAAAGTGCACAGTCTATTTGCCAAGCAGAGGTACAGTATCTATAACCAATTAGTTTTGAATTTGTGGGTATACAATTTACATCTTCATATATTTCATGCCATTCAGAGAATATGCATACAGTATACAATTGGAATGATACATACATTCAATAATCATTTACCATCCAGTTGCACCACAAATGGAACCATGAGGACCTCAAGGGGGCAAGTGCACCAGTATGTAGGCACGTACAGTTAGCCTACCCACCTGTGGATGGCTTCACACCATTCTTGCTTAAGAAAGGGAGGCATTTAAGGGAATTGATCCTTTAGTGATTTCATACAGTGCCTTGAGCAAGGAAAGTAGCATGATTCCCTCATCATCTTAAGTGAGGGAACTTTTTAAAATAAGGGATGCCACATCATTCTGCAGCATTCCTGGGAAATGTGGGGTAAGGAGAGGAACGCGATTGTGAGGCACAGTGCTTAGCACAGGGTCAGGTCCCAGACAAAGAAGGATAGCTCAGTGAAGGGTCCTTCTTCATTTTATACACTTCAGTAAGTAGTGTATAGCCTGTACAAACTGCAGAAACAACCTCTGCCTATGCCAGGAAGAGACACTGCCAATTTTCTGAGTTGCTTATATCAGTGCTGAAGATCAGTTTATCTGTTAATGCCAACACGCTGTGTTGGCAGTTTATATAAAATAAATCAGTACCCTACATACGGTGTGCAATTATTTGTTAGCAGGATATGGAAAGTACATGCTCACCACAGGACACAGCGCAGGTTGCAACAAGGGTACCTTCAAGAGTGGCTTTAGCACTGATACACAAATACAACAGTATGAACCTCCTGCTAGCTGACTGGGTGGGGCAATAGTAGAGTGTAGCCTGTTCTGTTTCAAGTGCCAGAGGACCTCCTTCCTGAACTTGCCATCAATGCATTAGAGGATGATGCCAGGAAAGCCATCCTGGTGCTGCCAGACACAGAATGTACCACCTTAGCACAAGTTACAGCCCAGCAAGAAAGCCTGTATAGGGCTGTGACCCTTGTGGTGGAATTGAACTAACAATTCTTTGTGTGGAAGCAGCAGGAGGGCAAGACTATTTGCTGTTGCTATTCAGGAGCTGTGTAAATGGCTGAAAAACAAAGGCCAGCAGGGCTGTGCCTCCAGGGGGAACCCCTGACCAGGTTATAAGGGATCAATTTATCTCAGGGATTTAAAGTAACCCCCTTTTGATGGTCACTGTAAAACAAGGTGAAAACCATCAAAGACTTGAGTTATAAGAGTTATATTACCCAATGCAGTGGAAAGGGAGCAGGAAGATGCGAAAGCCTCAGGTGGCAGTTATCCAAGGAAATGGACGAATTCTATTGAGGGAGGAAGCCCTTGCCCCTTCCCCTCTGTCCGTATTGGAGACTGCTAACTGAGTCCCTCACTTCCATCCGTCAAGAAGTTTCAGCTGTAAAACGGGAACTGGGGAAGGTTCCAATGGGCACCAACCCCCTTCAGAGGGATTCCAATATGGACAGAAGGTGTTGTTGGCCAGGGCAGAGGGACGAACTGTGGAAACTACTTCAACACATCCCAGGTGTGACTGCAAAATGATATCTTCATCCCGTATGGTTACCGCAGAGATGAATGGACGACAAGCTCAGTACTTGGTGAATACAGGGTCCAATGTGATCTCTGTGGACTATGCTTCCTACCAATGGCAGTTCGGGCAGGTCTCCTGGACCCATCCTGTGTTATTTATACTACACTGTCTGCTCTTAGAAGGCACCTCTTTCTCTGCTTTTTTCCTACATGTTTGGAGTGTGCTTCTGCTTTTCCCAAGAGGCGTGCCCTGAGCTGTGCACTGTCTGCCATTCCTGCTGAATATCACCATCCACCCTACATAGTGTATGACTTTACCCCTCCCTTGTCCTTTGCCATACCATCCTATCCAAGACTTATTTTTTCAGGCATTTTTGATCACAGTTTGCCCCATAATTATCCCCTTTGCTTTAGCTCACTACCCTGTGGAGCAGCCACAAGAAGACATAGGCCAGTAGAGACATGACCAAAAAACACTACAGCCCTGACACTGTGCTCATCCTATAGTGATAAAATGTCATATACCAGGTTAAAAAAGAAGTATTGAAAGATACTTATTCCTGGAGGTATAGGAATAAAAATGTCAATTGATAGAAAATGGCTGACACTGTGGTGCTGGCAAGGCTGTTTCATATGTGGACTGGAAATCCATAATCTGTAAAATAGGAAGGGTAGGAAAGATAAGGTCAAAAACGGCATAGTGTAGCACAATTTATTAAGTAAAATACCATATAAAACAAATGGAACTCACAAGCGGGTGAGGGGGAGAGAGAAGATGACAGTCCGCAGTGGATTGTAATGAACTGGGAGCTGTGTGGTAGTCCTTGGTGGAGAAGAAAACCGGCTGTGGTGAAGAGCAAGATGAGCCTGGAGGCCCTGCAGGGAGACTGGCATCAGGCTGCCCTGTGTGGCTGTGATGGCATATCCAGAAATCGGATGTCTGCCCAAAGACGATGTGTTCAGTTGGAGTAGAGAGGAGCTGCCTCCTTCATCAGCCATGGCTGATCTCCCTACACAAACTCCAGGCTCATCTTGCTCCCCATCAAAGCCTGCTTTCTTCTCCACTAGGGATGAGCCAAACACCCCCTGGTTCGGCTCGCACCAGAACATCCGGACATGCAAAAAAGTTTGTTCGAACACGCGAACGCCGTTAAAGTCTATGGGACACGAATGTGAAAAATCAAAAGTGCTAATTTTAAAGGCTTATATGCAAGTTTTTTCCCTAAAAAGTGTTTGGGGACCCGGGTCCTGCCCCAGGGGACATGTGTCAATGCAAAAAAAAGTTTTAAAAACGGACGTTTTTTCGGGATCAGTGATTTTAAGAATGCTTAAAGTGAAACAATAAAAATGAAATATTCCTTTCAATATCGTGCCTGGGGGGTGTATATAGTATGTTTGTAAAGTGGCACAGTTTTCCTGTGTTTAGAAAAGTACCACAGCAAAATTACATTTCTAAAGGAAAAAAAGTTTGTTTTTTTTAAAACTGTTTGCGGCTGTAATGTATTGTCGGGTCCCGGCAATATAGATGAAAATCATTGAGAAAAACGGCATGGGTCCCCCCCAGCCCATTACCAGGCTCTTTGGGTCTGGTATGGATATTAAGGGGAACCCCGCACCCAAATTTAAAAAAAAATGGCGTTGGGGGGGCCCCCAGGCACTATATACTCTGAACAGAAGTATATATGCTATACATCCTGCCCTATATACTCTGCAGAAAATTGGGCCTTAGGCAGTGCTGGTGCCACAACACTGTAACCCCTCACAGATACTCTTGTTGGGTGCAGGAACAGGCCCTGCTGTTAAATATTATGTCAAAAATTGTAATTACATGCCCCTGTTAAACAGGGGCAGAAAAATTGGGCCTTTGTTGGTGGTGGTGGTGCTTCAACACTGTAAGCCCTCACAGTTACTCTTGGTGGGCGCAGGAACGGTCCCTGCTGTGAAAAATTAGATCAAGAATTGTAATTACATGCCCCTGTCAAACAGAGGCAGAAAAATTGGGCCTTTGGTGGTGGTGGTGGTAGTGCCACAACACTGTAACCCCTCACAGATACTCTTGTTGGGTGCAGGAACAGGCCCTGCTGTGAAATATTTGATCAAAAATTGTAATTACATGCTCCTGTTAAACAGGGGCAGAAAAAATGGGCCTTAGGCAGTGGTGGTGGTGGTGCCACAACACTGTAACTCCTCACAGATACTCTTGTTGGGCACAAGAACGGGCCCTGCTGTGAAATATTTGATCAAAAATTGTAATTACATGCCCCTGTTAAACAGGGGCAGAAAAATTGGGCCTTAGGCAGTGGTGTTGGTGCCCTAAACCAAAAATATTGTTGGAAGCTAGCATCATCAAGATTGAGGAGGAATATGATAGTCACTCAGCATAGGCAGTCTTCAAGGGATCCCACATCCATAAAAAAATCAATCAGTTACATCAGCATCAGGTGCTTGATAGCTGCTGCTGATCCAAGACTGATGCATTTTTATGAATGTGAGCCTATCAATGGAGTCCGTGGACAAGCGCACTCTATGATCCATTACAAACCCTCCAGCAGCACTGAATGTGCGTTCAGAAATAACGCTGGATGCAGGACAGGCCAGTAGCTCAATTGCATATTGAGCAAGTTCTGGCCAGTGGTTCATCCTCAAGACTCAGTAACCCAGTGGACGGTCTGTTGGAAAGGTCTCCAAGTCTGCTCTTGCCCCAAGATATTCATGCACCATGTAATGCAGACGCTGGTGATGGTTGCTTGATGTGATCAGACCTTGGCGCTGAGGACTGAGAAATTGTCTAAAGGCATTGGTCAGCCGGCCACCTTCTCCAGCGCTCTTTCTCTGACTGAACAAAGCCTCAGCAACACGTTGTCCAGCACCAGGAAATTGTAACCTCCCAGGGTCTGGAAACGCATTGCACAAACCTTTCTTCATGGCCTCCTGAAGATGTTTCAGCCTCTGCTCCATCTGCGAAGGCAGGATGAGTTCTGCAACCTTACCCTTGTAACATGGATAAAGAAGGGTTGCCAGCCAGTAATGATCCCTCTCCTTGATACTACGAATCATAGGGTCCTTTTGCAGGCTTTGCAGAATCAGGGAGGCCATGCAGCGTAAGTTTGCAGACGCATTCAATTGTGAGTCCTCTGAGTCACTGAGGATGACGTTGTCAGGAACTACCTCCTCCCAACCACGTACAACTCCTTGGGTTTCTGGGGACTGAAAACCATCCCTTGAAGACTGCTGCTGAGTGTTATCCTCTACATCCATGCTGATATAATCCTCCTCCTCCTCTTCTTCCTGTGTGTTTGGCGGGTCCACATGTCCTGGTGTCAAACTCACACAGGTACTCATTGATGGCTCTCTGCTGCGAGTGCAGCCGCTGCAGCATTGCCAACATTGAGTTCCACCTGGTGGGCATGTCACAAATGAGGCGGTTGGTGGGCAGGTTGCATTCCCTTTGAATGTCAGCCAGCCAAGCACTGGCATTGTATGACCACGGACTTTTCTGGCCTGCCTCAGGAGACCCTGTAAGCCTGGGTACCTGCTCAAGAACCGCTGCACCACCAAATTCAGGACGTGTGCCAAACATGGGACATGGGTCAAGTGTCCCTGTTGGAGGGCGGAGAGAAGATTGGTGCCATTGTCGCATACAACCATTCCTGTCTGAAGCTAGTGTGGCGTCAACCACCTCTGAGCCTTCCCCTGCAGAGCTGACAGAATCTCTGCCCCAGTGTGGCTCCTGTCCCCTAAGCAGACCAACTCAAGCACCGCATGGCATCTTTTTGCCTGAGTGCTCACGTAGGCCCTTGAACTCTTAAGGAGCACCGCTGGCCCAAAGGAGGAATCAGCAGAAGAAGCCATAGAGGATGAAGAAGAGGAGGGGGTGGAGGAGAGAGCTGTGGCAGAATCACCACTAGCATTTTGGAGGTGTGGTGGTGGAACAAGCTCCAACAATACTGAACCCTGTCCTGCCTCTTTCCCAGCTGCTAGCGGTTACCCAGTGCACACTGAAGGAAAGGTAACGTCCCTGCCCATGCCTGCTAGACCATGAGTCAGCAGTAATATGCACCTTACTGCTGACCGCCCTGTCCAACAAGGTCAAAACATTCCCTTCCACATGCCGGTAGAGAGCCAGAATAGCCTTCCCAGAAAAGAAATGGCGTTTTGGAACCTGCCACTGAGGTACAGCACATTCCACAAATTCAGGAAAGGGGGCTACCAGCTTTTTCAGTCTACCAGCTGAAAAGGCAGCAGTTGTAGTGCTAGCAATTTGGCCAAGCTAGCATTCAGTTGCTGAGCATGTGGATGGCTGGGACCGAATTTATTTTTACGGTTTAGCAACTGGGGTAGGGAAATTTGCCTGCTAAAATCAGATGGAGGTGTACTGATAGCAGATTGGCTGCAAGTACTTGGGACACCTATTGATATACCTTCATTTCTCTCAATGCAGGTTTTTGAGAGGACTGGAGGTATAGTGGGGTTGGAGATCCCAGATGAGGAGCAAGGAGAAGTCCACCTTTTTCTTTGATGTGGGTCTTTCAAGTGCTGTTGCCAACGGACTGCATTGGAGGTTGTCATATGTCTGGTCAAGCATGTGGTGCCCAAGCGGCTGCTGTTCTGGCCATGCTTGATCCACTTCAGACATAGGTTGCAAACGGTGTGATCTGCTGCACACGTGTCAAAAAAGGCCCACACCAAGGAACTTTTCAAAATCGGGGGGGGGGTCAGCAGCACCCTGTACCTGCGGAGTTCTGCGGTGTGATGCAGTAGGGTGGCTGCCCTTAAGCTGCCCCCTAGAGGACATCCTTGTTGGAGTTGTGCCTCCTCCTCCTCTCTTTTATCAGGCACCCAAGTAGAGTCAGTGACCTCATCATCCCCTCCCTCCTCGTCACTGGAGCAAACTTGGCAGTATGCTGCGGCTGGGGGAACATGACTGCCAGTTTCTTGTCCTTCTTGGGCACCCCCTCTCTCTAGGCTCATGTTACTCCCTTTCTCAACCTGGGAATCAACATCGGAGCCTTCTAATCACTGCGCATCCTCCATCAGCATGTACCCGACACTGTGGTCGAATAGTTTGGGGGACTCCTCTGTGCATGATGGTGGGGCTATGGAAGCAATGACTGTGGACAAGGAGCCGCATTGGAAGGCAAACTACTCTGAGCCTAGGTGACAGAGGATTAGCAGGATGAGGACGGCTTTGTTATCCACTCCACCAACTCTTCTGCATGTTCTGGCTCAGTAACACAGCCAGCAGCAGAAAAAAAAAGGACAAGCGTGCCCCACAGCCACCGGCAGAGGATGCACCATGTCCACGACCAGCACTGTTGACTGTAGACACAGAGCCTGCTTGCCCTCTTTTAGTGGCCTGTGAGCGCCTGTGAGGCTTGGTGGCCTTCCGGACATGTATATTTTGTTTTGCAACACCACACTGCACTGTATTGTGTAATGTGTACACCACCAGAAAAGTAGTAGCAACTGCAGTACGGTTGCACTGTATTGTGTACTGTGTACACCACCAGAAAAGTAGTAGCAACTGTACTACGGTTGCACTGTATTGTGTACTGTGTACAACAGTGGAAAAGTAGTAGCAACTGTACTACGGTTGCACTGTATTGTGTACTGTGTACACCACCGGAAAAGTAGTAGAAACAGTACACCACTAAATGCACTGTAGATATAGGCTACACTGGAAGCTGCAGAGTATATATATATATATATATATATATATACAGTGGGGATGGAAAGTATTCAGGCCCCCTTAAATTTTTCACTCTTTGTTATATTGTAGCCATTTGCTAAAATCATTTAATTTCATTTTTTTTTTCCCTCATTAATGTACACACAGCACCCCATATTGACAGAAAAACACAGAATTGTTGACATTTTTGCAGATTTATTAAAAAAGAAAAACTGAAATATCACATGGTCCTAAGTATTCAGACCCTTTGCTCAGTATTTAGTAGAAGCACCCTTTTGATCAAATACAGCCATGAGTCTTTTCGGGAAAGATGCAACAAGTTTTTCACACCTGGATTTGGGGATCCTCTGCCATTCCTCCTTGCAGATCCTCTCCAGTTCTGTCAGGTTGGATGGTAAATGTTGGTGGACAGCCATTTTTAGGTCTCTCCAGAGATGCTCAATTGGGTTTAAGTCAGGGCTCTGGCTGGGCCATTCAAGAACAGTCACGGAGTTGTTGTGAAGCCACTCCTTCATTATTTTAGTTGTGTGCTTAGGGTCATTGTCTTGTTGGAAGGTAAACCTTCAGCCCAGTCTGAGGTCCTGAGCACTCTGGAGAAGGCTTTTGTCCAGGATATCCCTGTACTTGGCCGCATTCATCTTTCCCTCGATTCAAATCAGTTGTCCTGTCCCTGCAGCTGAAAAACACCCCCACAGCATGATGCTGCCACCACCATGCTTCACTGTTGGGACTGTATTGGACAGGTGATGAGCAGTGCCTGGTTTTCTCCACACATACCTCTTAGAATTAAGGCCAAAAAGTTCTAACTTGGTCTCATCAGACCAGAGAATCTTATTTCTCACCATCTTGGAGTCCTTCAGGTGTTTTTTAGCAAACTCCATGCGGGCTTTCATGTGTCTTCCACTGAGAATAGGCTTCCGTCGGGCCACTCTGCCATAAAGCCCCGACTGGTGGAGGGCTGCAATGATGGTTGACTTTCTACAACTTTCTCCCATCTCCTGACTACATCTCTGGAGCTCTTCTCCCCCCGATAGCTCAGTTTGGCCGGACGGCCAGCTCTAGGAAGGGTTCTGGTCGTCCCAAACGTCTTCCATTTAAGGATTATGGACGCCACTGTGTTCTTAGGAACCTTAAGTGCAGCAGAAATTTTTTTGCAACCTTGGCCAGATCTGTGCCTTGCCACAAATCTGGCTCTGAGCTCTTCAGGCAGTTCCTTTGACCTCATGATTCTCATTTGCTCTGACATGCACTGTGAGCTGTAAAATCTTATATAGACAGGTGTGTGGCTTTCCTAATCAAGTCCAATCAGTATAATCAAACACAGCTGGATTCAAATGAAGGTGTAGAACCATCTCAAGGATGATCAGAAGAAATGGACAGCACCTGAGTTAAATATATGAGTGTCACAGCAAAGGGTCTGAATACTTAGGACTATGTGATATTTCAGTTTTTCTTTTTTAATAAATCTGCGAAAATGTCAACGATTCTGTGTTTTTCTGTCAATATAGGGTGCTGTGTGTACATTAATGAGGAAAAAAATGAACTTAAATGATTTTAGCAAATGGCTGCAATTTAAGGGGGTCTGAATACTTTCCGTCCCCCCTGTATATATATATATATATATATATATATATATATATATATTAGACTGATTGTGTGTATATATATATATATATATATATATATATATATATATATATATATATATATATATATATATATATATATATATATATATATAATATATATCTCAAATGCACTGCCTGAAGTAGATTAGAAATGGTACACCACAGAATGCACTGTAGACTGTAGATCTAGGCTATACTGACTGGATGCAGAGTGTGTGTGTATATATATATATATATATATATATATATATATATATATACAGTATCTCACAAAAGTGAGTACACCCCTCCCATTTTTGTAAATATTTTATTGTATCTTTTCATGTGACAACACTGAAGAAATGGCACTTTGCTACAATGTAAAGTAGTGAGTGTACAGCTTGTATAACAGTGTAAATTTACTGTCCCCTCAAAATAACTCAACACACAACCATTAATGTCTAAACCGCTGGCAACAAAAGTGAGTACACTCCTAAGTGTAAATGTTCAAATTGGGCCCAAAGTGTCAATATTTTGTGTGGCTACCATTGTATTCCAACACTGCCTTAACCCTCTTGGGCATGGAGTTCACCAGAGCTTCACAGGTTGCCACTGGAGTCCTCTTCCACTCCTCCGTGATGACATCATGGAGCTGGTGGGTGTTAGAGACCTTGCGCTCCTCCACCTTGCATTTGAGGATGCCCCACAGATATTTAATAGGGTTTAGGTCTGTAGACATGCTTGGCCAGTCCATCACAGTTACCCTCAGCTTCTTTAGCAAGGCAGTGGTCATCTTGGAGGTGTGTTGGAATACTGCCCTGTGGCCCAGTCTCCAAAGAGACGAGATCATGCTCTGCCTCAGTATGTCACAGTACATGTTGGCATTCATTGTTCCCTCAATGAATTGTAGCACCCCAGTGTCGGCAGCACTCCTGCTGCCCCAGACCATGATACTCCCACCACCATGCTTGACTGTAGGCAAGACACACTTGTCTTTGTATTCCTCACCTGGTTGCCACCACACACGCTTGACACCATCTGAACCAAATAAGTTGGTCTTGGTCTCATCAGACCACAGGACATGGTTCCAGTAATCAAGGTCCTTAGTCTGCTTGTCTTTAGCAAACTGTTTGCAAGCTTTCTTGTGCATCATCTTTAGAAGAGGCTTCCTTCTGGGATGACAGTCATGCAGATTAATTTGATGTAGTGTGCGGCGTATGGTCTGAGCACTGACAGGCTGACCTCCACCCCTTCAACTTCTGCAGCAATGCTGCCAGAAATCATACATCTGTTTCCCAAAGACAACCTCTGGATATGACGCTGAGCACGTGCACTCAACTTCTTTGGTCTGTTCTGAGTGGAACCTGTCCTGTTAAACCACTGTATGGTCTTGGCCACCATGCTGCAGCTCAGTTTCAGGGTCTTGGCAATCTTCTTATAGCCTAGGCCATCTTTATGTAGAGCAACAATGCTTTTTTTTCAGATTCTCAGAGAGTTCTTTGCCATGAGGTGCCATGTTGAACTTCCAATGATCAGTATGAGAGAGTGAGAGCGATAACACCAAATTTAACACACCTGCTCCCCATTCACACCTGAGACCTTGTAACACTAACGAGTCACATAACACCGGGGAGGTAAAATGGCTAATTGGGCCCAATTTGGACATTGTCACTTAGGGGTGTACTCACTTTTGTTGCCAGCAGTTTAGACATTAATGGCTGTGTGTTGAGTTATTTTGAGGGGACGGAAAATTTACACTGTTATACAAGCTGTATGCTCACTACTTTACATTATAGCAAAGTGTCATTTCCTCAGTGTTGTCACATGAAAAGATATAATAAAATATTTACAAAAATGTGAGGGGTGTACTCATTTTTGTGAGCTACTGTGTATATATATATATATATATATACTAGACTGACTGTATACATATATCAAATACACTGCCTGAAGTAGATTAGAAATAGTACACCACGGAATGCACTGTAGAATGTAGATCTAGGCTACAATGACTGGATTCAGAGTATATATATATATATATATATATATATATATATATATATATATATACACATATATATATATATATATATATATACTAGACTGACTGTATGTATATATATATATATATATATATATATATATATATATATATATATCAAATACACTGCCACTAACTGAATAACCTGCCTGCTTAATCTAAATCAAGCTACAGTATGTCTCCGTCCATGCCAACTACACTACACAGGGCCGCCGTGCAGGCAGCCTTATATAGTGTGGGGTCTGTTCTTAATCCCCCTGAGCCATGATTGGCCAAATGCATCCTGCCTTTGGCCAATTATGGCTCTCTTAGCAGAGGGCGCTGGGATTGGCCAAAGCATGGAGGTCAGGTGCATGCTTTGGCCAATCATCATACAGCAATGCATGGCGATCTCGCAGTGCGTTATGGGGCGTTCCTCGGGCGCTCGAATTTCCCGTGAACGCCCCATAATGTTCGTTCTTCAGTGAACGGGCAAACACCCGATGTTCGAGTCAAACTCATGTTCGACCCAAACATTAAGCTCATCCCTATTCTCCACCTATCACTAGGGTTGCCACCTTTTCTTCAAATCAAACCCGATCACTTTAGCGGCGCACAGCAATTTTTTTTTAATAGTATAAACTATACATATATTTTGTTATTAAATAAAATTTCTAATCATTTGATGTTAATAACAAGAGTTCCCCTTTACATCAGAGTCCACAGAGTTCCCCTTTTCCATCTGAACTCGCAGAGTTCCCTTTCACTGTAAGGGGGGACTCTGCAGATTCTGACGTAAGGGAGAACTCTGGGGACTCTAAGGAATGCTCTGAAAACCCTGATTTAAGGAGGAACACTGAGTACTCTGATGTATGGAGAGGACTCTGCTCTACGCCGGAACACTGTGGCCTCTGGTGTAAAGGGGAACACTGAGGTAAGGGTTGCGCTGAGAACCCTGATTTACCTTAGTGTACTCACTCAGAGGCAGGAGAGAGAAGGGGGTTACTTCAGTCACAGACAGGGATGGATGGTGAGCTCACTCACCCCTTGGCAGTCAGCACCTCTCATTCAGATGCATCTGAGGCTGCTAGACTTCAAATTTCTGGCTCCCACTATCCTTTTCGGAGGCACAGTGCCAGGGATTGGAGTGTGAGCTGACACAGAGGGGTAGGGGTGGGAGAAAGAGGTGCAGATCAAGCCCAAGGGGATGGGGGGTGGGGGAATTTTTAGTTTTGTTAGTTCTGGCTTTGGGCAATGTAAAAAAGAGTGTAACAGACACTCTCAGCTTAGCCAACTGCAGCCAGCAAACCTGCTGGGAAGCCATAGTCCAGTCTGAATAATGTGTCCGAGTTTCAGGCAGTCTGCAACCCGGACGCATGATTCCATACCCGAACTGTTCAGGTGAATCCCGGACAGGTGGCAACCCTACCTACCACACAGCTCCCAGTTCGTTACAATCCACTGGGGACTGTCACTCTCTCTCTCCCCCTCACCCACTTGTAAGTTCCTTTTGTTTTATATGGTATTTTACTTAATAAATTGTGCTACATTATGCAGGTTTGGTGCTTTCTTCCCTTCCTATTAGACATAGGCCAGTGCCTAGAGGAATCTGAAGTTGCTCCTGTAGAAGTTAAAGGGGTTGTAAAGATGTTTTTTTTTTTTTTTTAAAATAACAAACATGTCATACTTACCTTCACTGTGCAGCTCGTTCTGCACAGAGTGGCCCGGAACCTGGTCTTCTGGGGTCCCCCGGCGGCTGTTTCAGCTCCTCCCCGCAAGCATTTACCACCTTCATGCGAGCTCCCTCGCACGGTGGTGAGTGCTTGCGGGCGCGCTCCCGTGATACAGCCGGCGGCTATAGCCGCTCGCTGTATCACTCGGCCCCGCCCCCCGGCGCGCCGCGTCATCGGATGTGATTGACAGCAGCGCGAGCCAATGGCTGCGCTGCTTTCAATCCATCCACTGCAGCCAATCAGCGATCAGGCTGAGCTGCAATGAAGCTGACGAGGACGAGGAGCGAAGATTCGAGGCGTCAGGTAAGTAAAACGGGGGGGCTGGGGGCGGCGGTACTGTCAAAAGTTTTTTCACCTTAATGCATAGAATGCATTAAGGTGAAAAAATTTTTACCTTTACAACCCCTTTAAATCAGTTAAGAGAGAAAAACAGCAAACACAGAAGTTCTAACCAGTGGGCGAAATACATTCCCTAAATTAGTAGGCCACACTGCAGCAACAGGATCCCGACATCGCACAAACATGGAGGTTCCTCTCCAGGGACCAGTCACCCACATATCAAGAGCGAGGAAAGCTTCAGCCACAGTCAGATAATTGCTTTAGCAGTAGATCACCTAAAGATTCAGAGTAGATTGTTGTAATGGAGGGCTTGTATTTTCGAAAGAGCAACAAGACATATTTCAACTTAATGATTCCATAGTTCACTGCCTTTTAATGTCATACAGTCAAGTCCATAAATATTGGGACATCGACACAGTTCTAATCTTTTTGGCTCTTTACACCACCACAATGGATTTGAATTGAAACGAACAAGATGTGCCTTAACTGCAGACTTTCAGCTTTAATTTGAGGGTATTTACATCCAAATCAGGTGAACGATGTAGGAATTACAACAGTTTGTATATGTGCCTCCCACTTTTTAAGGGACCAAAAGTAATGGGACAATTGGCTGCTCAGCTGTTCAATGGCCAGGTGTGTGTTATTCCCTCATTATCCCATTTACAAGGAGAAGATTAAAGGTCCAGAGTTCATTTATAATGTGCTATTTGCATTTGGAATCTGTTGCTGTCAACTCTCAATATGAGATCCAAAGAGCTGTCACTATCAGTGAAGCAAGCCATCATTAGGCTGAAAAAACAAAACAAAACAAAAAGAGATAGCAAAAACATTAGGTGTGGCCAAATCAACTGTTTGGAACATCCTTAAAAAGAAAGAATGCACCGGTAAGCTCAGCAACACCAAAAGACCTGGAAGACCACGGAAAACAACTGTGGTGGATGACCGAAGAATTCTTTCCCTGGTGAAGAAAACACCCTTCACAACAGTTGGCCAGATCAAGAACACTCTCCAGGAGGTAGGTGTATGTGTGTCAAAGTCAAAAATCAAGAGAAGACTTTACCAGAGTGAATACAGAGGGTTCACCACAAGATGTAAACCATTGGTGAGCCTCAGAAACAGGAAGGCCAGATTAGAGTTTGCCAAACAACATCTAAAAAAGCCTCCACAGTTCTGGAAAAACATCCTATGGACAGATGAGACCAAGATCAACTTGTACCAGAGTGATGGGAAGAGAAGACTATGGAGAAGGAAAGGAACTGCTCATGATCCAAAGCATACCACCTCATCAGTGAAGCATGGTGGTGGTAGTGTCATGGCGTGGGCATGTATGGCTGCCAATGGAACTGGTTCTCTTGTATTTATTGATGATGTGACTGCTGACAAAAGCAGCAGGATGAATTCTGAAGTGTTTCAAGCAATATTATCTGCTCATATTCAGCAAAAGTCTTCAGAACTCATTGGACGGCGCTTCACAGTGCAGATGGACAATGACCCGAAGCATACTGCGAAAGCAACCAAAGAGTTTTTTAAGGGAAAGAAGTGGAATGTTATGCAATGGCCAAGTCAATCACCTGACCTGAATCCGAATGAGCATGCATTTCACCTGCTGAAGACAAAACTGAAGGGAAAATGCCCCAAGAACAAGCAGGAACTGAAGACAGATGCAGTAGAGGCCTCGCAGAGCATCACCAGGGATGAAACCCAACGTCTGGTGATGACTATGCATTCCAGACTTCAGGCTGTAATTGACTGCAAAGGATTTGCAACCAAGTATTAAAAAGTGAAAGTTTGATGGATGATTGTTAATCCGTCCCATTACTTTTGGTCCCTTACAAAGTGGGAGCCACATATACAAACTGTTGTAATTCCTACATCGTTCACCTGATTTAGATGTAAATACCCTCAAATTAAAGCTGAAAGTCTGCAGTTATAGCACATCTTGTTCATTTCATTTTAAATCCATTGTGGTGGTGTATAGAGCCAAAAAGATTAGAATTGTGTCAATATCCCAATATTTATGGACCTGACTGTACATGGTACAAGTGAGCAATTTGGAACAGATTGGACTAAAGATTATATTTCTACTGTACAGGATTGTCTGATTGGGTACAGCGGGTTTACAAGGAATTACACGCTTCACAGGAGGGTCGCCAAACATACTACTCTTCATGAGATCTCCTCGTCAGAGCCATTTGAACTGGTAACTATGGACTTTGCAACAGTGGCTGAAACTTCCTCAAGATATTTGTATGCTCTGGTGTTCAAAGACCATTTCTCCAAATTATCTATTGTTGTCCCTACTCGAGATTAAACAGCAATTATCATGACCAAGCTTTTCTGGACTCATATGGTCCAACCCTAAGGTTGCCCAAAGAGGATTCTTTCTGACCAGTGCCCCAACTTTGAGCCTTAGGTCTTTTGTGACGTACGTTGGCTAAGCAAAGTCACACACCACCCTTCCCCACGGGGAAATGGGACCTGTAAGTGTTTTAATCAGACATTCTTGAGCCTGATCCAGATCCTGGAACAAGGGTACTGGAATCGCCTCAACATGGAGATGTCGTGTGGACCTATAGCAGCACAGAGCTACTGAATACAATCCCTCTTTTGTGATGTTTGATTAATGTAGTCATGTGCTCTTGGACTTAATGTTGCAGATGCCTGAGCCAGTACACCAGTGCACACCAAATGAATAGGTGAGTGAATATCAAATTAGCTTGATGGTCCAAATCAGTGAAGCATGGAAAAACATCCTATGGACAGATGAGACCAAGATCAACTTGTACCAGAGTGATGTTTTGGACCATCAGCAGCATCTGGCCGATGAGACTACAATTGACTACTGCGTTTAAAGGTAACGGACCGGGTGTATGATTTAGGAGCTAAAGTTCAAGGGTGCAGGGAAAAAACACCTGCATTGAAACATAGTACAACCATGTGTTTTTGGTCCAGATTCCCAGTGGGCAGCCTACCCCCCATTTAACAGGTGCCTATAGAGTGGTACCTGCCCCCTATAGAATTTCAACATGTCAATCTAGGAGTTCAGCTTGAACCATGATAGTATCGGAGCTGTGGATGAACTGCCATTGGAGGAAGGTAGTGATCAAGTTGACATGTTGCCTCCTGTGCACACAAAACTAATTGTTTTGGACAGTCCACATGTTAATGCAGGGAGTGATCTTAAGGGGCCTTCAGCCTAAGAGGTCTACCAGAGGACTGATGTCTGTTAAATTATCTGATTCTGTGCTATAACTTTTGATGTGCTTTAATACTTCCCAATATGTTTTGTTTCTGTTGTCTTCAGCCGGAACAAGGTCTTCCAGTGAAGACAGCAAACTGTCCCTCCTCCCCCCCTCAGCTCAGTTTTGGGACTGCCAGGAATGAAGGCAGCTTCTACTTCTATTCATTTAGGGTCATGTGATAAGTCATGTGATAACTCCCCAGTGGCCTGTTCTCAGCGCCCACTTTTCTCCACCCACAGTAAGCTGCTATTGGAGAGAGCAGAGAGCAGAAGGCCTCTGCTTCTTCTATTTTAATATACAAATACCACACTGGTGACACCACAATAGGGATAAAACTTTTTCGCAGAAGGGAGTTTAACAAGATACGTGGCCACTCATTAAAATGAGAAGAAAAGAGGTTTAACCTTAAACTACGTAGAGGGTTCTTTACTGTAATGCCCCGTACACACGGTCGGATTTTCCGATGGAAAATGTCCGATCGGAGCGTGTTGTCAGAAATTCCGACCGTGTGTGGGCTCCATCAGACATTTTCCATCGGATTTTCCGACACACAAAGTTGGAGAGCAGGAGATAAAATTTTCCGACAACAAAATCCGATCGCGTCAATTCCGACCGTGTGTGGCCTGTTCCGACGCACAAAGTGCCACGCATGCTCAGAAGAAATTCCAAGACGGAACAGCTCGGTCTGGTAAACTTAGCGTTCGCAATGGATACAGCACTTTCGTCACGCTGCAATGTTAAAAATGGTTTAATACAGCGCACTCTCTTCTTCTTTATAATGTGACAAGAATTAAGTAGTTTTGCTGCTCATATTCACACACACTTCTCACAAAGTTTTATTTTTGTTTTTTTATTGGGATTCCCTGAATATATTGTTATTAGTTGTCACATCTGACAGTATTTTTTTTTTTTTATTTAATTTTTTTGGGGATTTTAAGCCTTTTTTTTGGATTTAATGTTTGTATTTTTTCAAAGGCTGATCTTTGTTCAATGTTATTTTTATTTTTCCTCCAGAATATTTTTGTGTGTGTTTTGTGTGTCAAGTTACCCCAACACCATTGATATCTTTTATTATTTAATCTCAAGGAGATTGTTTGTTGTTGGTGTCCCTTGTTTATTTCACATTGTATATTTGAAATGTACCTGAATCCTCACAAAAAAACTGTCCTTTTTGAAGTAAAACACACATAGGCAAGTATAATTCAAAACAAAAATCCTTTATTAAGGGATCAGAACCAAACAAAGAGGAAGGCAACACTGGCTCAACATGAGAAATTAGCGAAGCCTGGGACCCCCACGGCAGACATCAATTCTTGAACATCAAAATTGGTGGCCTGAGGAGTCCATATGTAAGGGAGGGCAGTCTGGTCCAGAATTCGCAGAGATCCGGATAGCAGCAGATGACAGTGCCCCTGGAAGACGTGATGATGTCACGAAACGCGTAGGGCGGAGCCAGACGACGCGCTGACGTCACCCCCAAGCGAGCTGCTTTTCAGTAGGACGGGTTTGTCCGTGCTCCGGTGGCCACGGAGCCGGACTTAAGGCTGTTTTCCATTTGACACTTTGTAAGTGTATATCTGTTTTTATCTATTTTAATAAAATGTTAAAGTGGTTTTACACTATGTGAGCCCCTTCTATTTTTTGGTACCCATGCCCTGGGCTATTGGAGAGGCTGCTGACGAGATGACCCCTAGTGGACACCGCTGGTAATCCCCATTTTGGCTTTAAAGATCTCTGCTTGCTGTGATCCTCTGTAGTGGGGGGTCATGGCCTTCTGGTAAGGAGTAACCCCTTCAACATCTGGTGGTGGACCCCTCCTAGTTAACACAGATCTTGAGTATTTATCACTTGGATTTTTTTCAATCTTTATTACATCACAATATTTTTTTGGTGATTTGGACGTTTTATAACACTTCATTGATACTTTATTCTCATGGACTTTTTCACAACACTTGAGTGATGTTTTAATCTATGGACTTTTATATATAATTTTTTTCTACTGAGTTTTGCACATTGATTTATTTATAATCCTCATATGAATTCTTTCTTCACTGTAAAGTATTTATTGTGTTCTATTAGTACTAGCGCAACCTCTTATTTTCTAGATGACATCTGTGTCCCCAGGCTGTGGTACCACAAGAGGCTGCATCTTTTGGCTGACCAGACTGGATCCAGGGTCCTCACTTTCTGGTCTTCCTTTCACGCTTCATTCCCGGCTGTGGCTGTGCAATTGGAGATGTGGCAGGAGGAGGAGTAGGACCTGGAGGAGGACTGGGAGGACCTTGAGGAGAGGGAGGACGAGGAGGAGGACCTGTAGGAGGAGGAGACCATCGCAAAGGTGTGTCTGAGCTGTCATTTGGCCCCTCATACCTTTGTTAAGAGCCTCCAATATGAGCGCCTCACACATGACTTGTTGGCCCTCCTCCATCCTCTGCATTTTATAGGCAATGACGGCAGCAATGTCCTCCTCCACGGTCTGTCGTGCTCCCAGGACCTCTGTAGCCCTCCAAAAGAGTCCTCCGGTAGCCTCCTCTAGGGCACTCCTCCTACTGCCACTTTCTCTTTTCAGGGGGGGGTGGAGGGACCTGCAGATTAGCCAGCCGGCTCGGCCCGGCCACCTCCTGGCTGAGACTTCCCTGTGTATGAAAAAGGGACATGATTGTAATGTTTTGCTTCATCAATCACAATCCTAAATTAGTACTCCAAACTAACATCTAGTTAACATCATTGATTGGACAAGCAGAAATATTTAGAGAAATGCTATACCTGGCTCAATCTGGGCTCCTCCACATGTTGCCTGGAAGGCCCAGGTTGGGCGTCAGAAGCCTCAGCCGGGGGGGAAGGAAGTGTGGAAGTAAGACTGGAGAGGGATGGCCTGGGTTCAGTCTGGCCTGCCAGAAAATGCAGCCTGTCGTAGTACAACATCCTGGGGACATAGATGTCATCTGCTGCTCCGGATCTCTGTGAATCCAGGACTTTCTTGCGCTCCCTTAGATATGTGCTCCTCAGGCCACCAATTAATATCTTTAAATAGGTGATGTCTGCCGTGGGGATCACCTGCTTCACAATTTCACACAATTGCACCAGTGCTGCCTTCCTCTTTGTTTGGTTCTTGAAATGGGGGTGGTTAATCTCCCACAGACAGGGCAGCTCCCTTAAGATATCTATGAATACTGACATGAAGTCATTGTCTTTCACTAAGATATCCATGTTCACTGCAAGACACAACACAAGACAAAGCCTAATGTCAGACAAAACTCTCCTAATCTTGTTACAATATAGGCTTCAATGTAGAAGCAGTATAGGCACAAGTTTGTCTCTTACCTTCGTTCTTACGATCGGCGCGTCCAATGCTCCTTCCTCCGCTCACAGATCGTACGTAATACGCACGCGTGTTACGCTTTATACACACTGCGCATGCGTGTAACTCCGCCCGCCCCTGACGTTCTTTCTAGTCTATTCCCCGCCCCTTTTCGTTCGGCGCAGTGGGGGAAGAGCACATGACGGAGTTAGAGCAGGTGTGTGCTAATTATAGCAACGAGGAGGAGGAGGAGGAAAGCCCGGATCCGGACACGTCCCGATCCAGAAGGAGACGTTTTAAGGCCACAAATATGTCCTTTGGGGAGATGTTGGAGATGGTCGACATCATGAAGAAGTCCGACTATGATGGAAAGTATGGGCCTTACCCCAACCCCAACATCAGAAAGGCAAAGATCATGGCGAAAGTGGTCAAAAGCCTTCACAAGAATTTCGGGGTACGAAGATCGAAAGATCAGCTCAGGAAGCGGTGGTCGGACCTGAAGTTAAGAGAGCCAGAGCAGTACCGAAAGATCCGGAGAGTGCTGCAAAAAAAGTAAGTAGTTGTGCTGTGTTCCTATTCTTTCTGTCTTTATTGCGTTCGTGCTGCTCCATATGCTTTTCTTAATTGTACAGTTTAAAAGGGCAACTTTAATGTTCATGGGCCCATTATTCGTTCGTATCAAACATTTTTCTTTCGGCCTCTAAAACACCATGGTTTAGGCCATATGCATTTTCCCACATTTTTTTGGGCCTACTTGGATGCCAAATATTTGTTTGTGTAGATGGGTTTGTTACTAGAATGAAATGCCAACTAGATTCTGTGTAAGGAGAGGACACTGAGCAGCTGTTTTCACATCTGGACACTGGAGCACTAGTGTGGGACACCAGAACACCATTTTTATTAGGGGGCCACACAGGTGCTCCAGTTTATACTATAGGGGGGTCTCCATCTGTGAAGCTTGTACTAAACAGGTAAAGTATTGCAGCTTGACAAAGGCCAATAAAAAAAATACATCTTGGAACTCGGCTAAAATAGACACTTCCAAGCAATGTTTCCTATTTCTAGTTCTGCCATCAAATATCTGTGTGCTAATTATACCATTTTTGTTTTACATAGGGGAGAAAAGACTCGGAGGACACCCCTCATCCGAGGAGACCAGAGACCCCCCACCTCTGGAAGAAGGTGAAATACCACCAACCCAAGCTGAGCAGGAGGAAGAAGAAGATGTGGTGGAGATTGGCACCACAACAGGTGAGTGTCTGTGACCACAGGCTCAGGTAAACGAGATGGATGGTGGCAGATTTTTGAGACCTGTTTTTGTTTTGTTTCTCTCTTTTTAGGTGATCGTGATGTTGTGGATCCAGAACGTTTCACATCAGAAAGTGCCCAGATCCTGATCGGGGAGATCATGGGGTGTAATGTCGAACTGCAAAACATACAGCAAAAAATCAATGATGTTATTTAAAAAAAAACATCATTGATGTTTTGGGGCGAATTTAAAACCCCACAAAATCACTTTTTGGATTGTGGTCCAATCTTTTAAATTTTTTTGCAATGTTTTGAAAAGCCAAATTTGGAGGATGCACACAGTATGCCAACATGTGCTATCTGCCATCACGGGAGATCAATGGACGCGTTTTGGGGGTGCAACCCCTTCCTCAATTATAAAGTAGCGTTGAGGAAGGGCTTGCTCCCCCAAAACACATCCCTTGATCCCCCCTGATGGCAGCTAGCACATGTTGACATTCGTAAATTGGTGTGCATCTTCCAAATTTGGCTTTTCCAGGGGTGATTTCCCCCCATCTGAACGCTATATCAAACACAGTTCCTAAATACTGATGTCTGATATAGCCTTCAGGTTTTACCTAATGTGAACTTTGTAAGTTCAAGTTTTTTGGCTTTCTTGTTGGTTTTACACAGGCCTGTTTTATCTGAAATGGACATTTCGATTTTTGATAATGCTACTGCAAAAATTGTTATACAACAAACATGTTGGTTTGTTTTAAAAACCTTTGGTAAATGCACATGTGATTGTGCAAGTATAAAAAAGTTGCTTACTCAAGAATGTGTGGATTATTGTCTCAACACTACAATACAACACTTTTGGGGTGATGTAATTGCTGTTTTCTGCAAAAATGGGTGTTATTTCCTAAGGGCAAATCCTCTTGGCACTACAAGTGCAGTTTCAGTGCAGTTGCAAGTGCACTTGTAGTGAAATGTGTTTTTGCATTTAGGAAATAACAGCCAACAGTGCTTTGTATAAGGTTACACAATCACGACATTTTCTGGACTCAACACATTTCTGTCAGGGTCAGCTAAAACAAACACAAGCAGTAAATGTCCACCAAGAATTTCTTTTTTTTTTATTATAAAAAAAAAGGCTTCACAGATTTGCTGGCATATTGATAGCCCTCCTACCCGCAAAGAACTCCAGGTAGCGTAACCGGACATCACGGGCTCTCAGGGAGGGCAAGCCAGGACGGCCACTTTCAAGCGCCGTCAGTGTGGTTTGATGTAGGATTCCGGCCTCAGGCCCAACTGAGCCAGCATAGTTGGCCGAATGTTTCCTTAAAAAGTTATGGAGAACACAGCACGCCAGTATAATATGGTTCAGTTTATACTCCGCCATATGGATGGGTGTCAGAAATAGTCAGAACCGGCTGGCCAGGATTCCAAATGTGTTCACCACTCTTCGGGCTCTGGCCAGCCGGTAATTAAAAACCCTCTGTTCCGGGGTGAGGGTCCTCATTGGGAATGGCCGCATCAGGTGGTCCCCCAGTGCAAACGCTTCATCAGCAACGAACACAAATGGGAGTCCTTCCACATTGTCCTCTAGAGCTGGCAAGTCCAAGCTGCCATTCTGGAGAAGCCTGTAGAACTCCGTCTGGGCGATGACTCCACCATCGGACATCCGGCCATTCTTCCCCACGTCCACATACAAGAAGTCGTAATTAGCCGACACCACCGCCAACATCACTATACTATTAAACCCCTTGTAATTATAATAGTACGACCCCGAGTTGGGTGGTGGGATGATGTGGACGTGTTTCCCATCAATTGCCCCTCCGCAGTTAGGAAAGTCCCACCGCTCGGCAAAGTGGGAGGCCACAGTCTGCCATTCCTGTGGCGTGGAAGGAAACTGTTGATGAAAAAACAATAAACATTACTATTTTTACTCTGAAACATGGCAAGCAGATTATACACATACATTATGGGGCAACCTCCAGATAGCATTTACTAAGGGGAATTTAACAACGCCAAAGTATAAGGTACACCTATCATACCCCCCCCCCCTCTCATGGGCCATTTCTAACATTATAGGGGGTGTGTGTAAATCTTGGACAGGTAACCCTCTTCACTTCATTGAGAGCTGAATGCCTAAATAATGGATATTACTTTGAACAGCCCCTCCTTAGTTACACTATTGGCAGACCACTGGACAGGTAAGAAGTGTCTGAATACAAAGATATAAATACACACTGTACACATTTGAGGACATTTGGACATTCTGCTATTACCTATCAAGATAATAATAGGATACAAAAACTTTAAACAGTACCATTGGAAAGTATACAGGCAGGCCCTTGCACTACATGCTTTGGGGAATTCATCCATAAATCTGACCACAAAAGAGATGGGTATAGTGTGTATGGGTTTGGCAAAGTCAGCAGATAGATGATTGAGGATACATAGAGAATTGGGATCAGCTGACTTAGCAGTTGGGGGAGGGAGGGTTACTAAAAATTATTTGGGGACACCACAAAAAAAAGCCTCTGGCACTCTGCCTGAATTTAAATCAAAAATAACATTTCCAAACATTTTAGGGGGTGTTTGGGGTAAAGCACTACTATGGAGCAGATAAAATACATTGTTAAGTGAGTACATGAGGTGAATATAGGCCAGGAGACACCATGCTGGGGAGGTTAGTGAAGGGCAAATATGTATGAAGGATCTAAAATAATAATTACATAAAAATCCAGCATGCATGAGGACAAAGGGGACATTCACAGCATATTACAATCATGGTAATTAGGGAATGAGGAAAGAAATACAATATATTAGCAAACATTCAATACAATAAAATGTGATATAAAAGGATAAAAATCTTACCTTCATATACTCCTTCTGCAGGACCTGGATGATGGCAGAACAGGTCTCTGGGATGATGATACCCAGAGCCTGGGGGGAGATGCCTGTCGAGAACTTCAAGTCCTGCAGGCTTCTCCCTGTCGCCAAATACCGCAGGGTAGCGACCAACCTTTGCTCCGGAGTGATGGCTTGCCTCATGCAGGTATCCTGCCTGCTAATATAGGGGGTCAGCGAAGCCAACAAACGGTGAAACACGGGGTCCGTCATCCTGAGAAAGTTCCTGAAATCATCAGGATTATTCTCACGGATCTCACGGAGCAAAGGCATATGAGAGAACTGGTCACGCTGAAGCAACCAATTCTTGGTCCATGAACTCCTCCCCACCCTGTTCATGGACTGGACTTGTGTCAAGGGCAGGACTCCAACACCAAGCCCCCTCACCGCACGAACTCTACGAGGAGTACGCATACGAAACATGGCTAGAAAACGGTCGGCTGCTCAGAACGAAGTAACAGAACGCACTGAAGAACAGCAAGGCCTGTGAAGAGTGACCTGAAAAACAGCAACGAGCGGGCAAGATCGCACAGAAAACTCCGATACGAACTGACTGCACGCACTGAAGAGCAGATACAAACCCACAAGCACAAACTGAACGGCAGAAAACGATCTGAAAGCCACGAGTCTGAAAAAGCGCGAATCGTCTCTCACCAAACTTTTACTAACACGAGATTAGCAAAAGGAGCCCAAAGGGTGCCGCGCTTGGTTCTGAACCGGCCTTTTCTAGTCTCGTCGTACGTGGTGTACGTGACCGCGTGGTTGGCGATCGGAAATTCCGACAACTTTGTGCGACCGTGTGTAGACAAAAAAAGTTTGAGCCAACATCCGTCGGAAAAAATCCTAGGATTTTGTTGTCGGAATGTCCGAACAAAGTCCGACCGTGTGTACGCCCTATTAGAGCGGCAAGGATTTGGAATTCCCTTCCACAGGGGGTGGTCTCAGGCATTGATAGTTTCAAGAAACCATTAGATAAGCACCTGAACGACCGCAACATACAGGGATATATAATGTAATACTGACATATCATCACACACATAGGTTGGACTTGATGGACTTGTGTCTTTTTTCAACCTCACCTACTATGTTACTATGTACTATGTTAAGAGTTATGCTGCAATCACTCCTCTCAACGGGGCGCAGGAAAAGCTTGTTGGACTTGATGGACTTGTGTCTTTTTTCAACCTCACCTACTATGTAACTATGTACTATGTTAAGAGTCATGCTGCAATCACTCCTCTCAATGGGGCGCAGGAAAAGCTCCCTTTGCACCCCCCAGGGAATTTGCTCGGATTGTAAAGGACCTAAGGCACCCAAGGAGAGTGCCACAGCAAACAGTGGATGTGCTCAAACTGAAAACAGTGGGAGAGGCTTAAGGTGCATGTTTAAACAAAACCCAAGCTTCCTTGTACCCATAAAATATGCTTTGAAGCTTCAATGATCAAGGTAACACACAGAGTGCTGCAGTAAGCCCTGAGATTAGAAGTATATAACACACAGAAGGTCAGGAGCAGTTAATGCACCGAATGTGGGGGTCAGGAGTATGTAAAGCAAAAATGCGGGGGACAGGAGTGTGTAATGCACAGTAGAGATCAGGAGTAAAAAACAAAAACAGTGCAAGAGTCAGGGGTGTGTCATGCACAGTGCAGGGATCAGGAGAGTGCAAAATTCCACCTGCAAGCAATAGTCTTCCCCACTTTACCGTTTTAGCAAAAAACCCCAATTCCCCCACAAAAAAAATCCAGTGCCAATCTGCACACTCACCCCCTCCCTATCTGCCCCCCCCCCCCCCCCCATACTCCAACTTTTCCCAACACACATCCTAATCCACCCCCCTCCCAGTATAAATCTTCTTCCACTCACCAAACCCACCCCTCACCCCACGGCCACCTCTCCCAGTTTAAATTCCTTCTCCCCTTTTAGCACAAATCTTCTTCATCCCAATCTTCCCTCCCAGAAAAAAAAATCCTCTTTCCCTCCCAGGATAAATTCCACCCCTCCCAAATTCCACTTTTAGTACAAATTTCCCTCCAAATACCCCAGCACAAATCATTCTCTACAATCTACTCTCCCACCACAAATCTCCTTGAACCCCCAAATCCCCCTCATGACACAAATCCCTCCCCCCATGCACAGTTTCTGCTCCACTTTCTAGCACAAATCCCCATCCCTCCTCTCAGCATAAATCATCTTCCCCTCCATGCACAAAAACCCCAACCCCCACAAAAAAATCCTCATTCTAGTAAAAATCCTCTTCCCCACCAGATCACCCCAGCACAAACCCTCTTCTACCACCTCCCAATCCTCTCCCCCTTCCTCCCAACACATATCCTCTCCTTCAAACCCTTCTTCTAGCACAAATGCTTTTATCCCCCATCCCCCTCAAACCCCCCTTCCAAACACAAATCATCCCTTCAAATTCCTCCTCTCAACCCACCAAAGACCAATCCGTGATCCGTGGCAGGGTTGACAGAGATTGTATCAATGCTACAGCACAGAACAGTGGAGGGATGGTCCTGCAACAAATGACCAATCCATGTTTTCCCGGCAGGGTGGGTGGTGATTGCTTTGATTCTACAGGACAGGGAGACAGGGGCGGTCCAGACAGCCAGGGGAGGAGAACTGAATTAATAACAAAATTGAGGAGAGTGAAAGGCAGAGGTTCCTGCTGAGAGTAATCAGAAGAATCATGGGAGGAGAGAGTGTTCACAGTATGTTTCTGGGCATCCTCTTCATATAGAACTGCATGTCTGCTTGCACACAAAGCTCATAGGTGCCTGGCACTAGTGACACTGCTGATCACCCTCTGTTTCACATTGTAACAGTGCACTGGGGGGGGCTGTAGGCAGGTACACTTAGCCTTCCTTGCTATAGGTGGCTTCACACCATTATTGCAAAGGAAGGGAAGGCTCGTAACGGATTTGGTCCCTTAGTGATTCCATACAGTGCCTTGAGAGCCGAAAGCAGCCTGATTGGACACTGAACTCTCCAGACGGTGAGGGTGAAGGAACACTTTAAAATAAGGGAGCTCATTTTGGCATGCTTCTGGTGAGTATGTGGTAGGGAGGGAAACCTAATGTGAGGGACAGAGCTTAGCACAGGGCCAGGTTCCAGACATAGAGGGATATTTCAGGGAAGACTCACTTTATAGACTCCGGTAAGTGATACAGAGGCATGAAGCTAGTACAGACTGCAGAAACAACCTCTGCTTATGCCAAGAAAGGGCACTGTCCTCCGGTAACTTATTCTGTAAATAGTGAGACTGTATATTCTCTGGCTTGCTTATATCAGTGCTGAAGATTACTTTATCTGTTGCTGCCAACAAACTGAATACGGTTTACATAAAAGACATCAGTGCCCTACATACTGTGCGACAGTATTTCCTCCCAATACAAGGTACCTAATCGCCCTACCTACAGGTACTACAGGTACCTACAGGTACTAGATGAAAAGGTGGCCACACCAATATCATAGTGCCACTTGTGAATGCTGTAAGTGCTCCTTCATGTGGTGTGATGTAGGCAGGAGTTCCCCCTCCCTCCACTTACATCCACTTACATCCTGGCTGGCTCTGTACCTCTCCACCTTTATCACCTACACCTCTCGTGTAAGTTTTCCTGTGCAGTGCCACTGGCAATAATCACATGAAGTAGCAGACAGGCTGGTTGTACCCAAGTTGATTGATCGACCAACTTGGGTACAATCAGCCTGCCCATGCATGGTTTGAATCGCGGATGGTCCCTACTAAACCAGCTGAGATTCAAACCGTCTATGACCGGCTTTATAAAGTCAACATCTATTATGGTCTTTCTAATGCCCCGTACACACGGTCGGACTTTGTTCGGACATTCCGACAACAAAATCCTAGGATTTTTTCCGACTGATGTTGGCTCAAACTTGTCTTGCATACACACGGTCACATAAAGTTGTTGGAAAATCCGATCGTTCTGCACGCGGTGACGTAAAACACATACGTCGGGACTATAAACGGGGCAGTGGCCAATAGCTTTCATCTCTTTATTTATTCTGAGCATGCGTGGCACTTTGTCCGTCGGATTTGTGTACACACGATCGGAATTTCCGACAACGGATTTTGTTGTCGGAAAATTTTATATCCTGCTCTCAAACTTTGTGTGTCTGAAAATCCGATGGAAAATGTCCGATGGAGCCCACACACGGTCGGAATTTCCGACAACATGCTCCGATTGGACATTTTCCATCGGAAAATCTGACCGCGTGTACGGGGCATTAGAGTGAAACACATGAGTAGAATGAGGTTATGCAAACAGATTCTCTATCCAACTTGTGGCCTCCATTTTTCAGTGTATATGAAGAGGAGAGACAGGTGTGGACAAGTGGAGAGCGACCTGTACCTGGAAGCAGGGTGACTAATGTACAAGAGAAGCCATCCGTGGAGATACATTGTGATACCCTTAAAAAGTAAACCGTCATGAGAAAATACCTATGCACGGGCAAACAAAGGTTCAGTTTAAAAATGAAGCTGCTAGTTCACAGCAAATCTGTCTAAAAGATTAGTAAACAATTGCACATCTATGATTCATGACCTTGCTATCTAGATTTTCATAATTTTCCCTGGTCTCCCATAGATACAGCAGCACAGTGCATTGAGACATTTAAGATTTCATGTACCGTTGACTTGACATTTAATATGTAGTGGTGCAATTGATTATTTGTTTTACTTGTACATTCCTGAACACACGCCTTAGTATAATCACAGAGATGTAGAAAAAACACTGATTATATACACAGTGACCAAAGGTGAGATAAGGATAAGACTAAGAAGGTAGTCCTCTATTTTGACAATAAAGTTTTTATGTATATTTGTAAAACAATATTTAAGCCTCATTTTACAATATACAGAATTAAGAAGACAGTTTTATAAGAACAGTTGCACATAACACAGAAGAGGGATAAAAAGCGTTAAATTATGAATTACGGCTGATTTTCCTTCCTTAGGATGCAGTCTTTGGACAATTTCACTCCACAAACTATAGATGTGTTGTGTAGTCTTATCCTTCAAATAACGTAGCTGCTTTAAAGCCGCATTAAGCAGTGGTGCACAAACAAGGTCCATAAAGACATGGATGAGCGAGTTTGGGGTGGAGGAACTTGACTGGCCTGCACAGAGTTCTGACCTCAACCTGATAGAACACCTTTGGGATGAATTAGAGAAGAGACTGTGAGCCAGGCCTTCTTGTTCACATCAGTGCCTGACCTCACAAATGCACTTCTGGAAGAATGGTCAAACATTCCCATAGACACACTCTTAAACCTTATAGCTGCAAAAGGTGGGCCAGCTCAATATTGAACCCTACAGACTAAGACTGGGATGCCATTAAAGTTCATGTGTGTAATAGCAGGTGTCCCAATACTTTTGTTAATATAGTCTAGATGCACACCAGTATAGAAATAATACAAGCTTCATATAAGAAGAGATTAATAATAGTACATACATCAAATCTACAAACAGGTATTGTCAGCAAGGTCCGATAGGAGTACTGGTGAAATTGTGCACATATACCCAGATATATATAGTTAATGATAGTGATATCTCCAGATGAATGTTACAGCAAAGTCCCGTTGTAGGAGCCCCTGAGGATGATGTATCATCTGTCTTTGAGTCGGAGACCTGAAGACAGAATGAGGTCACGGGGGGGTATTCTCTAACTGTTGATTGCACAGCCTGGAACTGAACTTCTCACCAGCAAGTACTGTGGAGTGACAATGGAACTCAGAGTCAGCTTATCTACTCTGCACTTTAGTCTCTCCCTAGTAGTGTATAATAGCCTGCTCTGGTCCAGGATTTAGCAGCACGGACAGGACATGTGGCTGTGACTTTCTCTCTCTATACACTTGCTCCTTCTGGGGTTTCAAATTCAACATCCAGGGTCAGGTAATGCATGCATAATACATTTACAGACATTTAAAAATACAGACAGTAGAGGGCAGCAGATCCCTACACTCTCATACTCAGTAATTCCACCAGTCTACTGGGAATGGGTGTTTGCACTATTTCTCTTTTATATACAGTATGGAATGAGAATGTGCAATAAACATTGACTTTAACCACTTGAGCCCCGGACCATTATGCTGCCTAAGGACCAGAGGTCTTTTTCCAATTTGGCACTGCGTCGCTTTAACTGCTAATTGCGCGGTCATGCAATGCTGTACCCAAACGAAATTTGTGTCCTTTTCTTCCCACAAATAGAGCTTTCTTTTGATGGTATTTGATCACCTCTGCGGTTTTTATTTTTTGCGCTATAAACGGAAAAAGACCGAAAAATGATATTTTCTACTTTTTGTTATAAAAAAAATCAAATAAACTAAATTTTAGTCATACATTTAGGCCAAAATGTATTCGGCCACATGTCTTTGGTAAAAAAAATGTCAATAAGCGTATATTTATTGGTTTGCGCAAAAGTTATAGCGTCTACAAACTAGGGTACATTTTCTGTAATTTACACAGCTTTTAGTTTATGACTGCCTATGTCATTTCTTGAGGTGCTAAAATGGCAGGGCAGTACAAAACCCCCCCAAATGACCCCATTTTGGAAAGTAGACACCCCAAGGAAATTGCTGAGAGGCATGTTGAACCCATTGAATATTTTTTTTTTTTTGTCCCAAGTGATTGAATAATGACAAAAAAAAAAAAAAAAAAAAAATATTTACAAAAAGTTGTCACTAAATGATATATTGCTCACACAGGCCATGGGCCTATGTGGAATTGCACCCCAAAATACATTCAGCTGCTTCTCCTGAGTATGGGGATACCACATGTGTGGGACTTTTTGGGAGCCTAGCCGCGTACGGGGCCCCGAAAACCAAGCACCGCCTTCAGAATTTCTAAGGGTGTAAATTTTTGATGTCACTCTTCACTGCCTATCACAGTTTCGGAGGCCATGGAATGCCCAGGTGGCACAAAACCCCCCCAAATGACCCCATTTTGGAAAGTAGACACCCCAAGCTATTTGCTGAGAGGCATATTGAGTCCATGGAATATTTTAGATTTTGACACAAGTTGCGGGAAAGTGACACTTTTTTTTTTTTTTTTTTTTTTGCACAAAGTTGTCACTAAATGATATATTGCTCACACAGGCCATGGGCATATGTGGAATTGCACCCCAAAATACATTTAGCTGCTTCTCCTGAGTATGGGGATACCACATGTGTGGGACTTTTTGGGAGCCTAGCCGCGTACGGGGCCCCGAAAACCAAGCACCGCCTTCAGGATTTCTAAGGGTGAAAATTTTTGATTTCACTCTTCACTGCCTATCACAGTTTCGGAGGCCATGGAATGCCCAGGTGGCACAAACCCCCCCCAAATGACCCCATTTTGGAAAGTAGACACCCCAAGCTATTTGCTGCGAGGCATGGTGAGTATTTTGCAGCTCTCATTTGTTTTTGAAAATGAAGAAAGACAAGAAAAAACTTTTTTTTTTTTCTTTTTTCAATTTTCAAAACTTTGTGACAAAAAGTGAGGTCTGCAAAATACTCACTATACCTCTCAGCAAATAGCTTGGGGTGTCTACTTTCCAAAATGGGGTCATTTGGGGGGGTTTTGTGCCACCTGGGCTTTCCATGGCCTCCGAAACTGTGATAGGCAGTGAAGAGTGAAATCAAAAATTCACGCCCTTAGAAAGCCTGAAGGCGGTGCTTGGTTTTCGGGGTCCCGTACGCGGCTAGGCTCCCAAAAAGTCTCACACATGTGGTATCCCCGTACTCAGGAGAAGCAGCAGAATGTATTTTGGGGTGTAATTTCACATATTCCCATGGCATGTTTGAGCAATATATCATTTAGTGACAACTTTGTGCAAAAAAAAAAAAAAAAATTTGTCTCTTTCCCGCAACTTGTGTCGCAAGATAAAATATTCCATGGACTCAACATGCCTCTCAGCAAATAGCTTGGGGTGTCTACTTTCCAAAATGGGGTCATTTGGGGGGGTTTTGAACTGTCCTGGCATTTTATGCACAACATTTAGAAGCGTATGTCACACATCACTCACTCTTCTAACCACTTGAAGACAAAGCCCTTTCTGACACTTATTGTTTACATGAAAAAGTTTTTTTTTTTTGCAAAAAAATTACTTTGAACCCCCAAACATTATATATTTTTTTAAAGCAAATGCCCTACAGATTAAAATGGTGGGTGTTTCATTTTTTTTTTTCACACAGTATTTGCGCAGCGATTTTTCAAACGCATTTTTTGGGGGAAAAAACACACTTTTTTAAATTTTAATGCACTAAAACACACTATATTGCCCAAATGTTTGATGAAATAAAAAAGATGATCTTAGGCCGAGTACATGGATACCAAACATGACAGGCTTTAAAATTGCGCACAAACGTGCAGTGGCAACAAAATAAATACATTTTTAAAAGCCTTTAAAAGCCTTTACAGGTTACCACTTTAGATTTACAGAGGAGGTCTACTGCAAAAATTACTGCTCTCGATCTGACCTTCGCGGTGATACCTCACATGCATGGTGCAATTGCTGTTTACGTTTGACGACAGACCGCCGCTTGCGTTCGCCTTAGCGCGAGAGCAGGGGGCGACAGGGGTGCTTTTTTTTTTTTTTTTTTTTCTTAATTATTTTTTTTCTTTTTTATCTTATTTTTAAACTGTTCCTTTCATTTTTTTTTTTTTTAATCATTTTTATTGTTATCTCGGGGAATGTAAATATCCCCTATGATATCAATAGGTAGTGACAGGTACTCTTTTTTGAAAAAATTGGGGTCTATTAGACCCTAGATCTCTCCTCTGCCCTCAAAGCATCTGACGACACCAAGATCGGTGTGATAAAATGCTTCCCCAATTTCCCAATGGCGCTATTTACATCCGGCGAAATCTAAGTCATAAAATGCTCGTAGCTTCCGGTTTCTTAGGCCATAGAGATGTTTGGAGCCACTCTGGTCTCTGATCAGCTCTATAGTCAGCTGGCTGAATCACCGGCTGCATTCTCAGGTTCCCTGTTGAGACAGGAGAGCCAGAGAAAAACACGGAAGACGGTGGGGGGGGGGCATTCCCTGCCACGGCTTGTAAAAGCAGTCTAGAGGCTAATTAGCCGCTAGGATTGCTTTTACATGAAAGCCGACCGCTGGCTGAAAAGAATGATACCAAGATGATACCTAAACCTGCAGGCATCATTCTGGTATAACCATTCAAAGTCGTGAATGGCGTACCTGAAGACAAAAAAATGGTTAACAATAAAGCACAGTAAACGGTAAAGTATAAAAAATTCCTTACCTGAAAAGCAAACATGATAAAACATAATAACAATAAAACATTGCAGAATAGAATACAGTAAAAAAGAGCAGAACAATAGAGAGAATAGAGAGAGAGAGAGAACAATGAAACGACAACTATTTTTTTTTATTTTATATATTTTTTTTTTTTTTTACACTTTTTTTGTAACTAACTTTTATAACGGTAACCGGTTCCAGGTTCGGGTCTCTCAAAATGCGATGGTATCTTGGGAGACCCTGTGAAAGTGTGCCTAGTCTGTGCAATGCTGTACCCTACGCTAATACTCAACTAGTGAATGGTAGCGTTCAAAACATTCACCAATGCAAAGACCAGGATTGTCAGGAAAGGAGGGACAATAATAGCGGGTGTCACGCCTATATCCGCGCTTCCTGCAGACACGACATCTTTTTTGGGGGGGTTCGTTGGGTAGGGGTACTCAGTAGGACATAAAGAAAATGCCTCTCATGCAGCTGACTGCATTTGGTTGGGGATGTGAATGGGGGAAGTACGGGTGCTGCAGAAGTGGTGGGTTCCCAATTAGGATTGGCGAATGCAGCAGGAAGGGCACTATGGGCACGACGGGCCTGTGTTTGTCTTCTTGGTGGCAGCGGGACACTACTTGTGCTTGCCACCTCACCAGCTTGAACTGCACTTATGGGACTCGCCACGTCACCAAGTGTTACTGCAGTGCTGGTTTGACTACGACCGGGGTGTACTAGGCCACTGGCGCTTGCCAGTTCAATAAAAAGCTACCAAAATAACTATTAGCGATCGCAGGGATCAGGCCTGACTCTGCGAACGCTGCAGTTATGTGTTAGTGTTTTGTAAGTGACAGTGATCGCTGTCAGCTGGGGACGCCAGTATAGATCTGAACGGATCAGATATTGATCCGATCAGATACTATACCACTAAGGGAGGTGTATGGTGCGTGCGTGGGTGTTAGCGCTACTGGCAATAACCTGACGCTGCTTGGGGCTGGTGCTTGCCAGTTCACCAAAATACTACCAAAAAAACTGTTAGCGATCGCAGGGATCAGGCCTGACTCTGCGAACGCTGCAGTTATGCGTTTAGTGTTTTGTAAGTGACAGTGATCGATCGATACTGCACTTGGGTGGGCTGGGCGGAGGGGCAAAACGCAGATGCTAGCAGGTATCTGGGCTGATCCCGCTAACACTGCGTTTTTGGGAACCCTAAACTGCTGGGGACGCTAGTATAGATCTGATCGGATCAGATATTGATCCGATCAGATACTATACCACTAAGGGAGGCGTATGCTGCGTGCGTGGGTGTTAGCGGTACTGGCGCTAATCTGATGCTGCCTGGGGCGACGCATATCACCGCCGGGCGATCAGGGGGCTAAACCTTTATTTGGTAATAAACGGCGGGTGCCCTGACACTATAAAAAATAAACGAACTAACCAGCGTCAACCGTAACACTTATACGGTGATCAGTGGTGAAAGGGTTAACTAGGGGGCAATCAAGGGGTTAAAACATTTATTTGGTAGTATATGGGGGTCCCTGTCACTATAAAACGCTGACGGCGAACCTAAATATTTACCTCCCTAACTAGCGTCACCAGCGACACTAATACAGCGATCAGAAAAATGATCGCTTAGCGACACTGGTGACAGGGGGTGATCAAGGGGTTAAAACTTTATTAGGGGGTGTTAGGGGGGTACCCTAGACCTAAAGGGGGGTAACAGTAACTGACCTAACACTGTAACTGTCACAAACTGACACCAATACAGTAATCAGAAAAAAAAAAAAAAACCTGCTTGGTGTCAGTTTGTGACGGGGGGGGGGGGTGATTGGGGGGTGATCGGGGGGGCGATCAGGGGGGTGATCGAGGTGTTTTGTGTGCCTGGCATGTTCTACTGTGTTGTGTAGTGTGTTTTCACTCACAGTGATGTCTTCTCTCCTCGGCGCCGGAACGGAAACTACCGAGCCGAGGAGAGATAACATAATTTCCTTTGCTGCTGTTTAGCATACAGCAGCAAAGGAATGTTCCCATTGGCTGGCGGCGATGGTGAGGGGGGGGCCACGAACGGATGGCCTCCCCCTCACCTCCGATCGCCGGAGAACAAAAGACGACCGCCTCGGGCACCGGGGGGGGGTCCGATAGGACCCCCCAACCGCGGAAGGCAAATCACGTACATCGGCGTGAAGCGGTCGTCAAGTGGTTAAAGGCCCAGGGCAGCTGTACATGGTAACCAATCAGCTTAGACATTTAGCATATTCAGTAAGGGCTCATTTACACTTGCTTTGGCTTCAACACACATTAATGGCTAGTTTACACTTGCTTCAAAACAAGGCTTCGGACAGGCTTTGTTAAAGCTCTCTGAACTCTAGTTAAAGCCCCTGTCACTAAAAAAAATGGTTAGCTAACAGTCCTGTTTACACTTGCTTTTGCTTTGCTTTGCTTTGGCTTCACTTCAAAAATTATACCCCATGTAGCTTTAGTGGTGCTTCAAAGCATCTTCAAAGCCTCCATAGAAGTCTATGGCAAAGCTCGGTTGAAGCCAAATGAAGCCCCACCAAAGCCTCATCGAAGCCCCACCAAAGCCCCATCAAAACTCCACCAAAGCCTTATTGAAGCTCCACCAAAGTCTCATCGAAGCCCCACTGAAGCCTCATTGAAGCACCAAGCAAAAACAAGGTGTAAATAGGACTGTAAGCTAACCATTTTATTTAGTGACAGGGGCTTTGACTGGCATTCAGAGAGCTTTAACAAAGTGTGTCCGAAGCCATGTTTTGAAGCAAGTGTAAACTAGCCCTTAAGCTATGAAAAAAAAAACTGAAAGCTGATTGGTTGCTATGCACAGCTGCTCCAGATTCTGTCTGCTTCATTCCTAATGAATTCCCTTCTATAAATTGTAGTTTCAATCAAGGGTTACATAATAAAATCCCTGCCTAATACATAGTTGCCAACATTGCAAAAAAAAATGTGGGACACTTTTTTGGCTGTAGGCGTAGCCGTACAATAATTAGGGGGCGGGTCATTCATCTGTAGGCGTGGTCTAGCAAAAAAATACAAGTGCAGCGAGCAAATGGCCGTGGTTTACGGAAATAGTGGGCGTGGCTTAAATGGGCGTGGCTCAAGAGGGTGTGGTTAGAGTCTGAGATGAATGAGGGATGGAGAGGGAAAGGGGGGAGAGGGAAAGGGGGAGAGGGGGAAAGGGGCAAAGGGGGAGAGGGGAATGACGGGACAGCAGCCCCAGATCCTACACAATAAAAATATGTGTATTCCAGAAAGTTTAACAATCAGCAGATTGGTGTTAGCACTTCAATCATCCCGGCACCATGGTTGTTATGGTGTCAGGATGATTGAAGTGCATTATTTCTATTATTACATTGTAATATAAAATGAAATTATTTAACTCACCATAATGCAGAATCAGTGGGATCCCTTAGCGTGTCACCTGCCACCAGATGCCATCAGGTGTCCCCAGCGGAGTCCTCCCTTACATCAGGCATTGCCAGCAGAGTCCCCCCTTACATCAGACATTGCAGCGGAGTCCCCCCTTACATCAGACATTACAGTGGAGTCCCCCCTTATATCAGTCATTGCAGCGGAGTCCCCCCTTACATCAGACATTGCAGCGGAGTCCCCCTTACATCAGACATTACAGCGGAGTCCCCCCTTACATCAGACATTGCAACAGAGTCCCCCCTTACATCAGACATTGCAGCGGAGTCCCCCCTTACATCAGACATTGCAGCAGAGTCCCCCCTTACATCAGACATTGCAGCGGAGTCCCCCCTTACATCAGACATTGCAGCGGAGTCCCCCCTTACATCAGACATTGCAGCGGAGTCCCCCCTTACATCAGACATTGCAGCGGAGCCCCCCCTTACATCAGACATTGCAGCGGAGTCCCCCCTTACAGCAGACATTGCAGCGGAGTCCCCCCTTACAGCAGACATTGCAGCGGAGTCCCCCCTTACATCAGACATTGCAGCGGAGTCCCCCCTTACATCAGACATTGCAGCGGAGTCCCCCCTTACAGCAGACATTGCAGCGGAGTCCCCCCTTAGAACAGACATTGCAGCGGAGTCCTCCCTTACAGCAGACATTGCAGCGGAGTCCCCCCTTACATTAGACATTGCAGCGGAGTCCCCCCTTACATCAGACATTGCAGCGGAGTCCCCCCTTACAGCAGACATTGCAGCGGAGTCCCCCTTACATCAGACATTGCAGCGGAGTCCCCCCTTACATCAGACATTGCAGCGGAGTCCCCCCTTACATCAGACATTGCAGCGGAGTCCCCCCTTACATCAGACATTGCAGCGGAGTCCCCCCTTACAGCAGACATTGCAGCGGAGTCCCCCCTTACAGCAGACATTGCAGCGGAGTCCCCCCTTACAGCAGACATTGCAGCGGAGTCCCCCCTTACATCAGACATTGCAGCGGAGTCCCCCCTTACATCAGACATTGCAACAGAGTCCCCCCTTACATCAGACATTGCCAGCAAAGCCCCCCTTACATCAGACATTGCAGTGGAAGTGAGGGAGAATTTTTTTTTCCCCTCTCAAACAGAAGCTGGGAGCACTTTGACATACCGAGTGACACAGACTAGCTCCCCCCACGTGGCGCCGACTGTTCCCTGGTGGTCCCGGCCTCGGGCTCCCCCCAACCTTTCACGTTCTCCTCCTCGGGGTCCCTCCCAGGCTGAGCCTCAGGTGTTGTGTAAACAGGAGGAGGCAAACTTCCTCCTCCGAGTGAGAGTCCTGGCACTGACACAGCAGCAGCAGTCAACACAGCGGTGCGCACCTCCTCCCCCATCCATCCATGTGCACCGACTGCGAAGTAGCCATGCCCCTGCATGCCATACTTGGCAAATCAAGGCAGGCAGAAAGAGCATGTGTCCTCCTTGTCCAATAGAAGACAAGGAGGACAAAATGAGGCAAGGGGGGACGCTCTGGAGTAGGGGAGGATACCAGGCTGTGGCTAAATAATAATTAACTCTTTATTGCCCAATTTTTTTTTCCGATGCTCGGGACAAGCTCCAAAATTCGGGACAAATAGCGGGAAACAATAAAATCGGGACGAGGCTCCAAAATTCGTGAATATCCCGGGAAATTCGGGACTATTGGCAACTATGCTAATACACTACTGAATGGAGCTCCTGGAGAATTGTTGTAAAGTTGAGGAGGTCAGTTAAGATTGCTATACAGTATAATGGTGGTTATAAATACATGGTAATATGATAAAAAAAGAACAAAGCAGATTCAAATTACATCTCTTAAAACATCTACTGAGTAAATACCTGATACAGGTAATTCGATTATGTGTGTTAGTGAGTTTATTTCAGTTGCTAGCGTTGGTAATCATTAGTTAACCACATAATTTAATCTCCGAGAATGAAAATCAGTTATTAACTGTTTGAGGTTGAATTCCAGGCAGGTATAAAAGACACAAATTAATGCAGATATTTATGCAATTACTTTCTTATGGGCATTTAGTGTATATATAACACAGTGTTTTACATACTGTACATTCACATCAGTCCCTGCCCTCAAAGAGCTTACACTTTAAGATTTCTATCCTACATGTATACATACACAAATACTAGGACCAATTTAGACAGAAGCCAATTAATCTATCATGCCTTTGGAGTGCGGGAGCTAACCCACACAAGCACAGAGAGAACACCCCAGTGCTGCAAGGCAGAAGTGCTAAAAACTAAAGTCGGGGGTACATGGATCGAAATTTGGCCAGTTCGGCAGGAGCCGAATGAATTTCAATCCAAGTATGAGCAGGGTGGTTGAACAAACGTTGATTTACAGATGTACTTCTGTACAACCACCTTGCTGGACAATTTCAACTTGATCAGCGCCATCAGCTATAGCCGAAGCTCCCAACTGTCCCTGATTTCGAGGGACTGTCCCTGATTTGAAACAAGGTCCCTCTGTCTTTCCTCCTCATCTGTCCCTCATTTTGGTCTGATCTATATAGTTGTATATAAAATACACTTTTTATCTTTCAAAAAGTGCTTCCTAGTGCTAAACCTTTCATCCAATTTCTAAATTGCTGCATTTGTAAATTTCAAAAGGCAGTATAAAGGAATAGTAGTGGTAAAAAAAAATGCACTTGTGGGTTTTACAAATCATTTTTTTGCATTAATCTCCTTTAAGGGGGTGACATGGAAATATATAGATAGGCAACTCCTATCCTCATATTGATTAGTGGTTCCAAATTGATAACTACTGCAGTAGGGAACAGACACAAAAGATACACTCAGCATCTTTCCAAATAACTGTTCTGCTTTAGTATGACGCAGTTGAAGGTTTTTATACACATGATTGCGTAGGTATAACATTAATATTATAATTGTACGTTTATGGTAACAAGGGGCGTAACATAGATAGACAAATTCTAATCAGGACTCGAAAGAATGCAAACATGTAACAAAAACATTATTAGTGCCGTGTGCACAGTGAGGGCAGGGCCGGATTAACATAGGGGCTATTGGAGCTGCAGCTCCAGGCCCCTTACCTTAAAATAGGCCTATTTAGCCAAAAAAAGAGAAACGATCGAGCTTCAAGAGTAGTAGAGACCCTCAAAGAATTTGGTAGGTAGGTAGCCGAAGACTTACCCCACCACTGGTCAAAATTTGGGTCTCTAAGGACCTATGGTTCTGGAGAAACGGGGCTCCTTGTCCAGCCTGTCAGAAGCTACATACAGAGCGGCCAGTTTAAATACAAGCTGGCACACTCTGTTTGCAGCAGACAGAGGATGAGCTCACAGTGCCTTAATTACCTAAAAACAATATATAATAATTATTTGTATATTACTTACTTATGGTAATTAAGACCTTACCACCCAGGCCAATTCTGACACTTCTCTTCTACATGTAAAAATTATCATTTTTTTGCTAGAAAATTACTCAGAACCCCCAAATATTAAATATATATGTTTTAGCAGACACCCTAGGAAATAAAATGGTCATTGCAACTTTTTATGTCACACAGTATTTACGCAGCAATTTTTCAAACGTGTTTTCCTTTGGAAAGAAACTGTTTCATGAATAAAAAAACCACCAAAGTTAGCACGATTTTTTTGTACACTATGAAAGATGATGTTACACCAAGTAAATAGATACTCAACATGTCACGCTTTAAAATTGCGCACCCTTGTGGAATGGCGCCAAACTTCAGTACTTAAAAATCTCCATGGGCAACGCTTTAAATTTTTTTACAGGTTGCATGTTTAGAGTAACAGAAGAGGTCTAGTGCTAGAATTATTGCTCTCGCTCTAAGGATCGCGGCGTACGTAACCTGTGTGTATCTCACTCTGATACTAGCCAGTGCCTCACCAGCCACTGACCTCACCGCACGTCCCTGACCCAAATCTTAAAAATACATTTGGACAGGGCTGTACCAATGCCGTAGCTGTGATGCTTTACTTCACAGCTACAACTTTTTTTTATTTTTATTTTTTTAGCTGCAGCATCTTTAACTCAGCCTGCAGAGTTTGATAGGCAGCACCGCCTGTCAAACTCGCCTATTGATTTCAATGGGGCCACTCTGCAACTGCAAGCCAAATTCGCGCACAGTAGCAGCATAGTCCAACAATTTAAAAGTACCATTCAGCAATGTAAAAAAGAACAAGGAGGTGGCAGTAGCACCTCATGAACGCCTGTCAGATGAACGCCCGTCAGCTGCTGTATATCACTAGTTGAAAAGCAATCCACCACAGATCACTTTTCAGAAGGCAGTAAGCATTATCGCAGATGTGAAAGAAACTTGAAACACATGATCCATTTCACACTCCCCATCAACCAGGTCACTCCCCAGCCACTTCCCATGTTAGCCACCTCCCTTCAACTTATATCACAGGTGACCATTTCCCAACCTGCAGATGACAGACCCTACTCCAAAAGTTATCACTCCCAGTTACTCCCCCCACCCGCTGATTGATATCCCTCCATGACCACCTCACACACCCCTGCTGACAGACCTCTCTCCCCAGCCTGTCCCCACTCACCCTCTCACCTGCTGACCTGTGGATGGGGGAATCACTCCTGCAGTGTTATTGTGTTCTGCCAGTGGGGAGCCTTCCCTACCCACAGAATACAATGATCAGTGTTGCTAACTATAGCTGGCAGCACTGATTGTTTTGGGAAAAACCTGACAGGCTGGTTGTACTCAAGTTGAATAATAGATTGACTTGTGTGCAACCAGCTAGCCCATACATAGATTGACTATGGCTGGTCTCTGCTTAATTGGCTTAATTTCAATCCATGTATGGCCCGCTTAACCACTACACAGTCCCTAAACATACTTTAGCAAACCTTTACATTTTTCCTTCCGAGATTCCTTCATCCTCCTCACCTGTACAAAATGCCCGCTGTCATACCCTCCACACTCTTCTCCTGTACATACTGCCCACTGTCATACCCTCCACACTTCTCTCCTATACATAGTGCTCACTTGTCATACCCTCCACACTCCTCTCCTGTACATAGTGCCCACTGTCATACCATCCACACTCCTCTCCTGTACATACTGCTCGCTTGTCATACCCTCCACTCCTGTACATACTGCTTACTTGTCATACCCTCCACACTCCTCTGCTGTACATACAGCCCGCTGTCATGCCCTCCACACTCCTCTCCTGTACATACTGCTCACTTGTCATACCCTCCACACTTCTCTCCTATACATAGTGCTCACTTGTCATACCCTCCACACTCCTCTCCTGTACATAGTGCCCACTGTCATACCATCCACACTCCTCTCCTGTACATACTGCTCACTTGTCATACCCTCCACTCTTGTATATACTGCTTACTTGTCATACCCTCCACACTCCTCTGCTGTACATACAGCCCGCTGTCATGCCCTCCACACTCCTCTCCTGTACATGCTGCTCACTGTCATACCCTCCACACTTCTCTCCTATACATACTGCTCACTTGTCATACCCTCCACACTCCTCTCCTGTACATAGTGCCCGCTGTCATACCCTCCACACTCCTCTACTGTATATACTGCTCACCTGTCATACCCTCCACACTCCTCTGCTGTACATACCGCCCACTATCATACCCTCCACACTCCTCTGCTGTACATACTGCTCACTGTCATACCCTCCACACTCCTCTCCTGTACATACCACCCACTGTCATATCCACCACACTCCTCTCCTGTACATACCACCCACTGTCATACCCTCCACACTCCTCTCTTGTACATACTGCCCCCATCATACCCTCCACACTCCTCTCCTGTACTTACTGCCAACTATCTTTCTCTCCACACTCCTCTTCTGTAAATACTGCCCTCCATAATACCTTCCACAGGCCTCTCCTGTACATACTGCCCCAATCATACCCTCAGCCAGGGCAGGACTTAGGGTGGTGGGGGCCCCTGGGCTTGAGTCACTTTCGGGCCCTACCTTATATACATTATTTTAAACCTTTAGTTTTCTTTTAAGCGCGCCACTCTGATACCGTTTGTCCACCATTACATCACTGTCTAATGCAGACAGGTTTTCACAACGGCAACGTAACTGCCAATAACCAATCAGCAAACCTCAAGATAAGAGTTTAAGGCATTTTAAGGAAAAAAACTATTTAAGGAAAAAAACTTACATTTAAATGCTCATCAATGCAGCCTTGCACAGCTTCCATCTGCATGCTTGTCCAGTGTCATTTGCAGCCCTGTCAGTGTCATTTGCAGCCTTGCCCAGTTACATTGCAGCCTTGTCAGTGTCATTTGCAGCCTTGCAGTCTTATCAGTGTCATTTTCAGCCTTGTCAGTGTCATTTGCAGCCTTGTCCAGTGTAATTTGCAGCCTTGTCAGTGTCATTTGCAGCCTTGCCCAGTGACATTGTAGCCTTATCAGTGTCATTTGCAGCCTTGCAGCCTTATCAGTGTCATTTGCAGCCTTGTCAGTGTCATTTGCAGCCTTGCAGCCTTGTCAGTGTCATTTGCAGCCCTGCAGCCTCCATCTGCGGCCTTATCAGTGTCCATCTGCAGCCTTGTCCATGTCATTTGCAGCCTTGCCCAGGCTGCAGTTAAACTGCAGTGACTTGTCAGTGTCACTACAGTTTAAATATGGCGCCGCCGAGATACACAGAGCCGGTCCTGTGTATCTCGGCCCCTGTCGGCTTTTCTCGGCTCCTCTCACAGTCCTGCCCTATGATGGACATAACACAGGTCCAATGGCAGAACTGGGCATGACTGTGAGCGGAGCCGAGCGCCGCCAATATACATACATAGCTGAGTGTACTCGGCTAGCTCCGCTCACAGTCACGCCCAGTCCCTGTGTTATGTCCATCATAGGGTGGGATTAGGCGTGACTGTGAGCGGAGCCGAGCGCCGCCGATATACATACATAGCTGAGTGTACTCGGCTAGCTCCGCTCACAGTCACGCCCAGTCCCTGTGTTATGTCCATCATAGGGTGGGATTAGGCGTGACTGTGAGCGGAACTAGCTGAGTATAGCCAAGTACACTTGGCTGGGGCCCGCGGGGCCCATGGGCTGGAGCCCAGTCAAGCCCAATGGTAAGTCCAGCCCTGCCCTCAGCACTTCTCTCCTGTACATACTGCCAACTGTCATCCCCTCTACACTCCTCTCCTGTACATACGTCCAACTGTCTTTGTCTCCACACTCCTTTCCTGTACATTCTGCCCCCATCATACCTTCCACACTCCTCTCCTGTACATACTGCCCCCATCATACCCTCCATACTCCTCTCCTGTACATAGTGCCCACTGTTATACCCTCCACACTTCTGTCCTGTACATAGTGCCCACTGTTATACCCTCCACATTCCTTTCCCTCACCTGCACATACTTTCCACTTTTATACCATCCATATTCCTTCCCTATGCCTCTTACCCACAAAAACAGTTCTTTAAAATTATATTGAATATCCTCAATGATACCAGCTCTAGAATGGGCACACTTTTGTTAGATCAACTAAAGGAAATCTTCTCAGTCCTCATATTTGTTCTGCCCATTATTAGTACTCATTTAATTTTGTGGTTACTATTGTGATGTATAGAGGACCACTGGTAAAAAAAAGTGTTCCTGAAAATATTTTTGAAATGTTGGCAACTATGCACTTGGGCACTGCCTAAGGTCCACCAGGTCAGTGGGGGGCCCCATGAGAGTCTCCTGGGATCCTGTGATATTAAAGCAGTAGTAAACTTCGCTAACATTACTACTTTTTAGAGGCCCTGAGGTAGGTTATGCCATAATGTACCAGTATGCATAGCATATTAGCACATTAGGGTACACTTTTCTGTCAGACTGAGCCCTCCAGCGCTGCGATCAATCTGGCAGGTCCCGGGCGTTTCCATCTTCACCCGGTCTTCCTTCAGTCACTTGCCTTGGCCGGGCTGCATTGCTGTCACTCCCACGCATGCGCATCCTCTCTCTCATCCCCCCGCTCTCTCTTATCCTACTTCCCTTACCCCTCACCCCTCTCTCATCCCCTTTCTCTCTCTCCCTCATCCTCCCTCTCTATTTATTTTCATTTGTTATAACAAAAAATTGTTTGCATTTTTTTTTTTTTTTTTTTAAAGCCCCACCAAAATCCTCAGCACAAGGCCCATGGTGTTCTTAATCTAGCCCTGAGTGAGGGCAGTGTGCAATACATACAAAATAGAATACAATTATATACAGAACTTACAAATTTCCTTAACAGTCTCCTTTCTTTTGATCAATATTTTGATCAATAACCATACCTGCTATCACCTTTAACCTGGAACCTCCACACACTTAGGTGGAGGTAGTCCTGGCCAAAGAGGCAAAACTCCATTGTGGAGAATATAATGGCTGAGCAGCTTTTTCATTACAAAATTACTTTTCATTGTGAAAAACAAATGATTGATAAGGCATATTTACAGAGTACTGGCTGTACACTCCTGTGGCCACAATGGCCTTCTAGCGTACTTGTTGGCATGCTGACTTATCAGCATATGTATACACAGATAATTCTACATAAAATGGAAGATGTACAAAAGGCAAATATGACTTCAACATGGCTAAACTACTTTTCAAATCACATTATATATATATTCCTGACTTTTCCTTCAAGTTTTGCACAACTGTACATGAAGTAGATGCTGTATTGTCTACAAAAATTTCCTTTTATATGTAGCGCTGGCAGATTTGCGATCTACCATATGTTAGGTAAATTTAGTAAATTGTTCGTTAAGAAGGTTAGGTTTGCCTCTGTTCCAGCTTGGCTGACGTTGCATGTGTTTCCATGCTGACCGGTGGGTGTCGCTGTTACCACTGGTTAGTGTTGGAAAGGCAACGTGTCAAAGCGTATGGATGCTCTTCTGTTCCGGAGACAACTCGGTGGAGGTGGTCCTCCGAGTTGCATTCTGGGCGAGGGTATATATGGGGCAGACGCCATTTTTTGGAGTTTGTTTTACAGCCACCTGCTGGCCCTCCTGGCCGACAGGTATGCGTTAGAGAGCTATCTCTAGCTCTGTTGCTGCGGCACAGGGGTGGGCCCAGAAGCTTGTCTGGGGCCTACTACAGCAGCCGAGGAATGGTCCTGAGCTGTCTATCCCAAGTGAAGAAGCTGGACAACCGAGGAGATCCCAGGGGAGGACCCGTCATGGAAGGATCATGCAGCGTGCTGGACTGGAGAGGGGCCTGGTGACTCGGTTGGAGGACGTATCCTAAAGTAACTATACAGCATAGTATAGCCGGGTTTGCTTAAAGGTTCAGGCACTGTGACTGACGTTCATTGCAGAAAACCAATACATCCTGTGGCAGAGGATCGTACGGGTTTACCCCCTAACAAGTCTGTGGCAGAGACTTTTGTTCATGCTACGTACTGGCTACTAGGCAAGTGAGAGAGGCCTATCCAGGTGAGCAAGGAGTGTGTCCCACGAGGGGAGCGCATTCTATAATAATTTCCAAATCCTACCAGGACATTTGTCAAGAATCCTACAAGAAAATATTTGAGTTTCTCCTGCAGTTTCCTTTCCCCCTCTTTCCTGCTACTTCCTTTGCCAAGTTGTTAAATAAAGCATTGAAAACATACTCAAGTGTTGGTGCGTGTATCGTCCAGAGGTAAACTCAACGGAACCCTAGACCCAGTGCCGGTGAAACAGAGGGAAGGAGAGTGAAGGTAACAGTCCCGCTTAAATCAGCAGCTCCACTGTGAGTTATTGCTACATGTGGGGCGTCGTCCGGGATTTGTTGACCGTCAATTCTCGCAACCCAGAGAAGTGTTTTACCGGGAATTTACGGAGAGAGCTAGACTTTGTAAAAAAAAATCTTTCAGGAAGAGAAGGGGTTAAAACTGCAGGACTTTGTTTCTGAATGCGTAGACGGCGGGAGCCAGTGGGGGCCCGGGAGCTATGTGACCAGACGAACAAGTGGGAGGAGTCTACCCTGCTTGCTGCTGCGTGGGACGCGTGTGTGTGTTTGGCGCCAGAGGAGAAGAGACTCGCGGTCGTGCTGAGAGGATCAGAGTGTGGCCATGTCTTTTCCGGCGATGCAGCCAGTTTTGGGACCGAGAATGTTCCCTGCGAGCGCCGTGTTGAATACTGTGTTGTCTGGAGCCCTGCTTGCGGATACTGGAGTTCGTTTGAAGCCGCAGGGGAGGTTTGTCCTGTATACCCCAGGAGATATTGAGGGACTGGGTATGATCTGCCACCGATGTGGGGGATTGGCCGTGCATCTCCATCCGTTTGGCCGATGTCCGCAATGTGGAAAGTACTTATTTGTGGTGGAGCAACCTTCCACGTCGCCCCGTGCTTATCGGATAGATTGGGCAACAGGTATCGCCACAGTAGAAGCTGCTACTGTTGCAGAGAGAGAGCGACAGGCCGTCACTTTGCCTGTTGTTACTGCCAATGTTCCGGAGAGAGATACTGCTGCTGTCGTCTCATCAGGGGACATTACTTTGATTTCTGCATCCACTACACCTACTCCTGTTGTATCTGCTCAAAGGAAGGTGGGATATGTAAAGGCTTCCCGCGGCCGTGGTCGAGGCCTACCTCAGAGGTTACCTGAACCGGAGCTACCAGAGTCCACGTCAGGAACGGGTAAGCCACTGATGGGGAATGTATCCGGGACTGTAAATAAATATCTACCAGCGGAAGAGTTTGGAGATTCGGAAATAGAATCCATGTCGGATATTTCCGGTGATGATGACCTATTTGAGACTATGTCACAAGAGCTGTTATGGTCACAAGGTGAAGATGTTGCCTCTACTATGACTTTCCCTGAATGATCAGCCCTAAGTTCTGGGAAGACATCACCCTGTGTGGAGTCACACAGTACTGTTGCTGGGACTTTGCCGAAAGTTGCTAGTTCACTACAGACACCGGCTGGGTCTATGGTGAGCAAATCATTGGATTCCTGTGTACCGCCTGGTATGGGGAGGGACAGATCTTTGCCCAAACTTGCACGTTTGCAGAGGATGTTGAACAAGCATGTGGCTGCCGAGTATGGTTTGGAGTTCCCCTATGTGCCCCAGGATATAATGCAAGTGATTGAAACTAATCTGGAACTTTGGTACAGTGAAGCTGTTTGGGACTACTTGTCTGTGCCTAAGCCTTTCCGAAAGACTGGGTGTTCTGTTAAGATGGATGAACGTTTTAGCGGATGTTTCATGCACTGGAATTTCGGTCGGCACATCTATGCTGACAAAGTGGTCATTTGTAGGCCCGGAAAGGACAATGTTGTCTATTTCATCACCACAGTGGATAAAACGGGAAAACCACTGACTTTGCCACATCCCCGGTTTTATTGGTGATTCTGAATAAAAAGAACTTTGCAAGTAGTTAGTTAGTTAGTGTCAGTGTAAAAAGATCTGCGTGGTCAAGACCTACATATCCTGTTCAGTGTTTTAAATCCAAGGACTTCTTTTTTGCTAGCCGGATTTTTCCCTTTATTTGAAGAGATCATATTACAGGGATGGACTTAAGTTTGCTCTGATATGGATAAAAAGGAAGGGAGGCTCATTTCTTTGAAAAAAAATGAGGCTTTGCTCCTGATATTGTACAGTATTTGTGTGTGTTTAAACATGTTTTCCTTTTCAGGGAATGTTGGATCTCCTATCAAGCTGGGAGGCTTTTCAGCTAGATAGATAGTGAGGTTATGTACAGTCATAGGATGGTTTTGTTTGCGGATGTAAACATAATGTTTTATAGATGTAAGTCTTGTAATGTCTTTCTACTGTCTTTTCCTCTCTCTTTGTCTATCCAAGTTATGAGAAACTCAAATACCCACTCCCAGGCTTGGGAGTTATTGTCACTGTTTTTGGACAGACATTGGGGACAACGTCTATTGTAGTGGTAGGAGTATGTAGCGCTGGTAGATTTGCGATCTACCATATGTTAGGTAAATTTAGTAAATTGTTCGTTAAGAAGGTTAGGTTTGCCTCTGTTCCAGCTTGGCTGACGTTGCCTGTGTTTCCATGCTGACCAGTGGGTGTTGCTGTTACCACTGGTTAGTGTTGGAAAGGCAACGTGTCGAAGCGTATGGATGCTCTTCTGTTCCGGCGGCAACTCGGTGGAGGTGGTCCTCCGAGTTGCATTCTGGGCGAGGGTATATATGGGACAGACGCCATTTTTTGGGGTTCGTTTTACAGCCACCTGCTGGCCCTCCTGGCCGAAAGGTATGCGTTAGAGAGCTATCTCGTGGTCCTCCGTTCCGGAGGTCCACGTTGCTGCGGCGCAGGGGTGGGCCCAGAAGCTTGTCTGGGGCCTACCACAGCAGCCGAGGAATGGTCCTGAGCTGTCTATCCCGAGTGAATAAGCTGGACAACCGAGGCGATCCCAGGGGAGGACCCGTCATGGAAGGATCACGCAGCGTGCTGGTCTGGAGAGGGGCCTGGTGACTCGGTTGGAGGACATATCCTGAAGTAACTATACAGCATAGTGTAGCCGGGTTGGCTTAAAGGTTCAGGCACCGTGACTGACGTTCATGGCAGAAAACCAATACATCCTGTGGCAGAGTATCGTACGGGTTTACCCCTTAACAAGTCTGTGGCAGAGACTTTTGTTCGTGCTACGTACTGGCCGCTAGGCAAGTGAGAGAGGCCTATCCAGGCAAGCAAGGAGTGTGTCCCACAAGGGGAGGGCATTCTTTAGTAATTTCCAAATCCTACCAGGACATTTGTCAAGAATCCTACAAGAAAATATTTGAGTTTCTCCTGCAGTTTCCTTTCCGCCTCTTTCCTGCTACTTCCTTTGCCAAGTTGTTGCCAAGACCTTCCAAACTTTTAGGATCTTGAATTGGGGAGAAAACACATAAATGAGTTTGTCAAAAACCTTAAAAGATCAGCAACATTCTCTGTGAGATCCAAATGGAGGACTTCAGCTGCTGAGACAAAATATAAGCAAATGAGTAACACACTCCCAAACAAAATCCCATGGGGAGAGAGTCCAACATCCCCTTAGGGGCTTAATAAAATATAAGAAAATATTCAGGCAAAAGTTTTTTAGTTTCTTACTCTACTTTTTCCGTAAAAATAAAACCTCAACACTTCTAGTAAGGACTCTCCTATGAAAATTATTTCCTCTGTTACTCTCTGTAGATTCTGCACTCTGTACTTACAAACTACTTCTGATCACATTTTTTACTGTAGCCCTTGCAGTAGCATTTGCCACTGGACATCCAGAAAACATGTCCATACAGACAAAATGCATACTCGTAAGATCCTGACTTGGGCATCTGAATATAATATCCTATCTCTGGAAGGGATGTTCAGCTTTTGGTAACACCTTTGGTAACAGGTAAAAGAAGAAGTGATATGTTATAAAAACAACAACTGTGGTGTACTCTGGCTCCATCCCATGCTCATTTACTAAGGCACCCATAACTGCTTGTGACTGATGGCATGGTCAATCTGTCAAGCTGGAGGGAAAAGAGTGACTGGCAGACATAAAAGATCACATTTTTCCAAAATCCTGTTTCATAAGAAGTTGCCCTCTGTGGACCACTTGTTCTTCTCGTTCTGGGGTCTTTAAAGTTGAATTATTAATCCCAGCTATACTGGGCCAGAACTAGGGTGGAATTTGTGATTTGCACAGACCCAGTAAGTGTCCGAGGCTATAATGCAGCATCCTTAGATTTGCCTGGTCTGCTTCCATGTGTGAGTTTTAATGTTAGTATGGCTACCTCAGCAAGAACCTGGAAGGCTGAAAACAGCCAATCAAATTAACTTAGCATGCTTGACTGGTTTACCTGCCGAAGTAAAAACAAACTTCTGGCCCTTCAAATAGAACCAAAAGCTCTCTATATATAGACTATCTATATAAATATATACTCTTTTTATAGCTCACAGGCTTGCTAAAACATGGACATATTTTTCATTGGTAGATTTGTACATAAACAAACAAAACAAATTCATATTTTGAACCTTTCATTAGACAAACATTTAGTTAGCTGCATATTTGCTGCACAGAATGTGGGACCATTAAAATTAAATACTTGACCAAAATAATGTCTGTAACTTTGTCTAATAGTACCTTTGCATAAAACTACAGCTCTGATATATTGGGGTGAACCCTTCATTACTGGGTCCAGCTTGCATAAATATATTATAATGGCTTGTTTTCTATCATACTGTTTGTGTAAGAAGTTCAGTTTCATGTTTCAAAAAGACATTTTTTTCCTGGCAATATTATAATTTCTCATTGCTTGCTCTGTTGTTAATTTTAGCTAGATAACACAAGTCAGTAGTTTCCATCTGACATCATTTTCCTGATGTAATAACATAATAAATTATAACAATACCCTGCAGTCATGCAGAGATGTCCAATAAATCCAAAGTATTCTTCTGCCTATACCACGGCACTTACAAGGAAAAGGGTCCCATCATTTCACAATCCACACGTTCTGCTTTGGATTTAAAAAATAAAAATAAATAAAAACAAAAGGACCAACAAGATGTATATGACAGAACAGAAAGCTCTCAGCCAGATCAAAAACTATAAAACAACTGGCTGCAGGTGGCATCTATCCTAACAGGGTGTGTGGACTTGATGTGATGGATCTGTTATATTTAAATTTTATTTATTATTACTCTCACATCATGGACCGCACATCAAGTTATTATCAGACCTTTAGATTTCATCTTTGTAGAAAAACTTCTTATGTATCGCATCCATTTTGGCTCTGTTAAATATTATGGCAGCTGTATTCCAATTAACAACCTCATCTTAATCTTTTTTTCTCTCAATAAAGGTTTATTTTTATAAATGTAAAATTACAAAATTGTTATCCTAATCTAAACTAATCCCATTTTACAAATGTCCCCAAAGCCTGGATTTCATTTCCAACCAAAGGTTGTCTAAACCAGTTACAATATATCTATATTATTAATAAAATTGTTAAACTCATATCAGAAATTAATACTCAAGTGATAATCTCAATATCACACCCTAATTCTAATATATATATCCACAGATATATTTCCCTAAAGGAGCACATTTTTCTTAATTTCCCTTTTTTAAATGCACTGTTTCCACTATCAAAGGATATTTAATTTGTGTAATATACGGTTAAAATGTAACCTTAATTTTACCATGTTTGGAAAACAGATTAAAAAATAATTGTGATCACATTGTTTATCATTAAATTAATTAACCCGGCACATTTTGTTATTAATGTTTTGTCTAAAAAACAGAAATTGGCATGGTGTCCTTCCAGCTTATCACTGATCTCTCATCCCAGCTACATTCTTTCATGAGAGTGCAAAGGAGGGGGTCACATCTGCATATATGACACACACAAGAGCTAGAACTAAAGGTTCCAACATTCACATACATACATAAATATCTAAAATCGCTTACATTTTTCCCCATTTGTACACAAAACATGCACATCATTCTCTCACTTTCTTTTAACACTTTAATATTTCCCTGCCTAAATTCTGCTTTCCTTATTTTGTTCTTATATCCTTTACTTCACATACTCTAGCTTCTATGATTCTATGATCAGACAGGCAGCCATAGTGCTCATCCCATCTTCCCTCTCTGACAACATATAAAGTATTCTGTTTTGACTTTACTAGTTGTAGTGCCTGACCCCAAATTCATCCCACAACCTAACATCAAAATGTCCCTTTCTGTCTAGTGTTAATTGTCACCCTTGATCCATCCTGCATAGATAGCTGTTTACTCTGCATGATTCCTAGTCCCTGTGGACCTTGGTAACCCAGTTACCCATTGTGGATCCATGTCCACTTTAACCATTTATCTAGGGGCTCAGTATAGGCGGAACCGCACCTTCGTTTCATATATTTTATAGCGCTCCTCTTGAGCTGGGCATTTTTTAGGGTCTCTTACCCTTCATTCCCTTACTTAATTTAATGCCCATAATGACTGGCCAGTCTTCTCTCTTCTCTACTTATGCCTATACCCTCTTGCCTCCAAACTATTTTATCTAGCAGATGTGTACTACATATACCTGTGAACGGCACTATTCTTCCCTTTCTTATCTATAACACGCCGATGGACAGTAGACAGTGACAACATAACATATAACCACCAATCAATACAGTTCGATTAAGGGGAGTAAAATAGGTACCCTTTGTCCCAAAAATGCCTTACCGATCAAGGAAGTCTGAAAACTCAAATGTAAGCAAAAGGCTTACCTCAGCCGGCTGATTATCAGAAATTCCCGGATCATCTCAAGCTCCTCGTTTCGGATTCTTAGGGTCACCTGTAAATCCCCTCCTGGCTGGCTCGCCATCTGACATGGAAATTTATAGATAGGCAACTCCTATCATCATATCATCATATTGATTAGTGGTTCCAAATTAACCACTTGCCGACCGCCGCACGACGATGTACGTCGACAGAGCGGCACGGGCAGGCAAAAGGACTTACAGGTACGTCCTTGCCTGCCCGCGGGTGGGGGGTCCGATCGGACCCCCCCCCGGTGCCTGCGGCGGTCGGCAAATCTCCCCCGGCGATCGGTGGTGAGGGGGAGGCCATCCATTCGTGGCCCCCCCCTCGCGATCGCTCCCAGCCAATGGGATCATTTCCCTGCCTCTGTATTGTACACAGAGGCAGAGGAAATTATGTCATCTCTCCTCGGCTCGGTAATTTCCGTTCCGGCCCGAGGAGAGAAGACAGGTATGTGAGTGCACCAACACACACACACACAGTAGAACATGCCAGGCACACAAAACACCCCGATCCCCCCCCCGTTCGCCCCCCGATCCCCCCCCAATCACCCCCCCCCCTGTCACAAACTGACACCAAGCAGGTTTTTTTTTTTTTTTTTTTCTTTTTTTCTGATTACTGTATTGGTGTCAGTTTGTGACAGTTACAGTGTTAGGGCAGTGAGTGTTAGGCCCCCTTTAGGTCTAGGATACCCCCCTAACCCCCCCTAATAAAGTTTTAACCCCTTGATCACCCCCTGTCACCAGTGTCGCTAAGCGATCATTTTTCTGATCGCTGTATTAGTGTCGCTGGTGACGCTAGTTAGGGACGTAAATATTTAGGTTCGCCGTCAGCGTTTTATAGCGACATGGACCCCCATATACTATCTAATAAATGTTTTAACCCCTTGATTGCCCCCTTGTTAACCCTTTCACCACTGATCACCGTATAACCGTTACGGGTGACGCTGGTTAGTTCGTTTATTTTTTTTAGTGTCAGGGCACCCGCCGTTTATTACCGAATAAAGGTTTAGCCCCCTGATCGCCCGGCGGTGATATGCGTCGCCCCAGGCAGCGTCAGATTAGCGCCAGTACCGCTAACACCCACGCACGCAGCATACGCCTCCCTTAGTGGTATAGTATCTGATTGCATCAATATCTGATCCGTTCAGATCTATACTAGCGTCCCCAGCAGTTTAGGGTTCCCAAAAACGCAGTGTTAGCGGGATCAGCCCAGATACCTGCTAGCACCAGCGTTTTGCCCCTCCGCCCGGCCCAGCCCAGCCCACCCAAGTGCAGTATCGATCGATCACTGTCACTTACAAAACACTAAACGCATAACTGCAGCGTTCGCAGAGTCAGGCCTGATCCCTGCGATCGCTAACAGTTTTTTTGGTAGCGTTTTGGTGAACTGGCAAGCACCAGCCCCAGGCAGCGTCAGGTTAGCGCCGGTCGCGCTAACACCCACGCACGCACCGTATCCTCCCTTAGTGGTATAGTATCTGATCGGATCAATATCTGATCCGTTCAGATCTATACTAGCGTCCCCAGCAGTTTAGGGTTCCCAAAAACGCAGTGTTAGCGGGATCAGCCCAGATACCTGCTAGCACCAGCGTTTTGCCCCTCCGCCCGGCCCAGCCCAGCCCACCCAAGTGCAGTATCGATCGATCACTGTCACTTACAAAACACTAAACGCATAACTGCAGCGTTCGCAGAGTCAGGCCTGATCCCTGCGATCGCTAACAGTTTTTTTGTAGCGTTTTGGTGAACTGGCAAGCACCAGCGGCCTAGTACACCCCGGTCGTAGTCAAACCAGCACTGCAGTAACACTTGGTGACGTGGCGAGTCCCATAAGTGCAGTTCAAGCTGGTGAGGTGGCAAGCACAAATAGTGTCCCACTGCCACCAAAAAGACAAACACAGGCCCGTCGTGCCCATAATGCCCTTCCTGCTGCATTCGCCAATCCTACTAATTGGGAACCCACCACTTCTGCAGCACCCGTACTTCCCCCATTCACATCCCCAACCAAATGCAGTCGGCTGCATGAGAGGCATTTTTATGTCCTCCCGAGTACCCCTACCCAACGAACCCCCCAAAAAAGATGTTGTGTCTGCAGCAAGCGCGAATATAGGCGTGACACACGCTATTATTGTCCCTCCTGTCAATCCTGGTCTTTGCATTGGTGAATGTTTTGAACGCTACCATTCACTAGTTCAGTATTAGCGTAGGGTACAGCATTGCACAGACTAGGACACACTTTCACAGGGTCTCCCAAGATGCCATCGCATTTTAAGAGACCCGAACCTGGAACCGGTTACAGTTATAAAAGTTACAGTTACAAAAAAAGTGTAAAAAAAAAAAAAAAACACAAACAAAAATATAAAATAAAAAATAATAGTTGTCGTTTTATTGTTCTCTCTCTATTCTCTCTCTCTCTATTCTCTCTATTGTTCTGCTCTTTTTTACTGTATTCTATTCTGCAATGTTTTATTGTTATTATGTTTTATCATGTTTGCTTTTCAGGTATGCAATTTTTTATACTTTACCGTTTACTGTGCTTTATTGTTAACCATTTTTTTGTCGTCAGGTACACCATTCACGACTTTGAGTGGTTATACCAGAATGATGCTTGCAGGTTTAGGTATCATCTTGGTATCATTCTTTTCAGCCAGCGGTCGGCTTTCATGTAAAAGCAATCCTAGCGGCTAATTAGCCTCTAGACTGCTTTTACAAGCAGTGGGAGAGAATGCCCCCCCACCGTCTTCCGTGTTTTTCTCTGGATCTCCTGTCTCAACAGGGAACCTGAGAATGCAGCCGGTGATTCAGCCAGCTGACCATAGAGCTGATCAGAGACCAGAGTGGCTCCAAACATCTCTATGGCCTAAGAAACCGGAAGCTACGAGCATTTTATGACTTAGATTTCGCCGGATGTAAATAGCGCCATTGGGAAATTGGGGAAGCATTTTATCACACCGATCTTGGTGTGGTCAGATGCTTTGAGGGCAGAGGAGAAATCTAGGGTCTAATAGACCCCAATTTTTTCAAAAAAGAGTACCTGTCACTACCTATTGCTATCATAGGGGATATTTACATTCCCTGAGATAACAATAAAAATGATTTAAAAAAAAAAAAAAAATGAAAGGAACAGTTTTAAAATAAGATAAAAAACCAAAAAAATAATAAAGAAAAAAAAAAAAAAAAAAAAAAAAAAGCACCCCTGTCCCCCCTGCTCTCGCGCTAAGGCGAACACAAGCGTCGGTCTGGCGTCAAATGTAAACAGCAATTGCACCATGCATGTGAGGTATCACCGCGACGGTCAGATCGAGGGCAGTAATTTTAGCAGTAGACCTCCTCTGTAAATCTAAAGTGGTAACCTGTAAAGGCTTTTAAAGGCTTTTAAAAATGTATTTATTTTGTTGCCACTGCACGTTTGTGCGCATTTGTAAAGCATGTCATGTTTGGTATCCATGTACTCGGCCTAAGATCATCTTTTTTATTTCATCAAACATTTGGGCAATATAGTGTGTTTTAGTGCATTAAAATGTAAAAAAGTGTGTTTTTTCCCCAAAAAATGCGTTTGAAAAATCGCTGCGCAAATACTGTGTGAAAAAAAAAAATGAAACACCCACCATTTTAATCTGTAGGGCATTTGCTTTAAAAAAATATATAATGTGTGGGGGTTCAAAGTAATTTTCTTGCAAAAAAAAATAATTTTTTCATGTAATAAAAAAGTGTCAGAAAGGGCTTTGTCTTCAAGTGGTTAGAAGAGTGGGTGATGTGTGACATAAGCTTCTAAATGTTGTGCATAAAATGCCAGGACAGTTCAAACCCCCCCCCCAAATGACCCCATTTTGGAAAGTAGACACCCCAAGCTATTTGCTGAGAGGCATGTCGAGTCCATGGAATATTTTATATTGTGACACAAGTTGCGGGAAAGAGACAAATTTTTTTTTTTTTTTTTTTGCACAAAGTTGTCACTAAATGATATATTGCTCAAACATGCCATGGGAATATGTGAAATTACACCCCAAAATACATTCTGTTGCTTCTCCTGAGTACGGGGATACCACATGTGTGAGACTTTTTGGGAGCCTAGCCGCGTATGGGACCCCGAAAACCAAGCACCGCCTTCAGGCTTTCTAAGGGCGTAAATTTTTGATTTCACTCTTCACTGCCTATCACAGTCTCGGAGGCCATGGAATGCCCAGGTGGCACAAAACCCCCCCAAATGACCGCATTTTGGAAAGTAGACACCCAAAGCTATTTGCTGAGCGGTATAGTGAGTATTTTGCAGACCTCACTTTTTGTCACAAAGTTTTGAAAATTAAAAAAAAGAAAAAAAAAATTTTTTTTTTGTCTTTCTTCATTTTCAAAAACAAATGAGAGCTGCAAAATACTCACCATGCCTCTCAGCAAATAGCTTGGGGTGTCTACTTTCCAAAATGGGGTCATTTGGGGGGGGTTTGTGCCACCTGGGCATTCCATGACCTCCGAAACTGTGATAGGCAGTGAAGAGTGAAATCAAAAATGTACACCCTTAGAAATCCTGAAGGCGGTGATTGGTTTTCGGGGGCCCGTACGCGGCTAGGCTCCTAAAAAGTCCCACACATGTGGTATCCCCGTACTCAAGAGAAGCAGCAGAATGTATTTTGGGGTGCAATTCCACATATGCCCATGACCTGTGTGAGCAATATATCATTTAGTGACAACTTTGTGCAAAAAAAAAATAAATAAATAAATAAATTGTCACTTTCATGCAACTTGTGTCAAAATATAAAATATTCCATGGACTCAACATGCCTCTCAGCAAATAGCTTGGGGTGTCTACTTTCCAAAATGGGGTCATTTGGGGGGGGTTTGTGCCATCTGGGCATTTTATGGCCTTCAAAACTGTGATAGGTAGTGAGGAGTAAAATCAAAAATGTACGCCCTTAGAAATCCTGAAGGCAGTGATTGGTTTTCGGGGCCCCGTATTTGGCTAGGGTCCCAAACAGTCCCACACATGTGGTATCCCCATACTCAGGAGAAGCAGCTAAATGTATTTTGGGGTGCAATTCCACATATGCCCATGGCCTGTGTGAGCAATATATCATTTAGTGACAACTTTTTGTAATTTTTTTTTTTTTTTTTTTTGTCATTATTCAATCACTTGGGACAAAAAAAATGAATATTCAATGGGCTCAACATGCCTCTCAGCAATTTCCTTGGGGTGTCTACTTTCCAAAATGGGGTCATTTGGGGGGGTTTTGTACTGCCCTGCCATTTTAGCACCTCAAGAAACGACATAGGCAGTCATAAATTAAAGGCTGTGTAAATTCCAGAAAATGTACCCTAGTTTGTAGGCGCTATAACTTTTGCGCAAACCAATAAATATACACTTATTGACATTTTTTTTACCAAAGACATGTGGCCAAATACATTTTGGCCTAAATGTATGACTAAAATTGAGTTTATTGGATTTTTTTTAGAACAAAAAGTAGAAAATATCATTTTTTTTCAAAATTTTCGGTCTTTTTCCGTGTATAGCGCAAAAAATAAAAACGGCAGAGGTGATCAAATACCATCAAAAGAAAGCTCTATTTGTTGGAAGAAAAGGACGCAAATTTCGTTTGGGTACAGCATTGCATGACCGCGCAATTAGCAGTTAAAGCGACGCAGTGCCAAATTGGAAAAAGTGCTCTGGTCAGGAAGGGGGTAAATCCTTCCGGGGCTGAAGTGGTTAATAATAACTACTGCAGTAGGGAACAGACACAAAATATACACTCCGCATCCTTCCAAATAACTGTTCTGCTTTAATATGACGCAATTGAAGGTTTTTATACACATAATTACGTAGGTATAACATTAATATTACAAATGCACGTTTATGGTAACAAAGGGCTTAACATAGATAGACTAATTCTAATCAAGATTCGAGAGAATGCAAACATGTAACAAAGACATTATTAGTGCCATGTGCACAGTGAGCAATACATACAAAATAGAAACCAATTATATACAGAACTTACAAATCTCCTTAACGGGGCGTGGCAGGGGTGTGTCCTATGTCTACATACTTTTGGTAATGGGTGTCCCTCGTTTCCATCTTAAAAAAGTTGGGAGGCATGGCTATAGCCAGTAGCACTGATCAGTGTATTCTGATGGTGGGAGAATCCTCCCCGTTGCCAGAATATAATGGCACAGCAGGGAGGATACCTCCATCTACCTTGAGTGTGTGTGGATGCCTTTGCCACTGCACTGCCCATATATTAAATCAGGAGTAAAGGTCGAAAAAAAGAAACAAGTTGGGCCCCTGGGTGGTTTAAATCATAATGTGCTAGTATGCACCACATACTAGCATATTATAACAGACCTACCATAAATCGAAGCCCACCAGTGGCGCAGCGGAGCTTCCATCTTCATCCGGGAGTCACGGTCGCAGCATAGCACTCTCAATGAATGGCATACTTCAGTATGCCATCCTTTCAGAGTACAGTGCACATGCGCCGGTGATGTCACTGGCCTCTACAAATGTGAATATCTCCTAAACGGTACACAGCTATTCACTGTACTTACAGGCCTAATTAGAGTCTTACATACCTGTAGGTACCATTAATTAAGCATAGTTTACTACTGGTTAAAATACATAGTTAAATATAATTTTTAATGCAAGCAGTGTCAGTATCTGAATTTGGCTTCAGCCACTTGTAGCCCCTATTTTTCTGATTTATGCATTGTCTCTGGATCACAAAAAAACTGAATTATGTACACAGATATGTTTAGTTTTTGGAACTCATAACTGAACGCTTATAATTCTGCTTACTGCACATTTCTCTTCATATCACTGAATTATACAGTTAAAAATACTCTACATCATTTCAATATACAGAAAAAGGTAATAGGTACATACAAACTACTGTACTTTTTTGTTTTTAGTTATTAAAGCACTTCTGCCATCTAGTGGTTTAAGCAGATAAAGCAAGAGCTTGCTTTTAAATGTTATTTTAGTATTAGTATTAGTATTAGTATACTAAATACTAAAGTATAGCTTTAGTTTTTAGTATACCAGCATCATTTGTTAAATAGTTCTCCATCTTTCTACTAATTTAATATTATTCAGACTTTTCTCTTTATTTTTTCCCTTTTTGATATAAAGGGTCAATCTGTGATTAAATCTGCCAACATCTGAAAAGCTGTTGTGTCTTCCTGCTCTGAAACCTCAGCAATCAGCTGTTTGAATGACACCAAAAAAATGCATAGCTGCTTGTATATCTTAGAAGCAACACAGAATCCCCCTGGATACCCAACAGCTAGCTGTAATGTACTGATGAAAGTGGATTGCTGCAAATGGCAGCAGATTGAGAGCTTACAAGTAACAATATGCAAGCGACTGATTGGCTAATGGGGAAATGCATGGAGGGCTCCCTCTAATTTCCTGTAGGGTAGGATGCAGACTGGAGAGAGAGGGACAGCACTCTACACCAATCATACCTCTACAACTTTTTACAGTCCATTCAAAGAATGTTAATATGCTTAAAGAGGGAAGAAGGGCATGGATGACTTTCACAGTGCATTCTTTTTTTAATTAACCAGCCATACGGCTTAGGAAAGTTCATTGATCAAGCTGTGCTGTTTAAAGCTTATGCTTAGTCAAAAATTAAATAAGCACAAGGGACATTACTTACTACTAATTGAATGCATCCCTTGTGCTGCTGGCTCCAGCATTCATTGCAACCTTCTTCCATAATCCCCCCTACCCCTGCCACCGCACTGCAGCAGGGGTTAATAAAGCCAAGGGCCTCATCAAATGAAGTCATCAAGAGTGCCCACACTTTCTGCCCTCTTCCTCCATTCATAGAACCTGTACTATATTTTCTATGAATGAAACCTGATCTATGAATGGAGGAGGTGTGCTTTCATTTATCTATCCGTCCTGCATTTATAGAGCACACTTCATTCATTGAAGCTGTAGTATGGCATCTACGACTGGAGGAGCTAGGTGGAAAGACAGGCATTGTCGGGCACTCTTGATAAGTGCCTTTTACAGGTCCATTGGCTCTGTTAACCCCTCACTGCACCGGAAAGTTACGGTGGCAGGGGTAGGGGGTGGGATGGGTAAAGAAAAATTTGCAGGAGCCAGCAGCACAAGGAACACATTGGATTAATAGTATGCAATGTCCCTTCTGCTGATTTTTATTTATTTTTTATTCTGACTAAATTTAGGCTTTAACTGTATATGTCCGGATTGTTAGGGGCCTGGCTATGTTGTCTGGCTGGGTTGCCTGGATCACAAGAGTGGCTGAACAGAATGATAAATCTATCAGCAGGTAGGATCGCTCACATAGCAGTTGTTAATAGTAAACACAGAGGGCTTTCTGAAAGACACGATAAGTAAACCTAGATACGCCCTTTGTCAATGTTTACCTCCAAAACAAAGAACAAATTACAGCTTTAAATGAAACATCAAATTTGCTGACAAAACAAAGAGAGAGTGTTTTATCCTGGGATGTGGCTTTATTATTCATCCAATCTAAATATTGATACTTCGCCTAGAACTAACCAACTATCAAATCACAGTTTCATAGCTACCGTATGACATTGGCACTTAAAGACAGGAATCCAACAATAGGGACAATACCTTATACTTGTATGTCTATAGCATGTCTTTAGTGTTGTATTTCAGAACAGACTACTTAATCACAGTACTAAGGCTTCATTCAGGTGTGTGGGAGACCTACGCAGCAGTATAGAGACCCTCCTCCTCCCCCAAATGCATACTAGACCTTTTGATTCTTCTTTGTATTTTGAGGGGGTACCTCATGCAAAAAATAAAAAATAAATGCATGAGATTCCTCAGGATATCCATACTCAGCTCTTCGGGGCTGGTACTCTTCTGGTCCCCCTAAAAGTCCATACCAGACCCTTAATCCAAGGATTCTCCACCCCTCCCAGAAGCATACCAGGCCACATGCCCTCAACATGGGGGGTTGCCTTGTCAGGGCTTCATCCCCACAACCCAACCCTTCTGGTTGTGGGGGTCTGTTGGTGGGGGCCTTATTGGAATTCGGAAGTCCTTTTTAATAATAAAGGGACAGCCAGATACTGTCCTCGTCTCTACGTAAATGAGCATTGGGTACAAAATGCCCCCACTCGTTCATAAAAAAAAAAGATGTAACCTGGTAGTAAAGACACCAAAACCTTTGAGAAGTTCTTTACTAAAAAAAATTGAAAATCCCCAAAAATGTCCCTCATTATAAATCCATCTTCAATCACAATACTTGCCAATATCTGATGATCCCCCATACATAGCTGGTCCTCGACAGTAACACTAGCCAAATGACAGCTCTTTGAGAAGTCATCGGCTAAATAAAGGAAGGAGCAGGGATAGTGATGACATCATTGCACAAATATAGCCATGGCCATTATTAGGCAATGATGTACTGTAAAGACTCCATTCCTCGTCCATTTGCTTACATGGCCAGGAATTCCCAGCCATGTAAGTGAATAGGCTGGGTGACATCAGTGGTTGGTAAGGATGCAGCAAGTGCAAGCAAGTTGCTGCTTCCTTAACAGCCATTGACAGCGGGAATAGTGGTGACATCATTGCCCAAATATGGTAGTGTAGCCATATATAGGCAATGATGTAACCTGCTCCAATGCCCGTCCATTTTGTTATGTGGCCAGGGATTCCCGGCCATGCAGGTGAATGGTTCGGGTGATGTCAGTGGTTAGTAAGGACATAGCATGTGCAAGCAGCTAAATATATAAAACATGCAGCGGTTCATATAAGTCTGTAAAACAGAATATAGAAAAAAGTCTTTGGGAGAAAAAGCCAGAAGAGAGAGTGTCCCAGCACCAGCCTCGGAGTGACAGAATTTATTGAAGGAGTCAGCAATGAGCAATTCTACTCACAATTCCAAATCAGGAATTGTGAGTAGAATTGCTGGTTGCTGACTCCTTCAATAAATTCTTCATTAAGAAGGACCCTCCCACCAAGACCCCCCGGACACAACGCGGGAGGGGAAGAGGAGGTCTTTGGAACTGCCAGGAATGGAACCCCTTAAAGCCAGGTCATCATTCGGCATTGGGTTTTTCAAGCTTAAAAGCAACACCAAGTAAAAAACTGCCAGTACACCTAATCTGGGTAAACTGCATTAGTATCGGAAGTGGATACGTGCTGGACTGCTGGAGATTGGAGGTCTATGAGGTGGTCCTTAGGGTACTGGCTTTATTATGCATGTTGGAGTCTCCCATGTGAAGTGTCAACATGTCTGGTTGACGAACGGCCGTTCAGAAATGAACTGAAAAGCACGAAATGAAAAGCGCAAACTGAAAAGCGCTAATTGAAAAGCGTGAAATGAAAAGCGCAAACTGAAAAGCGCTAAATGAAAAGCGCGAATCAACACTGACCAAACTTCTACTAACACGAAATTAGCAGAAGGAGCCCAAAGTGTGGCGCTAAAGAGCTGAAAAACCACGTAGTACATCACTACGTTTGTGTTTGTTGGCCGACAATTCCTTGCCGTTTGTATGCAAGACAAGTTTGGGCCAACGCCCTTGGGACAAAAGTCCATGGTTTTGTTGGCAGAAAATCCCATTGTGTGTATGAGGCTTTCGTGTTTGTTTATTCAGTTTGCAACAGATTCTTTCGTCAATGCTATACAGCAAGGATGGACAAATCTTCCAGTGTATTTGGACATCCACTGCTGGAGACTGTCAGAATATCTGATTGGATGCAGCTGCTGTTTGGCCACAAACTTTCTATCTGGCTCCTTTGCTTTTCAATCAAAGGATGTTGGGTGGGAAGGTGCTGTCAGGGACACCCACAGAGAAAATTTTGTCCTATTCATCAAGAAGCAGCCAAAGTTCACATAGAGTAGTCTTTCTCAACCTTTTCAACACAGAGAAACCCTTGAAAAAAATTCTATCTCAGGGAACCCCTGCTAAAAATGACTTTATCTACAACTTATCATACACTAGTGTGATGGTCAGTGGGAAGAATGCTCCTTACACTTGTAGTCATTGGGAAGAACCTTCCCTTTACAGATAGCTAAATGGATCAATGGTGTCAGTGGGAGAGGCAGAAATTGTTCATTGCTCAAGGAACCCCTAGCAACCTCTGGAGGAACCCTGGCTGAGAAACCCATGGCATAGTGTATGGCCATGTTAAGAGAGGCTGTACCTTACTTTGAAGAGATCTCCTCTTGCTTCTTGTTGGGTCTTGAAAATAATCTCTAAAGGGACACAGATAGCAAAAATATATTTCAGAGTGTTTTAATCATTCTACCCAGAAATTAATAAAAGGATCGTCTTTATATATACATTAAAGCTGAACTTCAGCTATTATCTTAATTGCATACTTATGTTGGTCAAGCTTGGCACAATGTAAGTATGGATATCTCAAATCTGAAGGACCTCAGTGGAAGCTGACATTCACTGTAGTAGTCGGCGCTACTACAGTGGTCACCTTGATCTTCCAGGTCCTGTGCTAAGAAGCTGCCCTACTGCACATTGACCACAGGGGTTGCTCACTCTGCAAAGTCGCCATTCATAGAATGCCTTGTATTTTTTTCAAAGAATACAAGCATTCTCCCCGGCTAAGTTCAGACCTTTGCATGTCAGGAATGCATGCAAAATCACATGCTTTTCATGCAGAAAATCGTGCTGCTGTTTAGGAGATGCGCAGTGGTGCCATTAGCGCGCTACACTAAATCACATGCAGATGCGTGAGGGTGTAATTAATGGCACCCCCATGCATTTGCATGCGGTTCAGTGTGGCGCCTTTTTGTGAAAAAACAGGGACTTCTTTTCCGCACTATGAACTACACATGGGAACTCATGAAAATGTGCAGAAATGCACCCGCGCTTGGTCATCCCTGTGGGCGTGAACCAAGCCTAATTGGACAAGGTGGAGAAAATGGATAGTGATGAAGTCTCCATCTCATCCAGTCAGAACATACCTTGTATTTATCGACAGGCGTACCCAGCAGGTAAGTACTAAAGGATGTAACTGGGTTGTCCCTTAACTAGTTAAAAGAAAACCTGAACCTGTTCTGTACATTGGTTGCTATAATATTATGCGTATTGAAAGCATACTATGTTCCTTTCACTGGGTGTGTGAAATGTACAGCACGTCAAACTGATTCCCTGACAACAACAGCAGAAGGGAGTGAACGCTCTCAGTATATCAGATAAGCAGCCTCACCCACCATTTAAGGAACAATACAAAAATCTGAAGTATATTTGAGGCAAGCCTTCAGCCTATGGATTTGAATATTTACTTATTTTATAATAAACTAATACATTAGTTTGTAAGCATTATTTTGATAGTTTTGTATTTGCATTAGTGATTGCATGACATATTTACACAGATCAGTAGTTATCAGTGCCGCCAGCTTGGCGACAGTGTCCTTTGGCACACAGCTCTGAGGATTTGGCATGGCTGCTCCCAGCAAAAGGATGAAGTGATTATACAGAACTAGAACCTAGCTTAGTGATGGAGCAGCAGTTCCCCCTGAATGATGTAAAAATGTATTTTAACAAAATGGTAGTTAACTATTTTTTAGTACTCTGATGCTCTTTGTCGGTGCCAGGCACTGTGATAGTATGAACCAGCAGCTTTGTTTTTAAACAAACCTAATGTGACCACTGTGTAGCGGTCACATTGTCAGGGACTATGCTGACTTGAAGCAATGCCTGTGTAATCTTGAGGTCTATAGTGCAGGGACTACTTTGAAGTCACTGCGACTTGAAGTGGCACAGATATAAACGGTACTCATTGGAGATCATGGGGTATGGCTTGTCATGCAACTTTGCAGTCCCAAGTCGCAGGACAAGTCGCACAAGTGTAAAAGGGGCCTAAGACTGTACATATCATCACAATTACTTCGTGCATCTAGGTGGATTATACCTTGTTTTTTTCAGGACAAATTGAGCTTAATTTTTGTTTTATTATCAAAGCTGGCCAAAACTAGTAAAAAAAACATTGTTTTAAATGTAGCTGTATGTTTCCTGTTACTACCAAAACCTACCACCAAAGATAAACCCAAAATAAATTCTCCTGCTCTATCATAGGGATACCACATAACCAGGGCAGGACTTTCCATTGGGCTTGACTGGGCTCATGCCCATGGGTTCCGGCCAATAGGGGGCCCCGCGGGCCCCGCCTGTTTCGAAAGCTGCCGAGAGCGGCCGAAAGCTGCCGAGAGCCGCCGAAAGCCGCCGAGAGCCGCAGAGAGTGGCCGAAAGCTGCCGAGATACACACGCCATTTTTAAACTGAAAGGCTGCAATGACAAGGCAGCAATGACACTGGAGCAAGGCTACACTGACAAGTCTGCAAATGACACTGAGACAAGGCTACACTGACAAGGCTACACTGACAAGGCTACACTGACAAGGCTGCAATGACACTGACAAGGCTGCAGATGGACACTGATAAGTCTGCATTGATGGGCATTTAAATGTAAGTTTTTTTCCTTAAACTTTCCTCCTAAAAGTTTTTTTCCTTAAAATTCCCTCCTAAACTTGGGGTGCATGTTATACGCCGATAAATACGGTAATTATCATTTTATCCATTTTTATTGCTTTTATTAATCGTGGACCCAGGACGAATACCAGCACAGTATCCCCCATTTATACGCTTATATATTATCTACTTTTGTGAGTAGCCATTTGGCTGTTTTGTCTTGTCCAATTAAACAGACGTTCTTTAATACTGCACTGAGTCTGGCGCACCTTGTCCTTTTCTATTTCTGTTTTATAGAACTGTTCATATGTATAGAAGGTAGGGCCCGAAAGTGACTCAAGCCCAGGGGCCTCCACCACCCTAAGTCCTGCCCTGCACATAACTGACACTGATGTTACGTTAAAAAAAAATTCTGCCCAAAATATGCTGACCCTGATCCTTGACCCTTACTTGACTCAAACATTAACCCTGGCACAGACCTAGATCAAACCTTGGTCTAGGTATTTTTTCTTTATTTTTTATTAATTCTTTTTTTTTTGTGATAATAATTTTTTTTTATATGCACTTTATTTTTTCTTTCTGCAAGGAAAGAGAAAGATATTGTATCTTTCCTCTCCATTCACAGAGAGAGAAATACAAAGGGGCAGGCTTCAAAGTGACTGATCACTGTGGTAGCCAATTAGAGGCTACCATAGCGATCAGGTGACCCAGAATCAGGAGATCCAGGTCCTGATAGTACGGGGGCCTGAGGCTTTTGGTGAGACCTTGGTATCTGTGCTGGGAATGTGCTGTGCGGTGCACTCCCAGCACAAAGGGAGATACACATATATGTGGCCCCACGGAAAAAAGCCCAGTGCAGTGGGGTCGTATATATGTATTACGTATGCGGGAAGGGGTTAAACTTGTGTTCACACTGCTGCCATCCGATTATGATCCAATTTTCAGTACAATTATTCAGTGCAACTTGGATGCAACGTGGTTTGTGTAGCGGTACCCCCATGAGGACTTCTGATTGACTCCATACCCCACTGGCATCCCTGACTCTGCAGATCCTCTCTTACCTCTGACACCTTGGGTTCCATGCTGTAATAAGATGTTATCAATGAGAATCTCACACAATGTCATTGAACCCTTCAGAATGTTTACTAAATTGAATATTAACCACTAGGCATCCACGCTATAGCCGAAAGATGGCTACAGCGCGGACTCCAATTGCCGGGAGGGCGTCCCTGGACATCCTCCTGTTTACTCCCACGTTGTGCGCGCCTGGGGGCGTGCATCAGGGAAATTCTGCGCTGGCCGTGTCCCTTGGACACAGCTAGTCACAGATCGCTGTAAATGGCCAATCACAGCAGCCGTTTACAGTGCGATCGGAGCTTCCAATGAGAGATGATCTCAAGTGTAAACATATGAGATTATCTCTCCTCACACAGAGACCGCATGTGAGGAGAGAGAGGATCTGTGCTGCAGCGTGAGTGCCAGCCGTTTTGTGAACATAGATTTAACTAGTGAAAACACACATCAGAGTCATCAGTGCCACATGTCATCAGTGCCACTTATCAGTGCCATCTGCCAGTGTCACGTGTCATCAGTGCCAAGTATCAGTGCCATCTGTCACCAGTGCCATCTGCCAGTGTCACGTATCATCAGTTCCATGTATCAGTGCCATCTGTTGTCAGTGTCATCTGTCATCAGTGCCATCTGTCATCAGTGTCACCTGCCACATCAGTGCCACCTGTCATTGTCACCTGCCACATCAGTGCCACGTTTCATCAGTGCCACAGCAGTGCCACATCAGTTCCATGTATCAGTGCCATCTGCCAGTGTCACGTGTCATCAGTGCCACGTATAAGTGCCATCTGCCAGTGTCATCAGTGCCACGTATCAGTGCCAGCCGTTTTGTGAACATAGATTTAACTAGTGAAAACACACATCAGAGCTCAACAGTGCCCATACAGTGCCACATCTGTGCCATTCGTGCCACAGTGCTCATCACTGTTATAGTCACAGTGCCATCTGTCATCAGTGCCATCTATCAGTGCCTTCCCAGTGCCATCTGTCGTCAGTGCCATCTGTCAGTGTCACCTGCCACATCAGTGCCACCTGTCAGTGTCACCTGCCACATCAGTGCCACGTTTCATCAGTGCCACATCAGTGCCACATGTCATCAGTGCCATCTGCCAGTGTCACGTGTTATCAGTGCAACGTATCAGTGCCATCTGTCGCCAGTGCCATCTTCCAGTGTCATGTGTCATCAGTGCCACATATCAGTGCCATCTGTCAGTGCCATCTGTCGTCAGTGTCATCTGTCATCAGTGCCACCTGTCATCAGTGTCACCTGTCAGTGTCACCTGCCACATCAGTGCCACCTGTCAGTGTCACCTGCCACATCAGTGCCATGTTTCATCAGTGCCACATCAGTGCCACATCAGTGCCATCTGCCAGTGTCACATGTCATCAGTGCCATCTGTCACCAGTGCCATCTGCCGGTGTCACGTGTCATCAGTGCCATGTATCAGTGCCATCTGTCAGTGCCATCTAAAGTCAGTGCCACATGTCATCAGTGCCACATATCAGTGCCACGTATCAGTGCCATCTGCCAGTATCACGTGTCATCAGTGCCACGTATCAGTGCCATCTGTCACCAGTGCCATCTGCCAGTGTCACGTATCATCAGTGCCACGTATCAGTGCCATCTGTCAGTGCCATCTGTCGTCAGTGTCATCTGTCATCAGTGCCACCTGTCATCAGTGTCACTTGCCACATCAGTGCCACCTGTCATTGTCACCTGCCACATCAGTGCCATGTTTCATCAGTGCCACAGCAGTGCCACATCAGTGCCACCTATCAGTGCCATCTGCCAGTGTCACGTGTCATCAGTGCCATGTATCAGTGCCATCTGTCACCGGTGCCATCTGCCAGTGTCACGTGTCAACAGTGCCACCTATCAGTGCCATCTGTCAGTGCCATCTGTCGTCAGTGTCATCTGTCATCAGTGCCACCTGTCATCAGTGTCATCTGTCAGTGTCACCTGCCACATCAGTGCGACCTGTCAGTGTCACCTGCCACATCAGTGCCACGTTTCATCAGTGCCACATCAGTGCCACATCAGTGCCATCTGCCAGTGTCACATGTCATCAGTGCCATCTGCCAGTGTCACATGTCATCAGTGCCATCTGTCACCAGTGCCATCTGCCAGTGTCACGTGTCATCGGTGCCACGTATCAGTGCCATCTGTCAGTGCCATCTGTCATCATTGCCATCTGTCATCAGTGCCGCATGTCATCAGTGCCACATATCAGTGCCATCTGCCAGTATCACGTGTCATCAGTGCCACGTATCAGTGCCATCTGTCACCAGTGCCATCTGCCACTGTCACGTATCATCAGTGCCATGTAGCAGTGCCATCTGTCAGTGCCATCTGTCATCAGTGTCATCTGTCATCAGTGCCACCTGTCATCAGTGTCACCTGCCACATCAGTGCCACCTGTCATTGTCACCTGCCACATCAGTGCCATGTTTCATCAGTGCCACAGCAGTGCCACATATCAGTGCCATCTGCCAGTGTCACGTGTCAACAGTGCCACGTATCAGTGCCATCTGTCATCAGTGTCATCTGTCATCAGTGCCATCTGTCATCAGTGTCACCTGTCAGTGTCACCTGCCACATCAGTGCCACCTGTCATCAGTGTCACCTGCCACATCAGTGCCATCTGTCAGTGTCACCTACCACATCAGTGCCACCTGTCAGTGTCACCTGCCACATCAGTGCCATGTTTCATCAGTGCCACTTCAGTGCCACGTATCAGTGCCATCTGCCAGTGTCACATGTCATCAGTGCCACGTATCAGTGCCATCTGTCACCAGTGCCATCTGCCAGTGTCACGTGTCATCAGTGCCACGTATCAGTGCCATCTGTCAGTGCCATCTGTCGTCAGTGCCATCTGTCATCAGTGCCACCTGTTATCAGTGTCACCTGTCAGTGTCACCTGCCACATCAGTGTCACCTGTCAGTGTCATCTGCCACATCAGTGTCACGTGTCATCAGTGCCACATATCAGTGCCATCTGTCACCAGTGCAATCTGCCAGTGCCACGTGTCATCAGTGCCACATATCAGTGCCATTTGTCATCACTAAGAATGTCACAAAGATTATTTTCAGCCGAGGAGGCATACAATATTCTTGGGGCCGACGAGAGCAATGGGGAGCTCTCTGCTTTGGATTCCTCATATTCAGATTCTGAGTCTGACATGGACTACAAGCCTGTCCTAGCTGTGGAACACTGACAGCCTCAGAGGAGGATGAAAGTCCGCCCGCCAGAGGATGGCGTACTGGTGAGGAGGCAGTGCCATCCACCAGCACCACAATGCCATCCACCAGCACCGCAGTGCCATCCACCAGCACCGTAGTACCTAGGCAAAGGCCACGTACCAGTGGGGTGTCACCTCAGTCCCAAAGGGTTAGGTCCCATGCCAGCCTTCCCTATTCCCTTCAGAACCCCTTATGGCTTCTTCCTAATTCAGGAAAAGCTATCATTCCCCCTTTCACTGCTCGGCCAGGAGTCCAGGTGGACACAGAAAATTTTTCACCAATAGATTTTTTCAACCTAATTTTTACTGAGGGCATGCTTGCATCAATTGTGGCCCAGTGCAACCTATATGCCCAACAATTTATAGCAAGTAACCCAACGTCCTATTAGGCCCATCCCTACGAGTGGGGAGCCCTAACAGTGGAGGAGTTTAAAATGTTTTTGGGCCTCACATTCTGTATGGGACTAACCAAAAAAAAGTTTTACGTTCATATTGGTTAACCCTCCCCGAAATGACCCAAATTTTGACAAGCTTTATAAAATTCGGCCACTACTAAATTATTTTTCTGATATCTTCCCCCAGTTGTTTACCCCAGACCAACACATATGCGTGGATGAGTCCCTTGTCAAATTTACTGGCAGGCTGGGCATAAAACAATTTATTCCCACCAAAAGGGCCCGCTTTGGGGTGAAGATGTATAAATTGTGCAACCGAGCTACAGGGTATACCTATGCCCGGTATACGAAGGGAAGGACACCCAGCTACATCCCCCTTTGGCTACATCCCCCTTTGTCCAGAATACATTGGATCGAGTGGGAAAGTTGTTTGGGAACTCATAAACCCACTCCTGGAGAAAGGCTACCATTTGTATGTGGACAATTTTTATACTAGTTTGCCCCTGTTCTGCAACCTTCACAGAAAGAACACTCCAGCATGTGGCACTGTTAGGAAGAACCGGAAGGGCTTTCCTCAAAGCATCGTCAACAAGAAGCTAAGAAGAGGGGAGATGGCGAGTTTACGATCCACAATAATACCTTTGTGGAGATCACCAGGAGGAATGGCCGAATCCAAAAGCCAACATGTATCCATGAATACAACATGTTCATGGGGGTGTCAACTTCAACGACCAAATGCTCGAACCCTACCTTGCCACAAGATGAACATACCAGTGGTATAAAAAAGTTTCAATTTATTTGTTTAATTTGGCCATATACAACAGCTACGTTATTTATCACAAATCCACTGAAAGCCCCAAATCCTTCCTTGGCTACCTTCCTTCCTTGGCTACCAGGAGGAAATCACCACTGCCCTTGTATTCCCGGCCCACCAGAAACCATTCGATCCGATGTGATTAGCAGACTCTCTGAACAACACTTTCCCGAAAAAATCCCTCCCAGACCAACAGGCCAAAAATGGCAGAAAAAATGCCGGGTGTGCACCAAAGGAGGAGTGAAAAAGACACCACTTTTTATTGTCCCCAATGTCCTTCCCAACCAGGCCTTTGCATAGTTGACTGTTTCCGCCGTTACTATACTTCACTAAATTCTTAGTGAAGTATGGGAAACATAACCCTCACTTCCTGCCATTTACCTTCACACCCCTTATGCCTCTACTTGCTCTGTAACTGACCCTGGCTTGTTATTCGACCGCGCTTCTGCCTACCGATTCTGTACATACCTCTGCCTGATCTGGAACTGACCCTGGACTGTTTGACCATCCTTTTTGTCTGCCTCTTGGACTGATCTTGTACCCTGCCACTGGACTAGTGGGATTCATAACACGGGGATCTCACATATGTGAGGGGCTCCAGAATTGTTTTTCTGGATGAAGAAAACATTTTTTTTGTTTTCTCATTCCTAGATTAGGGTCTGGAGACTTGGAGGCTTCAAAGAGATTTGGGTGGGAGAAGCCTCTACCCCTGTCCCCATTCTGTCCTGAACGAGGCCCTACTTCTGCCTGCTGCCTGTAGGACCTATGCCATCATGCCTCTGCCTGTCACATGAACTGAACACACCACATGGATGGACCATGTTCCTGCCTACTACCAGGATCAATATTTTGGCACTGCTGACAATCTCTGCCTGCACTGACCCTGGACTGTATATGGACAGTATCCCTGCCTGCTGCCTGTACTGACGATGGACTAGGTGTTCCTGCCTATTGCCTGGACAATTGCGTTCGCTTTTGCTGACCAAGTCCCTGCCTGCTGCCTGGACCAGTGCTATCCTCCTGTGGATAACTGTGCTACTAAAACCACAGGTAATCTTTTTTTTACCCTTTGCTCAGCAGAATGTATTTTGGGGTGTAATTCTTGGTATGTGCATGCTATGTGTCCCTAGAACACCTGATGGTGTTTCTTGTATGTGGCCAGGCTGTGTAAAAGTCTCACACATGTGGCATCGCCATACTCAGGAGGAGTAGCAGAATGTATTTTGGTGTGTCATTTTTGCTATGTACATGCTATGTGTTGGAAATATCTTATAACTTTGTGTAAAAAAATGCGTTTTCATTTTTTTTCCACATTTTCCAAAAACTTCTGGAAAAAAATGAACCATTCAAAACACTCATTATGCCTCATAGATTATGTTGGGGTGTTAGCTTTCCAAAATGGGGTCATTTTGTGGGCGTTTCCATTGTCCTGGTGCTCAAGGGCCTTCAAAAGTGTAATAGGTGGTTGAGAAATTAGATGTGTAATTTATGCTCCTAAAAACCTTGAAGGTGCTATTTCAATATTGGGCCTCTGTATGTGGCCAGGCTGTGTAAAAGTCTCATATATGTGGTATCGCCATACTCAGGAGGAGTAGCAGAATGTATTTTGGGGTGTCATTTTTGCTATGTACATGCTATGTGTTAGAAATATCTTATAAATAGACAACTTTGTGTAAAAAAAAAAATGCGTTTTCATTTTTTTTCCACGTTTTCCAAAAACTTCTGGAAAAAAATGAACCTTTCAAAAGACTCATTATGCCTCATAGATTATACATTGGGGTGTTAGCTTTCCAAAATGGGGTCATTTTGTGGGCGTTATCATTGTCCTGGTGCTCCAGGGCCTTCAAAAGTGTAATAGGTAGTCAACAAGTTAGATGTGTCATTTATGCTCCTAGAACACCTGATGGTGCTCCCTACATGTTGGGCCTCTCTATGTGGCCAGGCTGTGAAAAAGTCCCACACATGTGGTATCGCCATACTTAGGAGTAGTAGCAGAATGTATTTTGGGGCGTCATTTGTGGTATACACATGCCATGTGTACTGAAATGGGCAGGTGCCCGCTCACCACACTAGACTCAAAGGCTGCAAGGCTCCATCCGGACTCCCCTCCTGATGTCTCAGTCTGATGACAAGATGGCGCCACCACGCTGTACAGATCCTCTGGATGGCTGGGATGCAGGAAAACCTCCAGATGTCCTGGCGCGGCACACCGATCCGCTTGCTAGGCCAGGCCGACGTCCCTCAGAGGCTGGCACTCCTGCCCCACGCTGCACAGGCCACAGCTTCCCGGTCACACAAACCTCCTGCTGGCAGGTATTGAAAGGCATCCAGAGAGAGCGAAAAAATGGCCGTGCCGTCTCTTTTATTACTGCTCCCACCATGCAGTGCTGTGCGCTTTGCATTGTCTGTACTGTAATTGAGGGCTAATCCAGCTAACAGAGTCACTTCCTCTTTCAAACTACATCACCCACAATGCTTTGCAGCGCTGCTTCTCAGGAATTAACAGAAAGTCCTAACAGCATTAAAAGGACACTAGAGGACACTAGGATGGCTGGGAGCCAAACTCATTTGCAACCATAACAACTGTAATGCCTTATATTAGCAAAACCCTTGGCTACACACCCCCCCACACTTAAACTCTTTGGTCCCCAAAGTCATGAAGATCAACACTTCATCTTGCTGAAAAGAAAGAGTAGATTATTAATGATTTTCTTTCTAATTACACTCCGATTTTACCAAATACTGACACACCTCTAGGTTTCTCTGGAACCATTTGTACACACTATCAGTAAGTTCATAATCGGTCTTCGAACAGGCCAGAGCTATTGCCGTGTCCCACCCATTGGTGCCAGAGGTTACAGCAGAGTCGCCCCCTACCCAATTAACAGTGGGAGGTGTAGCTTCAGGAGCTGGCCTACGAATGGTATGAATCTGCTCTTCAGAACTCTTTCCCTCATACGTGAGTCTCTTGGTAGGGTGCACATCCCGCCTTAACTGCATAGGTGAATATGTCTTTGACTGTATCCTTGACATCAGTCTGAACATTCCAGTCAATGGAGAGGTCCTTGGTTGCAGTTGTAGGAACTTGTGAGGGCTCCTCAATATCAGGAACTGGCAATACTACACTGGAGAAGCCCATCGAATCTCTAGTCTCCTGGTCAGGAACAACTTCTACAGCCTTGGTTCTTTCCACATCCTGCCGAGGTGACATTGTCCGAAACTCTGGCCCCCCAAGTGACCTTTGAATCATCTTCTGTGCTTCCATTGGCCGTTGAAGTACCACATTGCTGGTGTCTTTTGGTCGTTGAGGTACCACTCTGACTGCTTCTTTTGGTTGTTGGGGTACCACTCTGACTGTTTCTTTTGACTGTGGTGGCAATGCTCCACTAGTTTCCATCTCTTTGATCCTTTGTCGTATTCTCTTCAAAGGACTGGCTATTGAACTTTCTACCACAGGCTAAAACCAGGTAGGCACAGTCACCATATCATTCTCCTCACTCCTCCTTCTTTTTGATGAAGATGAAGACACCGGACCAGTAACTCGAGAATGCACATATTCTTCCCCAAATTCCTCATCTTCTTCATCACCCTCTTTCTCTTCTGATGAGGACACTGAACTAGGGGTTCGGGAATACACATAATCTTCTCCAAATTCCTCATCTTCTTCTTCCATTTCATCACTTACAGATGGCATTCCCTTCTGTGAGCGTGTGCGAGGTGGAGTTGGCTTTGGAGGAGGTAATAGAGGTGCTTGGGGCACCCTCACTGCGTCTGATAGTGATTCCTGTGCCACATCTTCACTGGTCCCTTCTCACCATCAGGTCTGATCTGATACACTGGTAAACCGGGAAATTGTTTACACACAATATAAGGCTGTGGCCTCCACTGATCTGCCAGCTTGTGTTTTCCAGGTACTCCCAGATTTTTCAGTAGCGCTCGATCACCTGGTTGTAAGTCCTGAATCTTCACTCTCAAATCAAAGTTTCGCTTATTTCGAGGCTCTCTAGTAGCAGCATGTTCCATGGCTTTCTCATAGGCTTGTCGCAGATACTTCTTCTGTCACATAAGCCCATTCTTCTGATTCCTCTTCCCTTCTATGAGGCCTGCGAGATAAAGCATCCGCATCTCGATTCCCAACTCCAGACCGGTACTTCAGGCTGAACTGAAATCCTGCCAAAGCTGCTAACCACCTGTTCCCTGTGGCATCGGGTTTTTCTGTGGTCAAAACGTAAGTTAAGGGATTGTTGTCCGCCTTGACAATGAACTCAGCTCCATACAAATAGTCTCTTAACTTATCTACCATGGTCCACTTGAGTGCCAAAAATTCCAGTTTGTGTACCGTGTAATTCTTCTCTGATGGGGTGAGGCTTCTACTTACATAGACCACTGGTCTCAATCCCCCTTTCTGTTCCTGATACAGCACTCCTCCCAGACCTTCTCTACTAGCGTCTACATGTAGCTCATAAGGCAGGCTAGGAACAGCGTAGGCCAAAACTGGAGCCTCTATGAGACGTCTCTTCAATTGCCAAAACACTCTTTCACATAGAGGAGTCCATTGACTCTGGACAGACTCTCCTTTCTGCGAACGCCACTCTTCTTGGGTTTCACTCCTTCTACTTCCTCTCCCGTGACCGCCTGCAATAACTCATTAAGAGGCCTGGCAATCTTAGCGAAGTTGGCCACAAATCTTCGGTAGTAAGAGCAGAAACCTAGAAAAGGCCTCAACTCATTCACAGTTCTTGGTCTAGGCCAGGTAGTGATGGCCTCCAACTTCTGGGGATCTGTGGAGACTCCCCCTACAGAAAACATATGACCCAAGTAAGTAACTGAAGTTCTGTAAACTGGCATTTCTCTAGAGACAGTTTCAGTCCTTCCTCATGAACACAAGAGAATACCTTTTCCAATCGGGTCTCATGCTCTTCTAGGGTCTTCCCGAACACAATGATGTCATCCAAATACACCAGGACTTCTACAAGATTCATGTCTCCCACTGTTCTCTCCATCAGGCGTTGAAAGGTGGCAGGGGCTTCTGACAGGCCCTGAGGCATCCGACTAAACTCGTAGAATCCCAATGGGCATATGAATGTCGTCTTCTCCTGATCTTCTGGGTGCATGGGAATCTGGTAATACCAGCTCTTCAAATCAAGCACACTAAACCACTTAGCTCCAGTAAGACACTGCAGGGCATCTTCAATATGGGGTGTGGTGTACTGGTCGGGAATGGTGTGTCGATTCAGGGTTCGATAGTTGATGCACATGCGCAACGACCCATTCTTTTTCCTTACTACCACGATGGAGGATGCATAAGGACTCTGGGATTCCTGAATGACTCCGGACCTTTTCAACTCTGCCAGCTGCTCTCTTAAGTTTTCCAAGTCACTGAGAGGTATTCTCCTGGCCCGTTCTCGGAAGAGTTTGTCTTCCTGAAGGCGAATTCTGTGTTTGGCATTTTTTGCACACCCTACATCGAAATCATCTTTGGAAAACAGCTTTTCCCATCTCATCAGCTGAGTCTTCACCCTGTTCTGCCAAGCAGGAGACAGGACCTCTGCACATCGCTGAAACTCTGCCTGTAACTGCCGGCCATTCTTCAAGTCTTTGACTTCTTCAGGGATTACCGGGGTGGCAGCGCTCACCTGCCCCACCAACATACGGGCTCCCAACTTAATGGGCTGATCAGTCACATTCTTCAACTGGATGGGCACTTTCCTTCCTTATCTGTGCAAATCTCGGGTAGGAACCAGCTCAGGAACCATCTCCAATCCAACTGCTTTGGCCTGCTCATCCATTTCCAACACCACAAATGGGCCTGGTTGATCCCAAGTCAGCTTGATGGTGACCTTTACATGAGCAACCTCACCCAGCTGTAGTACCCTCTCTTTAGTCTCCAACTTCCACAACCGCCCCACTCCTCCTTTCGGGGCCTTCTTCTCTCTTGCCACTCACCGGCAAGCTTTCAGTAACTGCAGGTGAATCTTATTGTTGGTGGACCCATCTTTGTTCAGTACTGAGGACAGCAGTCTTCTCACTAGGTCAGTGTTGGTCCCCACCAGTATGGAATTTCGCCCAGCCCCGGGTGGTCTGGGGCACACGACAGCCAATGCGTCGAAAGCTTCTTCTTTTCTGACAGCTGCTGGCCCAAAAGATATCTGGATAGGAATGTACCTGTCATATGGGCATCTGGTGGTTCCAATTCCCCATATCTCAAGCTCTTCCAGCTTCCTGGAGCTCTGTTTCCCATTGGGGTTCTCAGTTGGCTCCCTCACTGAGACCCCCTGGAGTTTTCCGTCGGTTGATCTTTCAGTAATGTTTTTAACATATTCACCAACTCCTCCAGTAGCACAGCATTCACTTCCTTTTCGTGGGCACTGGTTCTTAAAGTGTCCTGAATCACCGCACTTGTAGCACTTCCGAATACCCGTTTCTTTAACCTGGTGTTTGGTCTGTGCTTCCATCACCTGTAACAAAGCTTGCTGTACCTGTTCTTGGACTTGAGCTCCACTTTCTGTTGACTTGACGAGAGTGCCCTTTGGGGTGGATTGCACTATAGGAATCTTAGTGTACTCTCCCCACTCAGATTCCTCATCGCTCTCTTCCACGCCACCATCCACCTGAACTGATTGTGCAGCGATCTTCTCATTCTTCGGAAATGCCCTTGCTGCGAGACGAGCCTCCTGATTCTTCTCATCGAGGATGGCCATCTCTTCTCTCACCAACTCCATCAACTCTGGGTAAGAAGGGTCCTCTTTGGTACCTTTCAAGAGCAATTAAAGCACGATGGGATGATTCGGCCTAGCTCCTTGTAGGGTCTGATCCAACCGGACTTTGTCTGCCTCTGTAGGGTCGACACCTTTTTTTAGGATGATCTGGTGCAGAATTTGGTCTATGCGGAAATATATTCCGACAACTTCTCTCCTCTCATCTGGTGGGTATGCTCAAACTTATAAATCAGATCAAACAGCTTCTCCACTCGTCCGTAAACAGCATAGAGGGCCTCGATATAGTCCCAGTCCCCTCTTCAAGCTCCAGATGACATCCGCTGCTGGGTTCAACAAGCTCTCGCTAATTCGCAGTCTTTCCACTGGCCCTGACACGTTCCAGTCTTCTATGGCCTGCATAGCCTGCTCCATCCAACTATCAAATTCTTCTTCCCCATCAGGTCTAGAGATACGACCTAAAAAGGTCGGTAGCTTCTGATATCCCTCATTGGTGGATGTCTTGTGACTCTGTATCAGACTGTCTACTAGGCGACTCATGTCCAGATAGAATGATGCAGGAGGCATCCCAGTTCCTGGGCTTTCCACTGCTACACTGGTGATATTTGGATTCCCCCCAGTTGGACTGCCTGCAACTGAGCTCTCTGGTGGTGGCCCAGGGAACTTCTCACCCGCCTCCTCTGACAACTGTACTGGGATCACATGGCCATCCAGGCCTTCTGCTAGACTCACCAAGCCCTTCTTGAACTCTGCCAGAATGCCCTCTTTCCACTCTAGAAGGGCATAGGTGAAATCTTCCTCCAGGTCATGTTTCAGGTCCAAGAGGTAGGACCCCTGTTCTGGGAGAGCCTTTCTCATCAACTGCAGTACCTCTTTATCGAACCAGCAGACTCCTGGTAGCCTCAGAACTGTGGTTTTCTCCAACCGGCTCCCATACTCCTGGCTCCATTCAGTGGCCATAGCTGAGTCCATGACTTCTTCTACTTTGGACTCATCAACTGATCTGCTCAGGCACTCCAGATGGGATATCTCAGTGGGACCTCCAAATGTAGCAGTACCCCCATTAGGGCTGCTGATTGACTCCATACCCCACTGGCTACCCCGACTCTGCAGATCCTCTCTTACCTCTGACTCCTCAGGGCACCATTGAAAACATGTGATTTTCATTGTGATGCATTTTGTACAACACAAGTCATGTGATATCATTTTAATTGGCAGACTTTGTTGATCATATCTTGGGGTGTGCAAATTATATAAATGTATTTTTTCAGCTTTTTTTTCTTACTATTTATTTCCAATGAAAAAAAAAACAAGAAATGGAACACATATGTACCCAAACTTTCTACCAAACTAAAACCTTATCTATATCCTTCAAAATCTAAAAGGTATAATGTGCAGAACCAAAGCACCGCCGAAATGAAAAAAATGACCTGGGGCTCGAGGGGATTTAGGGAGAAAAAGACCTGCAGAATTAATTTTTTTTCAATAGTTGTTGTTTGGGGTGTATTTATTAAAAATTCACTAGGATAAACAGGGTGAATGTGCAAATTGAATCTTAGGTGAAATGGGATGAAACGTGGTCAACAGGAGTGAGAATATTGGGTGAAAATATTGATAAAGATACCCCTTAATGTAAATACACAACTAACACTAATACACACACCTGTCCCTTTACCATACAACTTTCAGGGTTACAGCTTAAATTTGGTAAATTTTTTTTATTTAAAGTGTTTGTAACCCTAAAAAAAAAAGTGATTTTGTGTTCCCTTATAGAAGATTAAACAGAACAGTGCTTGTGCTGTGTAACCTGCCCTTCTCTAAGCTGTAAAAAAACAGGTTGATCCTGCCCGTTCCTGTGTCCCCCTTCATGATAATCATGGCTGCTGAGCCCTGACTACCATGGTCAGTTTGCGTGCCTCCGTCATTCGCAGTTCTCCTCTGTCTCCCTCACCCCTCCCTCCCTGCCTGTCAGCTCCGTGTCTCGTCCACCACCACCCCCCCTCCCCCCACTCCTGCCACTATCAGTAGTTAAAAAAAGTCCAATAATTGTCACTGGCATCTCCTCTCTTTTATCCAGGGATAATGCACTGTATAAGTGTTTTTCTATAAACTAAGCCTCTAAATACCCTTTTTGCAGCCACATTCAGGCCGTTCACATGACTCCTGGATGCTCTGCTACTCCGATCCAGGGCTGCTGCGGGAGGCGGCCACGTGACCTCCCTAGCTGACATCAAAGGGAGATCTCGGCCCCTCCCATTGTAGCCCTGGATCGGAGTAGCAGAGTGGCCGGGAGTCACGTGACCGGCCTGACTGTGGCTGCAAAAAAGGTATTTATACTCCTGATGATGCGTGTGTACGCAAAACTGCTGTAGAGGTTTATTACTTTTCCTGGCCACCACTCTATTTCAGTGGAAGCTTGTTATTTCACACATGATGTTTTGCATTTGAGGTCCTGCTGACATTATCCCTGGCTGGATTGGCATTTTTTTTACGTAAGTGCTATAGGCACAATTGTTTTATATGTTTGTTTTTATGCTGGTTCACCAATAAATACTGCATTTTTTCTTCCTGGTCATTGGTGACTTATTACTACGAATGGGATATGCTGAGCTGTTTTTACCATGAGAAATAAAACTTCCTGGTCGTGATCCATGCATTTGGATACATTCTGAAGGGGGTTCTGTGATTTGGATAGAGGGGATAAATGCGAGCTAATGATGACTACATACCTCTGATGACCTGGATCTTATCATATGCGATTTTTGCTGTTCTATTCATTAGACTGTATCTGGTGAGTGCATTTTTCTGACATTGGTGGAGGTCGCACTGGGTGATTGAAGCACTAGAGGAGGGAGATCACCTGTATCACTTGATACTTCTTTATAAGAACTATTCTATGTTTGTTTCTTTTGAATAGTTTCAATGTTGGACTCACTATCATAAAACTTCAGGTGTTTTGTGTTTATTGATATTGTGCTGAGCACTGCAATTTTTCTTGGTCATATTTAGAGGCTTTGTTTATATAAAAAAATCACTTATACAGTGCATTATCCCTGGATAAAACAGAGGGGCTGTCAGTGAAAGGGTTTGAAAAGTAACAACCACTTTAATTAGCACAGGGGACTGTGCTTACAATGAATTAGATGTGTCCCTTGTGCTGGCAGCTGCTCTGTTCATTCTTCTGCCCCCCAATAACCCCGATCTTCCATTGCTACTGGGGTTAATACAAACCACTGGACCTGTCATAGACATTTGTCAAAAGTGCCAACTATGCTCGCCCTTTCTGCCCCTGCTCCTTTCATAAAAACTGTACTATGCAAATAAAAGTGCTCTATGAATGGATTAGGCAGACTGTGCTGCCTCTGGCAGTTATATGTACAATTGATTATTTGTGGTTATTCTGCCACCTTGTGGCCATTGTTCTTATTACATGTAAATTTCTGAATTTCCTTTACCTTTTTTATGAGCTCCTGTATTCTTTCTAGAAGGCTCACATTGAGGCTGGGGAAAGCTAATATTCATTCTGACCCCCCCTAAACACGTCAGTATCACATCTAATGCATTGTTTTGTTTGCTTCAACCTTCTGCATGCCTGGATGCCAAGTGCATAGTTGCCAACATTGCAAAAAAAAATGTGGGACACTTTTTTGGCTGTAGGCAGAGCTGTATAATAATTAGGGGGCGGGGCAGGCGTTTGTAGGCGTGACTTAGCAATAAAAAATAAACTGTGGTGCACGAAGCAATGGGCGTGGTTTACACGAACAGTGGGCGTGGCTTAAATGGGCGTGGCTCAAAGGGTGTGTGGTTAGAGTCTGAGATGAATGAGAGATGGAGAGGGAAAGGGGGAGAGAGGAAAGAAGGGACAGCAGCCCCAGATCCTACACAACAATAGAAATATGTGTATTCTAGAAAGTTTAACAATCAGCAGATAAAGATACTCCAAACACCTGGTGTTAGCGCTTCAATCATCCCGGCACCATGATTGTTATGGTGTCAGGATGATTGAAGTGCATTATTTCTATTATTACATTGTAATAAAAAATTAAATCATTCAACTCACCATAATGCCGAATCAGTGGGATCCCTGAGCGTGTCACTAGCCACGTCGCCTTCCACCAGCAGAGTCCGTCCTTGCATCAGGTGTCCCCAGCAGAGTCTGTCCTTGCATCAGGTGTCCCCAGCAGACTCTGTTCTTGCATCAGGTGCCCCCAGCAGAGTCTGTCCTTGCATCAGGTGTCCCCAGCAGAGTCTGTCCTTGCATCAGGTGTCCCCAGCAGACTCTGTCCTTGCATCAGGTGTCCCCAGCAGAGTCTGTCCTCGTATCAGGTGCCCCCGGCAGAGTCTGTCCTCGTATCAGGTGCCCCCATCAGAGTCCCTCCTTGGATCAGGTGCCCCCAGCAGAGTCCGTCCTCGCATCAGGTGCCCCCAGCAGAGTCCGTCCTTGTATCAGGTGCCCCCAGCAGAGTCAGTATAGACCCCCTCAGTGCAGACCCCCTCAGTGCAGACCCCCCTCCATCAGTGCAGACCCCCTCAGTGTAGACCCCCCTCAGTGCAGACCCCCTCAGTGCAGACCCCCCTCCATCAGTGCAGACCCCCTCAGTGCAGACCCCCCTCCATCAGTGCAGACCTCCCTCCATCAGTGCAGACCCCCCTCCATCAATGCAGACCCCCTCAGAGCAGACCCCCCTCCATCAGTGCAGACCCCCTCAGTGCAGCCCCCCTCCATCAATGCAGACCCCCTCAGTGCAGACCCCCTCCATCAATGCAGACCCCCTCAGTGCAGACCCCCCTCCATCAGTGCAGACCCCCTCAGAGCAGACCCCCCTCCATCAGTGCAGACCCCCTCAGAGCAGACCCCCCTCCATCAGTGCAGACCCACTCAGACCAGACCCCCCTTCATCAGTGCAGACGCCCTCAGCAGACCCCCCTCCATCAGTGCAGACCCCCTCAGAGCAGACCCCCCTCCATCAGTGCAGACGCCCTCAGAGCAGTCCCCCCTCCATCAGTGCAGACGCCCTCAGCAGACCCCCTCCATCAGTGCAGACCCCCTCAGAGCAGACCCCCCTCCATCAGTGCAGACCCCATCCATCAGTGCAGACCCCCTCAGAGCAGACCCCCTCCATCAGTGCAGACGCCCTCAGCAGACCCCTCTCTATCAGTGCAGACCCCCTCAGAGCAGACGCGCTCAGCAGACCCCCCTCAGTGCAGACCCTCCCCTCCCATAACGCCCCCCAGGCTCCAGTCCATTACAGCGGCCGCCGGCGCCGTGTGTTCAGTGGAGAGGGGCTGATCCATGCGAGAGGAGAAGCCGATTCATTGGCTGCATGGATCGAGCCCCCTTCCTCTCTCCACTGAACACAAGGGGGAGCGATCTAGCGGCGGTGGCGGCACCGGCGGCCATTTTCCTGAAGCCAGCTTCCAAAAAAATGTAAAGTGCAAACATTCCCGATTTTCCCTGGGCAAATCCCGATTCGGGACAGCCTCCGATCGGGACGAGGGTCCCAAAATCATGATTGTCCTGGGAAAATCGGGACTGTTGGCAACTATGCAAGTGTAGCAGGTGTCTCGTTTCTCCCGTGACCCCGCCAAGCTGGCCGCCGCAATATACACAAGCTTTCCAGCCTGAGAAAGGGAGGAAGCTGCTGTCAGTGTCTGCATGGGCTTTTTCATCCCCTTCTTTCTCCCTGTCTCACTGACTGAATCTAATGTAATATGAGCTGACTCACATAGAGCTGCTGTTCAGCTATTCAGCACAACATCACACCAGAACCTTTCCCAGCTACCCAGATCATGCGAGGAGCCTGTGGGATGCAGTAGAACTGCCAGGACTACATACTTATGACGAGCATGACTCCCACTTATATCTTGTAAGTGTTTTTAATCTAGTGCAATAAATGATACTGTTTTAATACTACACTTAGAGAGGCGCCCCCCCCCCCCCCCCCCCATGGCTGCCCCTTTTTAAATCACCCCCTTACTGTTGTTCAACTTAGTTTTTACCTAAAGACTGACTAATCAAATGTACATTATTACAAACTAAGGGCATTGCCTCCTGGAGCGACAGATACCCAATTTACCTTTGCAGGAGTATATCCAGGTGCACCTGCACCGAGGGTGAAGCGTTCCAGTGTGAGTTATCTAGTCAGGTCACCAGGAAAGCCTGCTGTTCCAGGACGTTCGTTTGGGCCTTGACCACAGGATTTGGTGAGAGGACTTTTTGCCCATTTGCAGGAAACAGAGACACTGCACCACAGAAGGAGTTAATTGAACACTGTATATAGACATTATTGCTGGTAGTCATCTTGCTGACACTTGTAGTGCCACAGGGATAAGGCTATCCATTTCTGGGATACTGTATACAGACATCATTGACCTATCACCTTGCTGAGGAAGATCCTGTCTGTTTCACTTGATAAGCTGGGCCAGTTGTGATGTTTGGGCCCACTATCCAGGAGTTTAAGTGCACCAACGAAAGTGGCTTGCTGAAGACACCAAATCTTATCTTTTCTTCAGAAGGACTGAAGCTACTAGTGCCATACGGATCCAAACACAGATATTCAGGGCTCTGCATATGCATTGGGTGTGTGGGATAGTTTATCTAGGAAGTTAAGCCATATTACTTGTTGACTTGAATAAAGTGTTTAAAGTTGGGCCTGTGGTGTCAGGGGACAGAAGAGAGAGGCCTGACACAAAGAGAGTCATTCCTCTGCTCTACTTCTGTCTGGACTCATAGAGCCAACCTGAGTAAAGATAACCAATCCTATTTAAAGCGTCAAATTGAGCTTTATTTGCTATTTAAGTATGCCTCTGCACTTGGGGACATTCTAGTGTTTGGAATCCCCTGAAAGCAACTTGAATATAGGATTGAGAGCTATATTGCTCTTGAATTTCGGTTATTGCTCTCTAGTTGACTACTTGAATATATATATTGTTATTGTCTGTTATTCTTCCACAGAAATATTGCAGTAAAGACAATTTCTATGTTTTATCATAACGTGTTTGTTTCTCAATGGTCATTGCACTTACACTATTGCCGGGTGTGCCAGAGGGGGCTGAGACTGTTATTAGGGTTGAGAGGCAGAGTAACGGACTGAACAAACAAAGCAGTTCCTTCGGGGTATCGCTACATGAGTTTTTGGTGAGTAATTGTCTTTACTATATTCGAGCCGTGTATGAATTATTTTTGGAGAATAAGGATATTATTTAGTATCTCTTAAATAATTTTCCCCTCGTCCATGCAGCTCTCTTCTGGCCCTCCTTGCAAAGATCTTTACCAGCTATCCAAATACAAACATCCCACTACATTCCTCCCCGAAAAACAGTAAACAAAACAACGCTAGATTCCTTACTAGTAAACAGAAGCCATCATTTAAATTATTATACTGTAATGCCCCGTACACACGGTCGGATTTTCCCATGGACAATGTCCGATCGGAGCGTGTTGTCGGAAATTCCGACCGTGTGTGGGCTCCATCGGACATTTTCCATCGGATTTTCCGACATACAAAGTTGAACAGCAGGAGATAAAATTTTCCGACAACAAAATCCGATCGCGTCAATTCCGACCATGTGTGGCCTGTTCCGACGCACAAAGTGCCACGCATGCTCAGAAGAAATTCCGACACGGGACAGCTCGTTCTGGTAAACTTAGCGTTCGCAATGGATACAGCACTTTCGTCACGCTGCAATGTTCAAAATGGTTTAATACAGCGCACTCTCTTCTTCTTTATAATGTGACAAGAATGAAGTAGTTTTGATGCTCATATTCACACACACTTCTCACACACTTCTTTCGTTACTATTTATCGGGATTCCCTCAATATATTTTGATTTCTCACATCTGACAACATATTTTTTTTTTTTTTTTACTTTAATGTAGAATCTTTTTTTGTGTTTCTCTTTTTTAATTTTTTTGGTGATTTTGATTTGTACTCCCGAAAATGTTTGTGTGTTTTTTGTGACAAGTTCCCACAACACCATTGATATGTTGTTCTATTTAATCTGTAGGAGATTGTTTGGTGTTGTTGTCCCTTGTTAATTTCACATTTTATGTTTTTAGAAATGTACCTGAATCGTCACCAACAAACGGTCCTTTTTGGATGAAAACACACACAGGAGAGTAGAATTTACCTAAAAAAATTTTATTAAGGGGTCACAACTATAAACAAAGAGGGAGGCAACGCTGGAGAAACTGCAGAAGTGGGCGAAGCCTTGGACCCCCAGGGCAGACATCAATTATTTAAAAGCAAAATTGGTGGCCTGAGGAGTCCATATCTAAGGGAGGGCAGTCTGGTCCAGAAGTCCCAGAGATCCAGAAAGCAGCAGATGACATCTGTGTCCCCAGGCTGTGGTCATACGAGAGACTGCATCTTCTGTCAGACCAGACTGAACCCAGGGTCATCACTCTTTGGTCTTCCTTCCATGCTTCCTTCCAGGCTTTGGCTGTGGTGATGAAGTTGTGGCAGCAGGAGGAGGAGGAGGAGGAGGATCGTCCATCTCAATGACATCCGTCTTGTGTGTCAGTTCCCCACTCTCCCCCTTACGTAGGACTTTATAAATCAGGTCCTCAGAGATCTTGCGTTGGCCCTCCTGCATGCCCAGCAATTTGGTGGCAGCCATGCAGGCAAAGGCCTCTTCAGGACTGGGGAAGGCTCTCAGGGATGCCGAAGCCTCCTGGATCAGCCTGTATGCTGAATCCTGCACAGGACTGGGAGTGGCCTTCCTGGCTCGTTTATGTGGCAGGCGGAGGGGAGGAACCTGAGACTCAGTCAGGCTGCGACTTGTCCCAGGCTTCTCTTGGCTGACACTTAGCCCCGCCTCCTCCTGGCTGCCACTAATCCCCGCCTCCTCCTGGCTGACACTAATAATCCCCGCCTCCTCCTGACTGCCACATTCCACAGCCTCCTCCTGGCTGAGGTCTTCCTGTGTATGAAAAAGGGACATAGTTTTAGTATTTTTTACATCAATCACACACAATTTTCACCTCCTGACTGTTGCAAATTGAATGTTAACAAATATAACAGACTATCATTCTGAGCCCAGCATTTTTCATTCTTGTCCCAATTTTGGGTGCCCACTACTGTCTATTGATATGTAAAACACTTTTTTTAATCAGCAATTAGTGATCAATAATAACATCTAGTAAACATCATTTATTTATTGCCCAGAAATCTGTAGAAGAATGCTATACCTGACTCCAGCTGGGCTCCTCCACTTCTTCCTGGCTGGAAGGCCCAGGTTGGACATCAGAAGCCTCAGCTGGGATGGAAGGAAGGGTGGAAGGAAGAGTAGAGAGGGATTCCCTGACTTCAGTGTGGTCTGACAGAAATCGCAGTCTCTCGTAGTACCACAGCCTGGGGACATAAACGTCATCTGCTGCAGCTCCGGATCTCTGGGAATCTGTGACCTTCTTGCGCTCCCTAAGATATGTGCTCCTCAGGCCACCAATTTTAGCTTTTAAATAGGGGATGGTTGCTGTGGGGACCACCGGCGTCACCAACTCCAGCAGTTTCTCCAGCGCTGCCTGCCTCTTCTGTTTATGGTTATAGTGGGGGTGTCTCACTTGCCACAGACAGGGCAGCTCCCTGTACTTGTCTATGAACAGGGGCAGGAAACTGTGGTCATTGAACCCATCCATTTTCTCTGCAAGACACAACACAAGACAAACCCTAATGTCAGGCCAAACTCCCCTAATCTTGTTACAATATAGGCTTCCATTTCTAAGCAGTATAGGCCCAAGTTTAGATCCTACCTTCGTTAGCACGATCGGCGTCTCCGATGCTCCTTCCTCCGCTCACAGATCGTACGTAAGACGCGCGCGTTATGATTTATACACACTGCGCATGCATATAACTCCGCCCGCCCCTGACGTTCTTTCTATTCTATTCCCCGCCCCTTTTCGTTCGGCGCAGTGGAGGAAGAGCACATGGCGGATAGACAGCAGGATCGTGCTAATTACAGCAACAAGGAGGAGGAGGAGGAGGAAAGGCCGGAGCCTGAAACGTCCCGATCCAGAAGGAGATTAAAGGACTCAAATATGTCCTTTGGGGAGATGTTGGAAATGGTGGACATCCTGAAGAAGGCCGACTATGATGGAAAGTATGGGCCTTACCCCAACCCCAATATACGAAAGGCCAAGATCATGGCGAAAGTGGTCAGGAGTCTGCACCGGAAATTCGGGGTACGACGATCGAAAGATCAGCTCAGGAAGCGGTGGTCGGACCTGAAATTACGAGAACACGAGCAGTACAGAAAGATCCGGAGAGTGCTGCAAAAAAGTAAGTAGTTGTCCTGTGTTCCTATTCTTTTTGTGTTTATTACGTTCGTGCTGCTCCATGTGCTTTTAGGAACTGTTGTACAGTTTAAAATGGCAACTTTCATGTTCATGGGCACATTATTCGTTCGGATCACACATTTTTATTTGTGACGATAAAATACCATTGTTTAGGCCATATGCATTTGGCCACCATTTTGACGCCCTATACTTGTCTTCAAAGAATTTGGTTGTGTAGATGGCTTTGTTACTAGAATGAAATGCAAACTAGATTGTGTGTAAGGAGAGGACACTGAGCAGCTGTTTTCACATCTGGACACTGGAGCACTAGTGTGGGACCCCAGAACACCATTTTTATTAGGGGGGCCACACAGGTGCTCCAGTGTATATTATAGGGGGGTCTCCATTTGTGAAGCTTGTACCAAACAGGTAAAGTATTGCAGGTTGACAAAGGGCATTAAAAAAGCTACATCTTGGAACTCTGCTAAAATAGATCATTGTACCCCACTTCCAAGCAAAGTTTCATCTTTATAGTTCTGCCATCAAATATCTGTGTGCTAATTATACCATTTTTGTTTTACATAGGGGAGAAAAGACTCGGAGGACATCCCTCATCCGAGGAGACCAGAGCCCCCCCCCCCCCCTGGAAGAAGGGGAAATCCCCCCAACACAAGATGAGCAGGAGGAAGAAGATGTAGTGGAACTAGTCACCACAACAGGTGAGTGTCTGCGACCACAGGCTCCGATAAGAGATGGATGGCGGCATATTTTTTAGACCTAATTTATTTTGGGTTCCTCTCTTTTTAGGTGATCGTGAGGTTGTGGATGAAGATCCTTTCACATCCGAAAGTGCCCAGATCCTGATCGGGGAGATCATGGGGTGTAATTTACAATTGGAAAACATCAAGCAAAACATCAATGATGTTATTCCAAAATATAAAAACATCATTGATGTTTTGGGGCGAGTTTAAAACCCCTCCAAATCACTTTCTTCTTTTGTGTGCTACAATGTGCGAAATGTTTTTGTGATTTTTCCCAAAGCCAAATTTGGAGGATGCACACAGTGTGTCAACATGTGCTATCTGTCATCACGGAAGATCAATGGACGCGTTTTGGGGGTGCAACCCCTTCCTCAATAATAAAGTAGCGGTGAGGAAGGGCTTGCTCCCCCAAAACACATCCCTTGATCCCCCCTGATGGCAGATAGCACATGTTGACATTGTGAAATTTGTGTGCATCTTCCAAATTTGGCTTTTCCTGGGGTGATTTCCCCCCATCTGAACGCAATATCAAACCCAGTTCCTAAATACTCATGTCTGATATTGCCTTCCAGTTCTACCAAATGTAAACTTTGTAAGATCAAAGATTTGTGTCTTTCTTGTGGGTTTTACACAGGCCTGTTTTCTATAAAATGCACATTTTGATTTTGGATAATGACACCACAAAAATTGTTATACAACAAACATGTCGGTTTGTCAGAAAAACCTTTGGTAAATGCACATGTGATTGTGCAGGTATTAAAAAGATTGTTAATCAAGAATGTGTGGATTATTGTCTCAACGCTACAACACTTTTGGGGTGATGTAATTGTTGTTTTATGAGAAAATGGGGGTTATTTCCTAAGGGCAAATCCTCTTTGCACTACAAGCGCTGTTTCAGTGCAGTTGCAAGTGCACTTCTGGTGAAAAGTGTCTTTGCATTTAGTAAATAACAGCCAACAGTGCTTTGTATAAGGTTACACAATCACAACATTTTCTGCACTCCACACATTTCTGTCAGGGTCAGCTAAAACAAACACAAGCAGTAAATGTCCACAAAGAAGAGCCTGGAGGGAGATGCCTGTCAAGAACTTGAGGTCCTGCAGGCTTCTCCCTGTGGCCAAATACCGCAGGGTAGCGACCAATCTCTGCTCCGGAGTGATGGCTTGCCTCATCCAGGTATCCTGCCTGCTGATATAGGGGGTCAGCAAAGCCAACAAACGGTGAAACACGGGGTCCGTCATCCTGAGAAAGTTCCTGAAATCATCAGGATATTTCTCACGGATCTCACGGAGCAAAGGCATATGACAGAACTGGTCACGCTGAAGCAACCAATTCTTGGTCCATGAACTCCTCCCCTCCCTGTTCATGGACTGGACTTGTGTCAAGGTCAGGACCCCAACACCAAGCCCCCGCACAGCACGAACTGTACGAGGAGTACGCATACGAAACATGGCTAGAAAACGGTCGGCTGCTCAGAACGAAGTAACAGAACGCACTGAAGAACAGCAAGGCCTTTGAAGAGCGACCTGAAAACCAGTAACGAACGAACAAGAATACAATGACTACTTAAAGTCACGCGGAACTTGCTTGCACGCACTGAAGAGCAGATACAAACCCACAAGCACAAACTGAACGGCAGAAAACGATCTGAAAGCCACGAGTCTGAAAAAGCGCGAATCGTCTCTCACCAAACTTTTACTAACACGAGATTAGCAAAAGGAGCCCAAAGGGTGCCGCGCTTGGTTCTGAACCGGCCTTTTCTAGTCTCGTCGTACGTGGTGTACGTGACCGCGTGGTTGGCGATCGGAAATTCCGACAACTTTGTGCGACCGTGTGTAGGCAAAACAAGTTTGAGCCAACATCCGTCTGAAAAAATCCTAGGATTTTGTTGTCGGAATGTCCGAACAAAGTCCGACCGTGTGTACAGGGCATTAAGCTGCTATTTCGGAGAAAACAGCCAAATCTTCGTACAACTAAGGTAATCATTAAACCTCAATTAGTCTAAACACAGAAACTCCCTAGTTCTAATATTTAATGTGTATATAATTATTCCTGCGCTATCATGTGTGTTATAACAGAGCTATTAGGAAAAGCTGCCTGCACCGAATAGGGTACAACCAGACCCTGCTAACAGATGGATGAATAAATAAAGTGGTGCTGCACTAATCCTAGCAAAAACACAAGTAATAATAATAATAATATGCTCCTAGTGGGCTTGATTGAACACACTAAGGTATAGACAATTTTTTTTTTTTTTTTAAACCAATTATGAATAATAAGTGATCACTCTTGCGTAAAAAAACAACCACTAAGAAAGGAAAAAATAAAAAGTGCATTAATGCTATATATAATAATTAATATCAGTGAATCTCCATAACCAAAATTTCACTATGAAAATCCCAAAATTGTAGCAGCAAATGTAGGAGTACCAACTCCTATATAAAGTGCAAAAAGTACAATGTATAAGTGAATTACAGCGTGTAACATACATGCAACACACAAAGTGACTTTGTGCAACAGTAAAAACAACGTGATAATAAAGCAAAAATGTCAAATCAATGAAAGTGCTTCAGCATATAAAAGTCCTCCTTCGTAGAGTGACACCAACTTCCTAACATGCATATGTTGCAGTGAAGTGCTCAAATGTAACAAAAAAGTGCTCCTCTTCGTGTTCACACACACACTAGTAAGTAGTGGCCCCTTACCTTAAGGTAATGGGGTAACAGCATATGATCATTAATGGGAATACCATCCTTTAAGTTTCTCCTCTATCCTCACGGTCCTAGTCCCGGAGCATAATTCCCTCAGATGATAGGGGGGCACGGAAATAGAAAGAAGGAAGGTCCCAAATAGTGTGATATTGTAAGGCTAAAACTGGCTTTTATTAATAAAAAACATGGGTACTCACAATAAAACAGTAAAAAAATGGCTTATCTCCGACGAGCGGCGAGCTCGTAAGCCTCGATCATAATTTTGGTTATGGAGATTCACTGATATTAATTATTATATATAGCATTAGCACGTTGTTTTTACTGTTGCACAAAGTCACTTTGTGTGTTGCATGTATGTTACACGCTGTAATTCACTTATACATTGTACTTTTTGCACTTTATATAGGAGTTGGTACTCCTACATTTGCTGCTACAATTTTGGGATTTTCATAGTGAAATTTTGGTTATGGAGATTCACTGATATTAATTATTATATATAGCATTAGTGCACTTTTTATTTTTTCCTTTCTTAGTGGTTGTTTTTTTACGCAAGAGTGATCACTTATTATTCATAATTGGTTTAAAAAAAAAAACATTTTTGTCTATACCTTAGTGTGTTCAATCAAGCCCACTAGGAGCATATTATTATTATTATTACTTGTGTTTTTGCTAGGATTAGCGCAGCACCACTTTATTTATTCATCTAATATTTAATACTGAACAGTATGTTAATAATTTTATCATTGCAAATCCAACGAACAGTCAAACGCATTGGAAATCACAATGCTTTCCCTTTTTATCTTTTTTATAGATGGTCAAAGTTCCACAATATGTAAAACCTACACTTTATAGACATATAGGGGAGTATTATGCTTTATGATTTAAAATAATGTGTTTAAAGCTTAACTTCAACCATATGATAATAAATACCATGAGCGTAGATTTTGTGCATCCATGCAGCATTGATACATAATCAGCCCTAATCAGCGGAGTTCATAACAGTCCTAAAGCCACTTTTCTGGCTGCAGTTCCCTTAAGAAATACCTGCGTCCAATTCAGGTAAACATTTTCACCAGTGTCGGTAACATCACTGACAACTGCAGCAAATTCAGGTTGTTCTTACAACTGCCATTATGGCAGCGACAAATTATTAAAGAATTACTGCCAAATTAGGACTGGCGGTAATTAAAGCGATTCTAAAGGTTGATTTTTAAAAAAAAGTAACAAACATACAGGGGCGGACTGACCATTCGGGCACTCGGGCACTGCCCGAGGGCCCCATGCCACTAAGGGGCCCCATCAGGGTTGCCAGCCTCAATAAAACCAGGGACAGTAAGTAAAAATGTGTATACTGTATGCAGTGGTGTATTTAGGTTTTGTGCTGCCCTAGGCCTGACTAAACTTGGGCACCCCCTAATTTAAATATGACCCACCCCTTCCTGTCAAGGCCATACCCCTTCCTTTTTAAGACCCGCCCTGTCATCTTCATCTGAGGAAGACAGAGGGACGTCGGGGGAGGAGGACAGAGATTGTTGTGGTGGTCAATAAGGCCTAGAGAATAGCAGGTTAGGCACGGTTCAGTCTGTAGGAACAGTAATGGATAATGGCTAACAGGCCCTCTTACCAGACCCAGCGAAACAGCAACAGTGATCCTGTGGCTCTCTCTCTGGTGGTGCGGGTACAGCGTGGCTCCTTCTCTGGTTGTGTTGGTACAGCGTGGCTCTATCTGGTGGTGCGGGTACAGCGTGGCTCCCTCTCTGGTGGTGCGGGTACAGCGTGGCTCTCTCTGGTGGTGCGGGTACAGCGTGGCTCTCTCTCTGGTGGTGTGGGTACAACGTGGCTCCCTCTCTGATGGTGCGGGTACAGTGTGGCTCCCTCTCTGGTGGTGCAGGTACAGCGTGGCTCTCTCTGGTGGTGTGGGTACAGCGTGGCTCTCTGGTGGTGTGTGTACAGTGTGGCTCCCTCTCTGGTGGTGCGGGTACAGCGTGGCTCCCTCTCTGGTGGTGCGGGTACAGCGTGGCTCGCTCTGGTGGTGCGGGTACAGCGTGGCTGCTTCTCTGGTGGTGCGGGTACAGCGTGGCTCCCTCTCTGGTGGTGCGGGTACAGCATGGCTGCTTCTCTGGTGCTGTGGGTACAGCGTGGCTGCTTCTCTGGTGGTGTGGGTACAGCGTGGCTGCTTCTCTGGTGGTGCGAGTACAGCGTGGCTGCTTCTCTGGTGGTGCGGGTACAGCGTGGCTGCTTCTCTGATGGTGCGGGTACAGCGTGGCTGCTTCTCTGGTGGTGCGGGTACGGCGTGGCTCCCTCTCTGGTGGTGCGGGTACAGCGTGGCTCCCTCTCTGGTGGTGCGGGTACAGCGTGGCTCTATCTGGCCTCTCCCAGCACAATCCTCTCTTTTTCTTCCCCTGTAGCACTCTGCTGTTTGCTGGGTTCCAGGTCCCCCCCAGCGCATGTATGTTGGGGGACTGTAGCCTGCTGTCTGTGGACATACTGGGGCCGTCAATCTTCTGGGGCTAAGTTTCCCATAAATCCCATCCGCCGTGTGTTCTGATTGGCTCTCTGCTATGACCAGTGGGGAAAGAATCAGAGTAGGCAGAGAGCCGGGCTTAGAGGAGCACGATTAGAGCCGCTCTCTCTCTCCTGTTCAACTTCAGCTGACAGGAGAAAGGAGGGGGGGCAAGCGGGGGAATTACACAACCGCTGTGTACAGCTCTCCTCTCCCTGTCACAGCGCCGCTGCCTAAGTGATCATCGCTTTGCCGATGAGGGGGGGGCGACTGCACCCACTACAACTGCTTCCTAGTGCAGTCCCCCCCCCCCGCGCACTCCCATAGCAATGTCATTCAGATATACTCCTCGGATGGTGACCCTGCATGTGTAAGTCGGGAGGAGGATGCAGGTGCTTTTTTTTCGTGGGGGGGGTTGCCCCCCAACAAAGTGCCGCCCTAGGCCTGGGCCTTGTCGGCCTAGGCCTAAATACAGCACTGACTGTATGTGTGTATATACTGTGTGTGTATATTGTGTGTCTGTGTGTGTATACTGTATGTGTGTGTATACTGTGTGCCCCCTAAATCTATTGCCTGGGGGCTCCATAATCCTCTATTGCCCGGGGGGCCCCATAATCTTCCCCTATTGCCCGGGGGCCCCATAATCTGCTATTGCCCGGGGGCCCCATGAGTTGTCAGTCCGCTCCTGCAAACATATCATATTTACCTGCTCTTTGCAATGGTTTTGCACAGAGCAGCCCGAACCTCTTCTTTTTGGGTCCCTGCCAGCACTCCTGGCTCTTCCCCCTGACCAGTGCTCCCAAAAGCAAACCGCTTGCTATGGGGGCACTGCTGCATGCTCGCTCCCGAGCCCCGCTCTATGCGTCCATAAGGCACATAGAGCCGTGGCTTGGCTCTGCCCCCCACTCTGTCCTTATTGGCTCACTGGCTGTGATTGACAGCAGTGGGAGCCAATGGCTCCCACCGCCGTGTATCAGCAAATGAGGAGAGAGAGCCAAGGCTCCCGTGCATATTGCTGGATCGAGAGGGGGCTCAGATGAGTATAAGGGAGGGGCTGTGGGGGGAGCTGGACACAGAAAGATTTTTACCTTCATGCAAAGAATGCAATCTTTGCAACCACTTTAAGACCGACTCTAAGCTGGAAATACAAAGTGGGCCATGCCTGTGCTGGGACGCTGTTCATGTTCAGTATATGACAGCTTCCAGCACAGAGCCGTATTCCCGGCCACATTTAGCTATTGGCCAGGAGAAAGCTGAAAGCTAAATGTAAACAGGATACAGGTGATGTCATTACTCAAATATGAGCAATACCACTGGGTGGGCAGAAGCCGTTGGGGAACTGAGAGAGTAGATCCCCATCAGGTCTGTGTTGCTTTTAATTGACAGTGCATGGCAGTAGGCAGATTCCAAAGCTGCTTTGCACTGCATAGTGGCTATGGATCCACCTATTACCACGTGCTGTCAATCAAAAGTGAAGCAGACCTGATGGGAAACTAGTCTCTCAGTTCCCCATAAGCTATGCCCACCCCCCCCAGTATCCATCATGTGCCTGTCAGTGTGATGGGCTTAGTGGCCGGGGAGGGAGTTTAGGAGTGGCTGCACTGAGGGAGGAGTGTCCAGCGTGGACAAATGACATACATGAATTGGACGCAAACACTGCCACTTTCAGTGCTGCGCCCTGATGGAATTCTAAAAGTCTAAAGTCTAAGGCTGGTTTTACACGGGCTGTCCAATCGGGTCCACCTGTCATTTTTTCAGACAGACCTGATCAGACCATCCATTGCTCTCTATGGAGCGGCGGATGTCAGCGGACATGTATCTGCTGACACCTGCCGGCATCTGACCCGATCCGGTCCGCCAAAAACAGTGGGTCAGATCGGATGACAGTCAGATGGAAATGGATAGGTGATGCTTTTCCATCTGACAGCCCCATAAAGAACAACAGGGCTGTGTCTGCATCCGTGTCCGCTCTGCATAGCAGAGCAGACATGGACCTGTCATCCGTGAGCTCAGCGGGGAGATCCCCTCCTGAGCAGGAGGATGCAGACCACAGAGAACGCCCGCGTGAAACCAGCCTAACGTGTTTTAGCTATGCTCTTTGTGTTGGATGCTGATGTCATCTCCACTAACAGAGGTCTTGGCCTGATACTCCTGGTCTGTCAAGGCGTGAATTTGTTTAATATCTGCTAACAAAAACGACAGGTAGTTGATTCATTTAGCTGTATAATGGCCTATGGCAACAAGCTTTTGTTTGCTTCAAACAGGTTTTGAATTCCCAAATCTATGGGAATGCAAAACCCTATGCAGATCAGAAGCAACAGCAGATAGAATGTACCTATCAATTAATTCTGAATGATCTCAAAAGCATGTCAAACTGATGTCAATGTGATGCCATCAAAACAAGCATAATAAGCAAGATCTGAATTAATAGCTACAAATCAGGGTGCCTTGAAACGATTTCCTTGTAGTTGTCTAGATGCAAGTTTGTGCCTACACTCTCCCCATCTCAACAACGTAATAGATCACTGCCAACCTCCTCCCCTTTCATGAGAACTTGTACAGTTGTCATTGAGAAGATAAATATCTATGTAGCAAAGTCCCGGGGCCCGAGGCCTAATGGTGACCTCCAGAGTTAGGGACAGCCGACATCCTTCAGTGTAAATTGAGTTACAAGGCATGGTGGGTGTAATGCAAGATGAAATGGTGGACGCCAGACACTTTTTGAATGCAAAGAGATTTATTGTCTCTTAAACAGAACTGTGGGAGAGAGGGTTAGGGCCAATACACCCTTAAGTAAATGCAATGTTAATTGGAAGACTCTGAGACTTCTATAGGTAGACAGCTATACAGGTGAAGGCCTCCAGCCGGACACTACTTCTGTATAGGTAGAACTGCTGTCTCTAATGGAAACAATCTTATAGCAGTCACTAACGGTAAAGGTATTCAACTATCTGCAACACGAACAGTTCTCTTTACTCCACACTCACTCACTGTGGGTCTTCACTCAACGAGCTCCCAGTCTCTCTCACTAGACTTCAGATCCACTAGCCACTGGATCCCCTGAGCTCTTTCACTGTAGCACCCAGTATCTTCCTCAAGTGTCACCCCCACTTCACTGCTGGGTCCCTGGCTTGGCACTCACAGATACTCTTCAAACTTCACCCCTGCTGACACGTTAGGTCCCTGGCTTGGCACTCCACAAGCATCACCTTTGCTGTCCTGCTGGGACCCAGACTTGGCACTTGCTGAAGTTTTCCCACTCATTCACCGTCCCCGGCTGGCGAGAAGTCTGTTCTGGTACTGTCTTCAGCTTATTCACAGTGCTCTCCGGTAGCAAGGCGGATGGTCCCTTAGTGGCGACAGCTTCTCCTCTACATCCGACCACAACTGGTTCCCTGGCCGGGGGAACCGTTACTTCTGGTTGGACTACAAGCCCGCAGTCCCTTACATTGCTTTCCTGCTTCTGGATAGGCCCTCAAACAGCCTAGCAGCCAGATGCCCCCCGGGATATGCTTTAGGTTTCTGGCCTAGCAACCTGGGCAATGCAACACACGTCCACCCAGACAGCCATCCAGGTTGCACAGAACCCCGATCACCTAACTCTACCCAAATAAATAAGTTCTGCCAGCAGGCCAAGGGACTCAAGAAAACCCCATTCATTCCTAATCTGTTCTTGCAATGCCCTTGTCTTATCTATTGTCACCAGATACCCAACCATCTAGCGACAGAAGAGAGAAGTGCAGCAATTCCAGAATTAGGCCAAAATCAATTGACCTCTTAGCAATTGGCCACAGGAACTATCGCTTGGCAATACATTTAGTAGCAACCCTGCCTAAACATCAGGGTGCTACATCAATGTTTACAGTTAACCTGTCCTGTATCTAATCAGTTCATACTAACATATGATGAGAAAAGGCATCACCCTTATTGTCTCCAAGTCAAAAGAATTAGATGATTGACAGACACAGGCAGCTGACAATATGAACATTTTGACAATTCCTATTATGTTGAGATTGGTTTCCCATTGTCACTGATTGAGTCTCACTTTGATCCTGTGTTTTGATGGTGGCCTCATTGATCTATATGAAGGATCGGGAGATAAGGCCAAACCAAACCTTATAGGGAAAGTCATGGTTTGGCTTTAAAGTACCGGTAGTATAAAACCCAGAACCAAAAATGTAATATATTGCAGCTTAGAAATCAGTAGACGTGGTGGCTGCATTTGTTTTCTTTTTTTTTTTTTTTTACGCTTTTCCCTCTGTTTTCACCTGGTGATCTGGCCAGTAACACACCTTCTGTATTAGAGCGACCCTACTCTGGATGAATGAGCTCAGCAGGCACCTTTGGATAGCAGCATTGTCTGTGGGTAAGAGAGTGTTAGATGTACTAGCAGATTTAGATACACTAACAAATTGAAGCCAAAGCCCAGCTAACACATTATAAGCAGTTACAGCAATATTTTTTTTCCATTTGGGATAAATATACTGATCATTGTAAGCACCCCTGCCAGTGGTAAATGGTTTGTCTCATCCCTGTAACTGATACAATCTGCAAGAGAGCTTGTGCTCTTTTAAAACAACAGACTGGATGAAAATAGAAGAAAGAAAGCCTAAAAAAGAAAACTAATGCAGCCATCATATATAAGAATTGGTGAGCTGCAATATAATAAATATTTGCTTTTGGGTTTAATACGGCTTTAAGTTCAGCTACCTTTATCTATACCTACATATTATTTATATATTTGTTTTTTACTGTACTGTACATAGTAAGTAACCTGTGCTTAGCTATTTTTTTTATCAAATGCTAATTTTCAGTATTCCGGGTTTGTGAAAGTTTTACCTAAATGTGTACTTTCACAGAGGAATTATTACTCTAAGGCCTCATGCCCACTGGATGTTTTTACAGTTGCTGTTTTTGGTTTCAGGTGTTTTTTTTCTGCAGCCAGTAAACTCCCCAGCATGTTTATAACATGCTGACAAACGCTGAAAAACTTGGCTATTCTGCAGTTATCGGCATTTTTAAGCCATAAGCTTTTGTGGGTGTATAGTTTTGCTAAAAGAAAAGCTAATAAATATGCAACAGCTATAAAAATCTGAAAAAGACTGTAAACCACCACTGAAAAAACGCTGCAAAACTCATGTGAATGTAGACAGAAATAGTAACCTATAAATAAAAACCAACAAACCAAATAGTGGAGTAAACTTGGCCGCGGCCTTTATTATTGGTATTCAATTTATCTTATTAAACATGTAACCATTCAAAGTTATATAAATAAATTCACCAACAACTTAATTCCTCAAAACCACCTTACAATAAGCAACCCAGCCACCACGACTCGGGTTGATGATAAGTATAACAATTTTTTCCTTTTGACCCTTCCAGAACATTCCAAAAGGTCATGTGACCTAATCTTCTGGAATGTTCCTTAAGGTCAGCTGACCTGAACTTTGGTTCTATGATCTTTCATTGGTTACCTAGGCTTATACCTTTAAACTTTAGCATTGACCTTAACTAGCAGGGGATAAGCCCCTCCCACTTAGCTATCTGCCTAATTAACTACCTGGGGGGGGGGGGCCTTGAAACTCCTATTCTGTCACATTCCCATGCGTCGTGTGGCCTTAAAACAAACCCCCCTTACTTTTATTCTACAGCTACAGCTTTCTACAGCTAATGCTGCTGGCCTTTTTATAACATCCAGTGTGCATGAGGCCTATATGTTTGCTTTTGTAACAATCAGCCTACGTCCTCTGCTGTTTGTGGTTGATTGTCGACACTGTGGTGTGGTCACACTGCAGCTGCACACCTGGACTCAAACAGCAGTAGGGATGAGCTTCGAGTTCGAGTCGTACCCATGTTCGACTTGAACATCGCATGTTCGACCGTTCGGCAAATTTCAAACGTTATGGGCCGTTTGTGCGAAATTTGAGTGGTGCGTCACGGCCCATAATTCACTGCAGCATCGCAGTGCGTTGCTGGCTGATGATTGCCAAGCATGCACTATGACCCGCATGCTTGGCTAATCACAGCGCTGTCTATACAGAGAGCCGTAATTGGCCAAAGCCAGGGTGGCTTTGGCCAATTATGGCTCAGAGGGTTTAGTACACGCCCCATACTATATAAGGCTGCCTGCGTAGCGGCCTTGTGTAGTGTGTTGCGGCGGCAGCGGCGGAGAGATAGACAGAGAGACAGTGTCATTTGATTTAAGTTAGATAGATAGAGTAGGCGAGTCAGTTAGCTGCACTTACAGTGTATTGTGTATATATATGCATTCTAGGTGATATATATATATATATATATATATATATATATATATTGTGGCAGAGCAAGGCTCTGTCCCTATGAAAATGAGGTTAAAGTGGACACAGAGTCTGCATATCGGCTGAGTGCAGAGCTACAGAGTGTAAATTTGAAACAGAGAAAACTGCTCTGGCAGTTTTCTCCAGGTTTTGCTAGTTCCTTATGGGGCTCTGTAGTTTGGAGCTCCTTCAGAGTCTTTGGTGGGACGGGATCTCCAATCCTGTGTCCGGGTCTTGTGGACAGCCAGCAGGGTGTGTGCCCAGGTGCACACAGCCCATATAAGGAAGGGCTGGTGAGAGCAGAAGGAGGAGGAAGGTGGAGTTGGAGCAGTGGCTGCTAGTAAGTGTCTCTGTGTGAGAATAGATGCTGTGTGCTTTGAAGGGCTTGAAACTGTGTGTGTCCAAGGAGCCCAAAGCTGTGTGTGCAGCCAAGGAGCCTAAGACTGTGTGCATCCAAGCAGCTCATTTGAGGGGCCTGTACCTATAGCAGCAGTACTGCTGAAGTACTGCTGAAGAGTAGCCAGGTGGGCTAGCATTTTCATTTGGATTTTGTGTATTTAATTGAAACTTGGACCCCTGCGTGGGATTCCTGGATGGACTTTTGTCTTGTTTTTCCCTTTAATAAACGTGGGTTACCAATCCCCAATGCCACTATATATATATATATATATATATATATATATATATATATATATATATATAATGTGTAGCGCTGGTAGATTTTTCAATCTACCGCTTATAGGTAAATTTAGTGGGTTACCTGTTCATACATAGTCAGATTTAGCCTCTGTTCCGGTTTGGCTGTGTTGCATGTAGTTTCGCACTGTGCCTGTGGGTGTCGTTGTCGCCATGGGTCAGTGTTGAAAAGGCAACACGTTAAAGTGTATAAGTGCTCCTCTGTACCGGAGATAACTGGGTGGGGTTGGTCCTCCGAGTTGCATTCTGGGAGAGGGTATTTATGGGGCAGACGCCATGTTTTAGGGTCTTTCGTTCCACTTGCTGGCCCTCCTGGCCGACAGGTATGTGTTAGGAGTACTACCTCGTGGTCCTCCGACCGGGAGGACCACGTTGCTGCAGCATGTGTGTGGGCCCAGAAGCCTGTCTGGGGCCTACCACAGCGGCGAAGGAATGGTCCTGTGCTGTCTGTCCTATGGGAAGAAGCTGGACAACTGAGAAGATCCCAGGGGAGGACCCGTCATAGAAGGATCATGCAGAGTGCTGGTCTGGAGAGGGGCCTGGTGACTCAGTTGGAGGACGCATCCTAAAGTTAACCTACCACATAGTACTATCGGGTCGGCTTAAAGGTTCTAGTGCTGTGTTTGATATTCATCGTAAACCATTACATCCTGTGGCAGAGGATCATACGGGTTTCTATTACATTCAAGTCTGTGGCAGAGACTTTTGTTCGTGCTGCGTAACGGCTGCTAGGTTAGTGAGAGAAACCTATCCGAGCGGGCAAAGATTCAACTCTAAAAGGGGAGTACATTCATCTACAAGATTCCAATTCCTAATACTACACTAAGAAAAGGTATTTGAACTTCCTTGCAACTCTTCTTCTGCCTCTTTCCTGCTACTTCCTTCAGTTACTCTTTATTAAAACCTTGGAAAAGATACTCAAGTGTCCAGTGCCTTCACCAGAACACCCGGTTCTGGTGAAATTGAGGTAATGGCCCGCTTTAAACCAGCAGCTCCACCGTGAGTTTTATTTATATATATATATATATATATATATTAGCACGAACTCTCTGTGGAGCTGCTGGTTTAAGCGGGCTTGTTACCTTCACCCTCCTTCCCTCTGTTTCACCGACACCGGGTCTAGGGTTGCGTTGAGTTTACCTCTGGACGACACATGCACCAACACGTTTTCAATGCTTTATTAAACCATCAACTAAGGAAGTAGCAGGAAAGAGGCAGAAGGAGAACTGCAGAGGAAGACTCAAATACCTTTTTAGTAAGATTCTTGACAAATGTCTTCGGGGTTGGATATTTCAGTAGAATGCACTCCTTTGGTGGAACACACTCATTGCACGCTCGGATAGGCCTCTCTCACTAGCCTAGCAGCCAGTACCTATCACGAACAAAAGTCTCTGCCACAGACTTATTGGGGATGAACCCGTACGATCACCTGCCACAGGATGTATTGTTTTTTTTGTGGTGAATGTCAGTCACAGTGCTTGAACCTTTAAGCCAACCCGACAACACTATACTGTAAAGTTACTTAAGGATACGTCCTCCAACCGAGTCACCAGGCCCCTCTCCAGACCAGCACTCTGCATGATCCTTCCATGACGGGTCCTCCCCTGGGATCTCCTCGGTTGTCCAGCTTCTTCCCTCTGGATAGACAGCTCAGGACCATTCCTTGGCCGCTGTGGTAGGCCCCAGACAAGCTATAGCATCTGTGAGGGGTTGCAGTGTTGTGGTACCAGTGCCTAAGGCCCAGATTTTCTGCCCCTGTTCAACAGGGACATGTAATTACAATTCTTGATCTAATATTTCACAGCAGGGCCCATTCCTGCACCCACCAAGAGTAACTGTGAGGGCTTACAGTGTTGTGGCACCACCACCACCAAAGGCCCAATTTTTCTACCACTGTTCAACAATTGCATGTAATTACAATTCTTGATCTAATATTTCACAGCACGGCCCGTTCCTATGCCCCCACCAAGAGTAACTGTGAGGGCTTACAGTGTTGTGGCAACCCTAACACCTAAGGCCCCAATTTCTGCAGAGTATATAGGGCAGGCCCCTACTTTCAAACATCCAACATACAAAGGACTCCTACTTGCAAACGGAAGGAGACAGGAAGTGAGATGAAATCTACCCCTAGGAAGGGAAATTCTCTCCTGTAAGAGTTAATACGGGAAAAACGTGTCTCCTCTTCACTGATGCTTTATCACTAATTCTTGTTTCACTAAAAACCCCAAATTTTCAAAAAAACATTTGTCATTGGGACAGAAAGTGAGGTGAAATCTTCTGAAGAGGTGCACAGACAGCAAAACAAATGTTACAGGGGTGATAACCCTTCCCTATGTTTTCCAAAAAGCTTAAAAATAGATTTTTTGGCTGGAGCTACACTTTAAAAATGTACCAGTTCAAAATTACAAACAGATTCTACTTAACAACAAACCTACAGTCCCTGTCTTGTTTGCACTGCCTGTATACTGCTGTTCAGAGTATATAGGGCCTGGGGACCCCACGCCTTTCCTTTTTTTAATTTGGGTGCGGGGTTCCCCTTAATATCCATACAAGACCCAAAGGGCCTGGTAATAGACTGGGGGGGAGGGGGGGTACCCATGCTGTTTGTCTCACTAATTTTCATCCATATTCCCGGGACCCGACATTACATTAAAGCCGCAAGCAGTTTTAAATGACTTTTATTCCTTTAAAAATGTAATTTTGTGCAGGGACTGTTCTAAGCACGGGAAACACGCGCCACTTTACAGGCATACTATAGATACCCCCCCAGGAATATTTCACTTTTTTTTTTTCACTTTAAGCATCAGTAAAATCACTGCTCCCGAAAAAACGTCCGTTTTTAATACCTTTTTTTTTTTTGCATTGATACATGTCCCCTGGGGCACTTTTGAAATGGACGTCCCCCCTGACTTGGAATTCTTTGTCATTATAGGATAATCTGAATAAAATAGAGTACTCCCCCCAGGTGTCCCCCTTAGCTCCACTGGAGGGATTCCCATGGTTTCCACCGGGGAGGAGGGGGATTTCTGAGAGTATAGGGGAGGGATGGAGATGTCACATGTGGCAAGTTCGCCCCTCGGGGGATCCTAGCAACTTACCCGGAGCTGCTTACAACTCTAGGGAATATACCCATATCAGGATGAAGATATCAATCAAATGACAAGCTTCTTTAAAAAGATGAAACCCTCACTAAGACCATTAAAATCAATTACTGTGTTCGAGAGCCAGTGTGTGCGCCTGGAGGAAGC